>NC_142010.1:108568541-108925416 GCF_049901735.1 Notechis scutatus | reverse complement strand
GCATATTTAGTCAGTGCTAGGAAATTTCAATGAACTCTTTTTTTGATATAATGCAATGATTAAAAACCAATGCTTTCTAAGAGCGTTCTTTTAGCCTTAAAGGTGTATCCTTCAAGAGGTGCTGTCAGTGGTGGAAGGGTGTCTTTGAAGCTCAATGACCTGGCATGACACAAAGTACATTTCCTTCTTTGTCATGGGCAGATTGAATGGTTAATGTCTGGGAGAGAATGAGTAATGAAGGATTCAATTTCTCTAGTCCATTTCCCATCCTATGTTTGCTACAGCTGGGGAATTTATTTATCACTATTTGCTAACTGGGATGGATACAGTTTTAAATAAATCATTTAGTTTTGGCTATGATCAGATCAGCCAAGGGCTTAACCTCTTCAATATAAAACATCATCTTTGTTCCTAAGAGCTGTAGCCAACATTTTTGGCTTATTCAGTGAAATTTTATCATTTGTTTTGCAGCACATGGTTTTCTAATATAGTCATCAGAACACATTTCCTCAAATAAGTGCCTAAACAGTAAATACTTAGATAACAAAATTATATTTAATATGATATAGTGCTGTTTAAAAAGGATTAATTGGGTTACTAAGGAAAAGGAGCAAAAAGCCAAGTGGAATGAAAAAAGAATTCGGAAGGTTAAATCTGAGATATGGAAAAGGGTGGGAGAAGAACGATCAGGAATGAGAAACGACCATCTACTTTTCCATTTTCCTAAAAAAGAAAAGTAAAAAATTCAAGACAGGTATGGATGAAAGCACTACTTAAAAATTAAAAGCCAGTTAGGATTTCATTGTTCTTCTGGGGTCAGCTTAGGTAGACAACAAAGTTCCAGGCATTAATGGCAGTCTTCTGTTTTATTTTTTTATTCAATTTCTATAGTGGCCCATCTTAGTCAATGACAATGAATGTAGCAGCAAATCGTGTTTCCAAAACAGGACTCAAGACCACAAAAAGGTAGAAGAATACAGGTTTATTTGCGCAAAGCGTTCAGAGCATTAGCATGACAAATTCTGAACTCCCGCCCCTACTTTAGGGCAGTTCCTTTATACCTCTTGTGACTTCAGCCGAAGTCTGGGTGTTCATCTTTGACACAGACACTGTGCTTACAAGATAATACAGAAAACTTGAAAAACAACTTTTTCCGAGAAGGAACTAGAAAGAGGATATGATAAGCATATTTGGCATACTCTGTTATCTTACACCATCCGACACTTTCCATGCCCACCCTTGTTTGCAGTGACAGCTAAGTTGTTACTTCCCTAAAGTTGTTACTTCCCTAAAGCTATATATTTCCTAATATCTAAGCAAGCAAAGGCAAGAGCACTCTGACCTTTATGATTAATAATGCTATTCTTTTATATGTCTTTTTGGTCCTGCTTCATTCCCCCCTTTGAAACTTCACCTTAATCGATAGATTTACTGTGCAGTTTCATACTCCTGATGGGGCCGGTATAAGGGAAGAAGCTCCTCATAAGCGTTAGAAGGGTCTTGTGTCCACAGGGCCATTACCTTTTCAGTGGTTTTCTTTTCGACCAGGACTGAAAGACTACTGGAAATGGTTCTCACAAAGACGGGAAGGATACAGGGCAACATCACACAACCTGCAGCAATCAGGCCTATAAGCGCGACAATGGCCTGTAAGCCAGGTAATTTAGGGAACCAGGAACCAAAAAGATCACCAAAATCCAACCCATTCCATTTCTGAACAGGGACATGGGCAAGAGTCTCAATGCACCTGGCCCGTTCGATGATGTCTCCCACGTCATCAAACTCCAGGCAGCAGTTAGTAAAGTTGAATTTTCCACACACCCCTCCCTCAGCTGCCAACAGATAGTCCAATGCCAGACGGTTTTGATAAATGGCATCCCTAAACTTTTTCTGTTGGGCCGCCAGGGTGCGCAGAGACTGAGCGGTTTCGTTGGCGATAAGTTCAACCACAGCCTGAAGCCTAATAATGCGGTTTAGCATATATATAGGGGTACGGTACCCCCAAGACCCGTCCACCGCCCACATGGCTGTGTTTAATAATGAATGATTCTTTCTGGGGGCCACTCGTCATCCTTCCAGTCCCCTATTTTGTAATCGGCCTTCAGTGTCCTGCTCTGCCATAGATCAGCATTCAAGGCTTGAGGTATATTCAATGGCATCATAAAAAAGAGGGGTTAATAACCCCTAGGGTGCAAGTCCCTTTCCAATTAGAGGGGAGAGAGCTATAGGCCACATCCCCACATATCCAATGGACTCCGGGGGGAGCTTCAGTAACGTTTTCCAGAGAATAGCTATTGTCCCAAAAAAGATTAGTTTTATTCGGCCAATAGTCCGATGCTTTCGTAGAGTGATTCCATTCATGGACTTCCAAACATTCTGTTTCCCCCACTGATGGACCCTTCCCCTGTGTGTTGGCTAGGCACCAGTGAGCGATTATTGGGTTAGTTAACTCCCATCGTGAGAGGGGCTGATGTTGTGGCATTGCCGTGAGGTTATAAGGTACGGAATAGTTCCACTCTTGGGCTGCCCATGGCCATTGATCCCCGATTTTGGTTCCCCCGCAAATGTAACAGTTATTGACATTAAAAGTATGGGCTATAGTAGAGGCTAGTTCGGGGAACAGATTTTGTGCCTCATGAGATGGCTGGAATTCTATATCCACCTCTTGCCAAAATTCAGAGAAGTATCTCAAGTGAGAATTAGGTGCGAGCCTTCTAGTTTCCACAGCCAAATGAATGATGCCCCCAGGGTCCGTTCCTTGTGCATACAACCTAATTCCCAGAGTTGGGCCATACTTAGCAATCCAGGTTCGGGGATTGGGTATAGTGATGTTAACCCAATTACAGTTATAAAGAGTACAGTCTCCAGACTGGAGTACCCGAGTTATATGAAGATTAGTACCTCTACCCAAGGCTGTATATGTGGCCCAAAGGGCACAATTCCAATATGGGCAGTACCTCTCAGCTACATTGCTACTGCAATCCCATTTTCCCCTCTCCCCAGGGCATTGGTAAGGACAAAGGTATACATCAGCCTGGGAGTATGTCCTATGCCAGGACAAGGAAGTTCCACAGGACGTGGGCCATTGAGACACCTTGCAGACATCGAACAGGATAGTTCCTGGGCTATTTGGTGTCAAAATCCGTGTTTGAGCAACGATCGGACCGTTGCTGTCGCCCCGGCTTCTGACCACCAACCAGGTTTGGGCAGGGTCTACCTTGGGATCATAGCATTCATTCTTCTGCTGACAGATGGAATACCAAGTTCCATTATAACAACAGGGGATGGGGGTTGTTGTACACATGTAATGAGTATGGTATATCAAGGTAGTGCGGATCTCCCTTTCCCTTAATACCGTTTTAAGACATATAGTACAATTGTTAGGACATAATGGATCCATGCCATGCAGGACCCGAGCTGATCTATTGGGGATCCTCTTACCTCCCCTGACGGGGCCCTGGGGCTTAGGTAGCTTGGTCGGTGCCGGCAGCGGAATAGTAGGATGGAATTGGGGAGTTGCTGGTATGGAGGCCTTTGCCGGGCGAGCAGTGGGATTGAATTTGGGATTTCTCCAGAGGGGAATGGGTATAATCCCAACTTCAGTATAGCACACGAGACCCTGATTTCCCATACATCGTTGCAGAGACTTGTTGATCCTTACTATTCCAGTGCACTTAGTGCCATTACAGCTTGTAGGAGGGCTCCAGGCGGTATGGATGCACTGTGGTAGACTAAAGTCTATGCAGGTTAGCGGTTTGCCCATTGTATATCTGAGGCCACCCCGTCCATCTTTACACTCCGGGTGTGTATTACACCTCTGCCCCTCCGAGAGTACAGTGGAGTCGTCTCTTGGGACAGCTGTGTAACATTGTATCCCCTGGGGTCCTGAGCATTTCAACACCAGTGTGTTATGCAACTGGCCTGGCCTTATGGCCAGCATTTGATAACATGTAGAGGTTATGTTAAAAGTTGTACAGGTAGGCGGGGTCCCAATATATGCCACTAACATCCCTTTTTCATCCAAACATTTATCACACGCGGGGTCCTCCTTAGGGGTCGCTTGTTCAAGGCCTGGGTTACGGGGAAAACGATTGTGCATAACTGGGACCCAGGGGGAGCATAAAAAGTAGCACCTTATTGTGTTGTTTCTCATACATTGCCAATACTTTGTTCCCTGATAGTTGCACTGGGGAAGATTGGTGATTGAGCAATTAGGGGGCCTATTCTTAGTATAGGTGAAATGGTTTCCTGTGGGCCGTACCAGGAAGCAATTAGCACATTGCTCAATATCCCTGACATTTATCAGGGGTGGGGGCCCATCTTCAAAGGGGTCCGGTGAGTACCATTCTTCCTCCATATCTTCATCTAGGGGCAGTGGCTCGTCCCGTGCCGCTTCTTTTTCCCTCAGTGTTGAATATAAGTACAATGAGTTAATTGCAACACTTAGCACGAGCAGAATGGTCACAATCCAGACAGACGGCATGAGCCCCCTACGGATGCAAGCGGTTTCTCTAAGCCTCTGGTTGGTGTCCATTTGTCCACCAATACCAATTCCCCCCTTTCCTGTAACCAGGTGCTAGGTAAGTTTGGCCCGAGATCTAAGCCGCCAAGGAAGACCCGTGTGATGGGCGTTAGCTTCCGGTGTAACGCCTACAGGGGTTTGACGATCTTCGCCTCCCGTAGGTAGAGGGACAGCTTCCGGTGTGTCACCACTAGGGGAGAGCAGGTGTTCTTCATCTCCCGTAGGTAGAGGCGCTTCCTCTGGGCAACTAGGCAGCACCTGTGCGGTCTTTTGCAACTTCTTAAGGGTAACGTTTCGCGACAACAGAGCCTTGCACCGTTGCATTTTGAGTTTCCGTAGCCAAGGGGGAGGGTGATTCAATAAGTCAAGCCAAACATCTATGTATGGAGCCTGATCTGGATGTCCTAAGGTAGGGTGGAAAACTAGGCGGTGTACTTGTACTGCAGTGGGGATATCAAACGTTCCTATTGGGGGCCACCCAAACCCAAATGTGGGCCAGTCTGTCTCACAAAACTTCCGTAATTTCAGTTTACTTCACTTATACCCATAATCCTGTGACTGGTATGCCTCTTTGAAATGCTTTAGCATAACCTCCAGAGGAGTCACAGGTTTGCTCCCTCCACCACCCATGAACCACCCAAATAACCAGACAAGACAGAAGAGGAAAGGGGTTGAAGAAGAGGGTATGGGGTCCCTCTCTCTCCGGACACAATAAGGAGTTTCACGCACACACGCCCGACCCAGGGAGCCGGATGCTCACGGTCTCCAATGGGAACTGCGGACGCCACTCACTTTCTACTGACCCACGGTGCTGGACACTCACAGTCACCAATGGGAACTGCAGTAGTCTTTCAGTACAATCGGACTTGACAATTCCTCCCACCTTACCTTTCAAGAGAGGGTGATCAGTCCTCTCCTCCGTCCCTGTTTACAGGGAGGGATTATTTCCCAATCCAATACTTGCCTGCAGGCGTCTTCTTTCTTCCCAGCTGGCCAGCCCCAGTCCTGTTCTTCTCACCCTTCACCAGTGGTTCTTGGAAGTGTCAATCACCGACGCCAGCAACCAGCCGTCTGAGGAAGTCCCTCGGATTCAATGGTCCGATGGCGCCTGGGATGTTCCCTTCAACTCACCGATACACTGGCAGTCGGGATGGACCCCTCCAGAGGGCCTCAGGGCCCCTTCAGTCCTGCCGCGGTCGCCATTGAATGTAGCAGCAAATCGTGTTTCCAAAACAGGACTCAAGACCACAAAAAGGTAGAAGAATACAGGTTTATTTGCGCAAAGCGTTCAGAGCATTAGCATGACAAATTCTGAACTCCCGCCCCTACTTTAGGGCAGTTCCTTTATACGTCTTGTGACTTCAGCCGAAGTCTGGGTGTTCATCTTTGACACAGACACTGTGCTTACAAGATAATACAGAAAACTTGAAAAACAACTTTTTCCGAGAAGGAACTAGAAAGAGGATATGATAAGCATATTTGGCATACTCTGTTATCTTACACCATCCGACACTTTCCATGCCCACCCTTGTTTGCAGTGACAGCTAAGTTGTTACTTCCCTAAAGTTGTTACTTTCCTAAAGCTATATATTTCCTAATATCTAAGCAAGCAAAGGCAAGAGCACTCTGACCTTTATGATTAATAATGCTATTCTTTTATATGTCTTTTTGGTCCTGCTTCACAGTCAATTTTAAAACAACAAAAAGTATCCAAAATAAATATACATAGCAGTCAAGATACTTGGCCAGTTAGCTATATAGCCAAGAAACAGGGTTCTTAACACATTCAGTGCCTCAGTCATGGGAACATAGCCAGGTTTTTAGGACCTTGAATGAAAAGCTAACAGGATTGGGGCCATTCTAATTTCTGAAGGGAAGAAATTCCATAGATTGGAAAAATCCATCTTCTGACACTCTTCAGCTGACAGGATCTGCAGCGTGCCCATTCTGCTAGATCTGGTTGGACAGACCCTTGAAAACAGTACCTCAGTCAAGTACCTCAGTCACAAGCCATGTAAGACTTTAAAGGTAACCACCAATACCTTGAATTGTACCCGGAAACACACAGGTAACCAATACAGCGCATGCAGAAATGGTGTTAAGTGTGCCATGTATCTGGCTCCATTTACTGTCCGCAGCTGCATTCTGCATCAGGTGAAAGTTCTGAACGATTTTCAGGGGCAGCTCCATGTTACAGTAGTTTAATTGAGAGGTTGCAAGGACATAAGTTACTGAGTTTTGGTAACAAAAATAGGATGTGTGTTCTAGAAGTGTTCCCACAGTCTATAGAAGAAAGTCAGCTTGTCAGTGCATTCTTATTGCTCAGTGGTGGGATTCAAAAATTTTTACTACCGGTTCTGTGGGCATGGCTTGGTGGATGTGGTGTGGCATGGCATGATGGGTGTGGCAGGGGAAGGTTACTGCAAAATCCCATTCCCTCCCCACCCCACTAACCTGCTTTCTAGCTCCATTCTCCTGGACAACAAAAGAAGACCTAGTCAATCAGCTGGGACTTGGGAGACAGAGAATAGGTGAGGTGGGGCCTGTCAGACGTGGTATTTACTGGTTCTCCAAACTACTCAAAATTTTCACTACTGGTTCTCCAGAACTGGTCAGAACCTGCTGAATACTACCTCTGATCTTTCTTCTAGATCAGGGGTCGCCAACCTTTTGGACCCCAGGGACCACCAGACTCATAATTTTAAATCCCGCAGACCAGAGACCCTGGGAAAAAAACCAAAAAAGTCTGCAGGAAAATTCCCCACCCCATTTTCCTACTGATTGATCATTTTTTATTTGGGATCACAGGATATCGTCTCCAGCTCCATTCTCAGGGAGAGAGAGACGGGGGGGGGAGAGAGAGAGAGAGAGACTGAGACTTTTGGCTTCATGTAAGGAAAGCAGCAGAAGCAGCAGAAGTCTTTCTTTCTCTCCCCAAACTCTGCCACAAATGATTCTTTATGAGACTTGTCACCCTGGTGCAGCCTCTTGGAGCAGGATACTTTGCAGGGTCCCAAAGACTCATTTCTGGTGGAGTTTGGGGGAGAGAAAGAAAGACTATTGCTGCTTTCCTTGTGTGCAGCCAAAAGCAGAAGAAGAAAGAAGCAGAAAGAAGCATTGCTTTGTGGGGTGCTTTGGGGGTAACATTTCTCCGCGGATCACCAAAATTTTCTCGCAGATCACCAGTGGTCCTCAGCCCAGTGGTTGGCGACCACTGTTCTAGATTTTACTTTGTTTTTCACAGTAATAAATGCTATACTGTATACCCGTCCTTTAAGAAGGGATCCCCACTTATTTTCACGCTAACTCAGGCACTCTGATTCTTTCTCACACACATCAAGATGTCAAAACCTTTGCTTCAGCTCATATCAGTTACAGAGCCCTGGGTATTTTAGAAAGGCATAAGAATATATGACAGTAGAAAGTACTAAATTGGATTAGATGAGATGTCTTGTTAGCTTAGAACTGAAGTTAAGATGGGGAAAACAATTTAACTCAACAGGACAACTCATGTTGTCTTGTCTTATGTTTGACAAATGAATTTCTCTTAGAGAAATTCATGAAGGAAGCCTGACCAGGATACATACTTTGTTTCCCTCACAAACAAGCATTTCTTAAAATGAAAATTTCTCTTGATTGGCATGAACACGGGGGCGGGGAAGAGTGGGGAACCCTTAGGATCTCATGCCACTTAAAAGAGCAAGTTAAGTTTGACGTCCTGCTTTGATTTGATATTTTTCTTCAACAGGGTCTGAGATGAAATATTATTTAAAATAAATGAAGCATTGGACATCTTTCTATGTATTCTAGTGGCAAAATTCAGACATAGCTATAACTTCATTATACTTTGAAGAAAATAGTGAGCTTTTTGATAATAGTGTCCTCTTCTGGAGAGAAGAAGCATATAGTACTGAATAATATGTATTCAGCCTAATTGTCTTTAAAATGCATGTGTTTTTAAGAGAACCATTTTTAATTCTTGGAAAAGACCTGTGATGATTTTGACTAGTTTGAAGTATATCATGTTCCTGCATCATTTTAAGGAAGTGCTCCAATATGGGCCTGACTGGGCAGAGCAGGCTGAGGTCCTTAGGGCACAATCAGGGAGTGTGATCTAGGTGTCAAACTCATGTCATGATGTATCAGGACTTTTTTCCCCCTTCGCTAAAGAGGGCGTGGGCATGGCCAGCATGTGACACATCTGGACCACGGGCCGGGAGTTTGAACAGCCCTGATCTAGAATAGTTTGACTTGGTAACTCCCAAGGAAATGGACAGGGTTCTCTGTGCTGCTAGTTCATTGGATGGAGGTTCTTTCTGTATCATAAAAGTGGTCACAGAGGTGGTTGGGTCCATTCCATGCATCCGTCTTTCTAAGAAAATGGGTGGTGCCTCCTGTCTCTTGATGTTCTGGCTTTTGGTGGGGACAAATTCCAAATAGTCTTGGAGGACAAGTAAAGCAGTGCTATGCATCTCACCTTATGCCCATCATTCACCTGATCAACCAAGCACCAGGACCTTCCTTCCCTATTCTTTGCTATCACCTCTGCTAAACTAAACCAGCCCACATTCACTTGCCTCTTCCTCTAATCTGCCCAGTAGCATCAAGTTCTGTTCCCTGTTTTTCCTGCTGCTGCTCCAGATAAATTCAAGGCAGCCTAAGCCAAACAGTCCACCCACCCATTTCTCAATCAATTTCGTTCCCTCTTCTACCTTTTGCTGCTGGTTAGCTTTTTCTCTGCTATCTCCTGCCCTGGAACATCTTTCCTGATCTGTGCCTGGATCACAGATACGTTTTCCACATCCAGATGAAACATATTGATTTTACTCAATTTATGGCCAATCTGTATCTGCTGCTCTATACACAGTATGGCCTGTGCACAGAACATTTTATACATTCCTTATAATATTGTGTGCCTGTGTGTCAATCAGAGAGAAGCAACAAAAATAACAACAGCATTTAGACTTATATACCGCTTCATAGTGCTTTACATCTTTCTCTAAGCAGTTTATAGAGTCAGCCTATTGCCCCCAACAATCTGGGTCCTCATTTTACCAACCTCGGAAGGATGGAAGACTGAGTCAACCTTGAGCCGGTGAGAATCAAACTGCTGTCAGTCGACAGAAAATGTCAGCCCTTTGAGGTATGCCAGATTAGGAAACACAGTACAAGGATGAGACCAATGCTACTTTATCATTGCAGAACGTAATAACAGAATCTTGAATGTCTGTCAGAATTTCCCACTGCCCCTTTTATACCATACAGAATGAAGATGGGGTTATTTTGAGCCTCTTTCTCGGATTTTTATTTATCTCAGTCCCTTATCTTGCCTTACTTGTTCCTGCATATCTACTTCAAGGTTATCTACTTATCCCTATATTTAAAAATGTAGAATCAGACAAGAACTTCCTTAATATTGCCACTTATTAATATTATTATTCACAGGTATACTTACAAAGGAACCTGGACTTAAATATATGCAATTCACGCTACAATAGAGGACAGGAGGATGAAGTGTCATCCTCTATGTATAATACTAAAGATATGGGAGGGAATTATCTGCATTGCTGTACAAATAAACATCCATTAATAAACCAGTAAAGGATTGGGGGCTAATAAGTTGAATGAGCTGAAGCAGAGCGGATACTCCATAGATATTTCAGACGATGAGCATATACCAATGCAAATCTACCTCAAGCAAATAAGCATTGGGTAAAGGTGCTTAGCACATAGTTTAAAAGGATAGGCATGCTTTGGATTCCAGGTGGTTTCTTTTTTCCATAGTGGCAAATGCCCTCTGAAATGATCTTCCCCTTGGAATGGAGGAGACAATGTGGTTGGCCCTGATCCTGAAGACCGTTAGAAAGGGAAGTGGAAAATTGGTAAAAACGTGGCTCTTTCCTCAGGCCTTTTATCTCAGGAATCTGAAGCCTGATGGCTGATTATGAAAGGTCTTCAATTTTAAGATGGGAATTTTGTCTAGTAGTTAAGGCACCTGGCTAGAAAGAAAGAAACCATGAGTTCAAGTCCAGTCTTAGCTGTGAAAGCCAGCTGGGTGTCCTTGGGCTAGTCACTCACTGTCAGCCCACTATACCTCACACTGTTGTTGTGGAGAAATTAGGAGGAGAAAGGTATGTTGGATATATTCACCATTGTATAAACGCAGTGCCATGCTAAATTAACAATTTTTTAATCTTTGATATGATAGTTGCCTGTTTAATCTTCAATAGAATTACGTTTAATAAAAAGAGAGATTTTTTTTTGCTTCAGAAAATGATTTAAAGATAAATATTGCTCATGTAAGATTCCAGAGAGACCTATGTCCCCAGGGAGGTTTTACAATATATTTAAAAACTTTAAGAATATCTGCTAAGCTGCGAAGCTCATCACTTAACTAAACCAAAGATATACAAATGGATTTTTGAATATAGAACAATCAATCATAAACTCAGTGCTTGCAACATGACTCATAGTTGTCAATGAACTTTAAGCTGCTTCTAGGCATATTATATATGTAATTCTTTGCACATTGGAAGTTATGAGATATTGTTCAAAATATCCATTTCAGTTGCATGATATTGTGCAAAAACAGCTGCTCGTGGGGGGGAAAATTCCCCAGAAACTTGTAAATAACAATTTTGGGAATCATTGGTATTTGACAGGTTTTTCAACTCATGTATACTGTATCCAATAAAGGCTTGTTCAGAACAAATGATGATATTCAAGTACTGCATTTGAAAATATTGAATATGGATTTCAACTCCAAGGAATGATTCAACTTTACACTTTGCAGGAGATTTCATCTACAAGGAACAAGGTAATAAGCATCTTCCTTTTTCTTTCTTTGTACTTCTATATAAACATCCTTATAGTTCATGACAGTATTCCAGATTCAGTTTTAAATCCTGCTTTGGAAAATGTGGAACGTAACATTTCTTTCAACCCTTTAAAGGTTGCTTTTTGTTTTGCAGCAGCTGTAGAAAGCAGTCATGTGCTCCCAGGAAAGGTTGCAGCTGCTATCAAGAGTTTATCTTAATTTTACAATTACTTCCCTGCATACTTGAAAATGAGTACCATTTTATAAGCAGTGTGTATTCCTAGTGTATACACTTACTTTCTTTTATCTCCATCCTTTTTTTTAAAGGATGGAGGTAAAAGAAAGCATATGTATACACTTTCAACACTTGTTGAAAGTTACATTCAAAAGGAACTCTTCTAATAGGTGAGATATAATGTCTAAAGCAGTAGCTTGGCCATCTGAAGAGTTATGTCTGTAAATAGAAATATTTGGCTTGCCCAGGTATTGCAACATGTTCTCAATGCATGATCTTAATGCAACAAACTCTTTTTGACTATATCAGCATATCCCAGCTACAAATCTAAATACAATATTTGTCAGCACTCAGCAAGTTATAGCAGGGGTTTTCAAACTTGACAGCTTTAAGACTTGTGGACTTCGGACTTCCGGTTTGTCGGCTTCTGCGAGCGGCAGGGATTTGCGAAGCTGCGCGATCCCTGCCGCGCTAGCCGTTTTGGGGCTCCGACCCAGCCGGGTGATGAGCTAGGCTGCCTGCAGGGCAGCTGAAGTAGGGGGGATCCGGAAGAAGGGTTTGGGGGTGCTGCAGACTCCCTCCCTGGCCGGCAGAACTCCCTTTTCCCAGGACGGTGCAGCGGTGGTCTGTAATGGCCGCCACAAAGAAGCTGGCAGCCGGGTAAGAATGCGCAGGAGGAAGTGGAGAAAGTGATTGAGAGGAGAAAGTTTTTCTTGGCTCCTAGGACTCTAAGACATATCTAATAAAATTCCTGAAAAGTATGATTTTCTGAATAATACCTGCCAGAAGAGGAAAAAAACGGCTGTTTGAAGGTGCTGAAAGGACAGCTTTCCCTCTTTTCCCACGGAATAAATAACTGGATATTAAGAAACCTATTTCTTTTAGGTGAAAATTGGTTTTAAGCGATGAGTGGGAAGAGAGAGGATTAAAAGAAAACATTTGTATGCTAAGACTTTGTTGGAGCAGATGCCTTAAGGATTTGAAGACTAGAATATATTGCAATAAGATTTTACTGCATACTTGAAAATGAGTACCATTTTATAAGCAGTGTGTATTCCTAGTGTATACACTTACTTTCTTTTATCTCCATCCTTTTTTTTTAAAGGATGGAGGTAAAAGAAAGCATATGTATACACTTTCAACACTTGTTGAAAGTTACATTCAAAAGGAACTCTTCTAATAGGTGAGATATAATGTCTAAAGCAGTAGCTTGGCCATCTGAAGAGTTATGTCTGTAAATAGAAATATTTGGCTTGCCCAGGTATTGCAACATGTTCTCAATGCATGATCTTAATGCAACAAACTCTTTTTGACTATATCAGCATATCCCAGCTACAAATCTAAATACAATATTTGTCAGCACTCAGCAAGTTATAGCAGGGGTTTTCAAACTTGACAGCTTTAAGACTTGTGGACTTCAACTCCCAGAATTCCTCCTCCAGTCATATTAGCTCAGGAATTCTGGGAGTTGAAATCCACAAGTCTTAAACTTGCCAAGTTTGAAGACTCTTGGGCAATAGGATCAAAACAGTTTGGAAGTAGCTGTCAGAAATAAATGCATTTTCATACATTCTTGAATTTTGGTCAACCTATCTGAGTGTTGATTGAAGCTTTACCCAAACTCTCCTTTAGCAGGTCAGCAGAGAGAAACAATCAATTCTTGGATCTATTTTTCCATGTTCTGTATTCATTATATTTATCCAAGGTGATGGGATACCTTCACTTTTCCAACTCTTTTGTTTCTTTCAAACACAAGAACTCTAGAGATAATCACTCAGGGTCTCTCCAATCTCTCCATTTTTCCCACTAGCACTTACTCCAGCTTTTCCCAAATAATTTCCTTTAAATGAGTTGGGAGTTCATAGTAATGTTCACTATTAATATAGAAGTTGAATTTCTGGCATGAGAGTTCAGACTGAGCTGCAGTCCTTTTTTCACAGATTTTCTTATCATCTTCTATTTTTTATTTTCTGCAGAGATGAAGGGTTCAACTGAAAACCTTCTGACTAAAGAACATGGCACCTAACTGTCAGGAAATGTCTCCTTAGTTCTAGGTTGCTTCTCTCCTTGATTAGTTTCCATCCATTGCTTCTTGTCCTGCCCTCAGGTCCATTGAAGAATAGCTTGACTCCCTCTTCTTTCTGGCAACCCATGAGATATTGGAACACTACTATCATATTACCTCTAGTCCTTTTCATTAAACTAGACATACCCAATTCTACCAACCATTCTTTATATGTTTTAGTCTCTAATCCCCTTTAGTCTCTAATCATCTTTGTTGTTCTTCTCTGCACTCCTTCTAGAGCAGGGGTCTCCAACCTTGGCAACTTTAAGCCTGGAGGACTTAAAGCTGGCTGGGGGATTCTGGGAGTTGAAGTCCTCCAGGCTTAAAGTTGCTAAGGTTGGAGACCCCTGTTCTAGAGTAGGATTGTCAAATTCGCGGCCCATGGGCTGGATGCGTCCCACACTGGCCACGCTCATGCTCGGTTTAGCATGATGCTGCCGCAATAATGTGAGTTTGACATCCCTGTTCCACAGCCTCAACACCTTTTTTACATTTTGGCAACCCAAACTGGATGCAGCATCTAACATGGAATGGTGATGCCTTATCATGAGCTCTCTGCTCAATCCCCTCCTTGGGAGGAGAATCCCAATTTATTGTCATGTTGATTCCACAGTTAAAATACAAACAAATATAATGTTAATTTCTCACATGCAATTGTACAAAAGAGGATCAACTAATTAGCGGCTTTCTGGCACCACCTGTTCTGACCAAGGCTTCCTGAGACAGTAACAATCACACGCTTAGTCCCAAAAAACCTATTTTTATTTCAATGGCTGTGAATTATAAACTGTATAATGAATATAATTCACAGCCCATAATGAGTCCCAAACAGTTTGTGAATAGTCCAACAGAAGTCTGCCACAGTCTTTTCGGGATAAGGCTGATAAGCATCCACTTTTATTTCCCTTGAAATGCTGACTAAATTGCCAATTAGCTGTATAAGGCCAAACAGAGTACAAAGTCAACACGGAGCTTCAAAGTTTAAACAAATCAGAATGAACAAAGTTGCTTCCTGCAAAGGCTCATGTCCCTTTGCTCCTCCTTTATATCTTATGGGAGGGGCCAATCATCTCCAAGCCTTATTCCCAAGTCGCCCTTTTTTTCTTAACTGTTCTTGCCTTCTGGCAGCTCTGTGCCCTGTTCAGGCTGCCCCTGTTCCTCTGCCTCACTGATGTCAGATTCTGGAAGCTCTGGAATCCGCACATAACTCTCAGATGGCTCTGGCCCCATCTCTGTGTCAGACGCAGATCCCTCGTCCAAGCCCTCCACAGACTCCAGGACTGGCCCATGTTCCTTCCCACTGTCTGACTCTGCTGCCAGCTCCGCAGGCCACCAGCAGACCACAACACTACCATGAATTGGTACCATTCATATCCTACAGTCTCAGCACACTGAGGATGTTAGCTAGTTGGGTAATGAAATATCTGCAAGAAAACAACCCAGCTCAGAGATCACCAAGAGCCCACAGTTCAAGCCTGAGCTACAAATATTCTTTTGTATAAAGATTACAAGGGTATGCCGATAAGCTAAAGGTGTTTACAGTCACCTCTGTTATGAGGCTAAGGAATTGCTTCATGGCTCAGCAGACATTTGAACCCAATTATTCCTGATTCAGAAGCAACACTCTGCTCATTGCTTGCATTATCAACACTCAATGCCTTCGCTAAATTCCTGCAGGGTGTTTGCAGGATGAGAACCATTTTATTTTGGAGTCCCTAATGAATAGACAGGCTAAGTGCATGGAACTCTAAAGGGAGAAGTCAAATTTCCAGCTGTGTACTCACATCCCTTTTTCTGAGCAGGAGCATAGTTTTTCACTGCCAGTTGCCCAGCTCTCAATGCCAGATGGCATCCCCATGGGTCTAAAGAAGCCAGGCTGCCCTGTCAGCATGCCACTGCCTCTTGGATGCACTTGAAAAAATAAGGTGATTATTTCTTGTCAAGCCCTGGCTGTGAAATACTGGTGTATTTCTTTGCTATGGGTTTCCACAGACCAGTGCCTCTCTGCAAATCACACTGACATGCTGTCATAGGGCCAGCTTGAGACTTCTGCAAGTCCATGGTGATGCACTACATTAATTCTGGCTGGTGTTTCTCAACTATATCAGAGAAGTTGGGCTTGTTTTAGGCTAGATTCCTGTATTCACCAATAACAGAGGTGTGGAGGAGACAGAGGCCTCCTTCTTGAAGTCTGTATGGTGAAGGGAGCCTCAGATGTGTGAGATTATTATCCAGTGTAGATGCACATGATTATTGGGGGGAGGGGTTATACACAACATTTTTTTGGGGGGGGGAAGGATCACAGGAGATGGGATAATATTGTAAGAGGGATGTGATTTCACCATTCATATATCCATACATTTCATACATTTTCAGAGGTAGAGCAAGGGAAGAGGAGCTTTGGATTATGTTCTTGCTTTTATTAAGCTATTTAGACTTCCAGCATTGGGTTCCTCTCCTAAAGTGGCAGGTAGATAATATACAGTCATTGGAAGAGACTCCAAATGCTGTCCCCTCCCCCCCCGCCCCAAAAAATGTTCAGGGTCATTCCACAACCGTTTGGCTCTCATTGAGTTGCCCAAAATGAAGAAGGGATGATACAGAAAGAAATTCAGTAGAACATACTTCAGTGAGTGCACTACCTTATAATATAATTGCAGCTGAGTTTTCTGCTTTTAGCATTCCCGGTCACATTACACTACAGTGGTTCATTTTCAGGTGGTAGCACTTGATACTCACCCAGAATAGTTCAACTATTTATTGGCCATGATTTATGAGCAAAGCACAGCTCTGGGATTTTAAAATTCAGTGTAGAAAGTAAGAAAGATGACTACAATAGAAATATACAAGAGTGTAAACTAGGCAAAAGGAGTTACAAAGTAGTTGTCTTTTTTTAATTCAGAAGTACCTCAGGCAGATGCCTCCCTGATTCACTGGAGTATGTGAAGGGGAGGAATATATGAAGGGGAAGATTCAATCTCTAAAACAATAATTTTAGCTTTCTGATGGAATTGATTTCCTGATTTAGTGGAGCTGACATTCCCAGGATAAATCTTATCTATTTTCCCCATATCCCAGATAGTGTTTTAACTATGATAATACAACCTGGTCAGCTGTTTAAGATTTGGTCACTTTCTTAAACAATACATAGTGTTATATCTACTATTTCCAACATATGGCACTTATGGTAAATCATCATCATCATTTTAGCCATTGTCTATCCACTGCAGCATGAAGGCCTCTTCTGTATGTTTCCAACCAATCTGGTCCTGAGCTTTCTTTTGCCAATTGGGCGTGCAATACTTGCTGATGTCATCAATCCATCTGGTTTTAGGTCTCTTTTTATCAAGTGGGGTCCATTCTTAGCTGCCTTGGTCCACCTGTCTTTGGTTCTTCTTGCTATGAGACCAGCCCATTTCTATTTAATTCTTTTACTCTCTTGACTCTATTGTATACTTTCATTTGTTCTCTAATCCATATGTAGGTCTTTCTATCTTGCCTTGCAATGCCGAGTATGGTAACTTATATCCCACTATTATTTCATCATGCAACCATAGTAGGCTTCATGAAATTATCTGGTGAATATTATCCAGGTCACATCATGTGCCTTTGATCCATAGCATTGATTTTCATGCCAAACAATTGGTAAGTGAAAAATATCTAAAAACAATACTTAATCACTGAACTCAAGAGCAGGCAAGCATGGCATTGGTTTATCTCCAGATCCTTAGAGCATATTGAGCGATTATTGATTTTGGCATCAGAATGGACAATTCACTTTGGTGCTCCTGCAGCTCTTGTTGATTTTCTTTGTTCTTGTCTGCATTCATGGCAGTCAATTAGAAAAGTCTTATAGAATATTGTTTTTATATGCAATGAGATTATTATACGTACTTAGATAGAAAGCCTGAAATACAACCAAGAAGTGGTTGGTGAAGATGACAGAACTTGCAGAAATGGCAAAACTGATATGTCTAATTAAAACTTATTAATGACTGGACTTTTTGATGAAAATGGGGGGAATGAACATGTGATTTATAGGTTTGAAGATTAGAACAGGAAAAAATACGGAGTTATGCTTCAATTTTAAAGAGAGAGAATAAAGTGTATATGCATTTTAACTGCAAAAAAACATGATCAGAAGCTGCTCCTTTCCACTTTTCTTTTCTATATCTTCACCTTTCTCTTTCTATCTATCTACCATCTTTTCTTTCTTTTTTTCTTTTCTTTTTAAAAGCAGAATTGCTTTTATTCTGTAAAAAATCATTAATAAAAACTAATTTTAAAAAAGTTCTTTTGCACAACCATGATATGAAGCTGGAACGTGTGGCAGTGCAGCAATAGGAAAATAGAATGAGGGATGTGAGCCTCCTCCTCTCATGCATTCCCTGGGTGACCTTCAGCCAATTGCTTGTGCCATCTACCTTTAGCTAATGCGGCATTTGTCATATGTTCCCCAGCATTACACTCAAGCCATCAGCAGCCACAATGTGAACAGGCTGGGAAATGAATGGAAGAACCTTCTTGCTAGTATTTTACAATGTTTCAGGGAAAAAAATGAACAAGAAAAGGCCTCTAGCCATAGTAAAACAGAAACTTAGAGATCTCGCCCCCCACCCCTGAAGATTGATGGCATCAGTTTCCAAAACAGCAGAAAAAACAGCAGGTCTCCTTTAAATTTTCTTTGGTGGTATCGCTGACTGTTTGCATTTCAAAACTTGCATTGCTGGACACAACTGCAGATTGAAATACAGTGTTCCCTTTCTCTAAATGAGTATATTTTTGAATGCTTGTCTCCAGTTATTGGCCCTCACAACTCTCATCTTTCATCATCCAACTTTTAACCTGAGCTGGAATTGGTTCCTAAAGACAACAAATATTCCATTTGACATTTCCTGGCAGTAGCTATAGAAGAAGAAGAAATCCCTTCATCTTAAAATGATAGCTGAGAATCCAAGTCAATATTGGGCCTGCGCAAATCAGTTCTGATTGAGTTCAGATTGAAGATCTGACATTAAAAATGGTCATGATTTAATTGAAGTTCATGATTCATCCCTGGTTGGAAAGCATCAAAATGCTTGCAGCTGTTTCATTTTGGAATTGAATTAAATGAAAGCAGCAGGGATATAATTCTTTCCATAGCATAGAGGTTTAGCAATCTTCATCCCTTATTGCCAGAAACAAACTGATTTAATGACATTCCATTTCTATGCTCTGGTCCAAGGCCTTTATCATTCAAGTCAATGATAGTTCACTCAAAAGGAATGTCAGCCTTGAGAGGCATGCTCAGGAATATTATCTCTATCTTTATTATAAGAGATGCTCCCACTCCTCACTTTTACTTTCCTGAAAACTAGGGAAGGTCCCTTCTGAGCCACCCCTCTTCCTTCAGACTCAAATTTTATTGAACAGACCATTGTCTAGGCTGCAGCTCTTCCTCCTGTCTCACCAAGGTCATTCCCCCTATGATTACATCAAGACAATGTAAAATAGATGATGAAAGCAGATGTGGACACAAGGATGCAAGACTATGGAAAGCACATGTTCAGGACTATGGAAAAAGATCTATAAAACATTCAGGACCAAGGAGAGCAACCCTGCCATTAAATATTCATAAGTGCTCGCAGAAAGACAAAGAAAAGAACAGAGATACTTCCATGTTTTCAGATAGCCAAACCTTCCATTTGTCCTCAGCAGCAGTCTTGGAATGGTGCACATTAATTCCTACATAACCAGAATTCAGAAGTGCTTCTTCCCTTGCACTAAGCAGCACAGAACATAGCCAGCATCTTCTCATAGAGCCAGGGTGGTAATTAAAAAGACATGCAAGTGGCCCAAATGTGTATAGAAACATCTTCAGCCTTACTCATCCATTTACAAGGCTGCTACCAAGTTCAGAGGCACCAAGAAAGTTAAGGCTGATATGATAAAACCAACACATAAAGAAATGAACAGCCTCTCATGTACATACCAGCTGTAGCAACATACTCACTATGTTATTATTTTTATGCAATTGTAATAGAGTTAATAGCTCTGCGGCAGATGAACAATAGTACTGTGAAGTCAAATTTCTGAAGAAAAACCTGAGGAATTCACATCTGGTTCCCTGGACATGTGGCATGACATATTTTACAAATTGAGATCTTTTTTCTCCCCTCCTTCCTTAGGGTGCAATGTGGAAACTCTACTTGATGGACGTTCATTGAGATTGTTTACTCAGGACTGGAGCCCTCAGTTTGGCACATTTCCACTTAAGTGAACAAAGCAAATAGCTGGGAGTTCAAAGCATGCCTCTCCAAGCAAGTTGCCAATGTGACAAAATGATATCTTAAATAATTCAGAAATAAGCAAGCAGCTATTCCTGCTTTTGGCAGTCACAGCCAGTGAAAAAGAAGCTTCCACAGACTGCATTGGACTGAAGTCCTAGTCTTACCCAATCTTCAGGCTTTTTTCCCCCCTTAAAAGCTATCACACCGCTTATAATGGGTATGCTGTAATTAAACCCAATCTGGCTGTAAACTTGTTATGATGCATCACTGTGGCATATTTTATCTGTCTATAAATGGCTAATAAAAATAAATAAGATTTAGCTAATCTTAGCTGAAACAGTCAGAGAGTATCTTTGCCAATAGAAAGTCCTTTTCTGCTTTGGATGCTGGAATGTATTAAACAAACCTCAAGTGGTCTCCCTTTCTTTGGCATGCTCTGGAGTCAAAAAATCCTAACTCTTGGCCTTTCCATCTTTTCATCTTTTCCATCCTGACTAAGCAGATGTCTTATATCTCATTATTTCCATCTTAAGGATGCTTGCCACAGTTTTTGTTGGCCTCATCAGGACTCTGGAATGGAAAAACTGAAGCTTCTGATTCACCTTCCCTTTCTTTCCAAGAGTCAAGATCAATTTTTTTTTTTTTGCAGCTGTTATAAGTAACATCATAAGTGAAGGTGACAGTGGACAGAATTATCTTTACCCAAAGTAACCTACAAAGACTGAAGGAAAGCATAATTTGAAAAACGAAGGTGGAGCTGTAAGGAGCAAGTAGGGAATGACATTTATGCAATAACCAGGTGGGCCCCATATGCACACTTCTTATGCAAATGTACATTCAATGTACTTTCAATAAATAAATAAAAATAATGTATATTTGAATGTACATGAAGTTCAGTGGGTGTCTTTGGCATGGTCACCATCCCTTTAGTTTCATATTAATGTTATTGTAAAGTGCTTTGGAAATGTAAACATGAGAAATTATGTACAATGTTTTGAATAAAATGCACATCACGTACACATAGATTTTTAGAGAGATGGCGGTACCTGTGGCCCTTTAAAGAAAACCTTCTTGAAATTTCAAGCAGGATTTTTTTTTTTTTTTGAAGAAAATTTCTTAACTTTAGTGAGCCATAGAAATGGTCCAAAACTGATTGAACCAATTTACAAACTTGGATGTGGATTATTCCTGCCTTACAAGGTTTCTGTTTGTTTATTGTTTGCTCTCTGGCACAGCACAGGTTTATAACAGGCCCAGAAATCCTAATCTTTTTTCCCAAATCATAAGCATCTATATCAAGGCCCAATGGTTCCAGAGAAACCCTCGTCTGAATATTTCTCTCAAATAGTACAATGGTCAGAACTTCCACCAGAGAAAAGAAAATCATTGAAACCTGGGATCCTAATGCTAGCCTGCCAAAGTATTGTATAGTATTTTCTCTCCTCTGTTGCTATAGAAACAGGCAAAGCATCACACAAGACTACAATGCTGATCATACAACAAAGTGGCCCCTGATTCTATAGCATTAATAAACCAAGAGGATTGAGAATTTGGTTGAAGTCAGGGAGGAAATAGTAATAACAGAATATCAAGGGAAAGCAAAATGGGAATAGAAGTACATGAAAAAGTACAAAAAACTCTTCTTCCTTGCTCCAGGATTCAAGTAAGGCAGAAAAATTCTACAAAATGATTAATCCCTAAAGAATGAGGATGGAGATGTGAAACTTGCTAACTAAATTTCTCTAGGTTGCTGGATTTCAAACATTATTTCAGTGGAATATATACCGTGTTTCTCACATAATAAGGCCGGGCCTTATTTTTTTTTTGACCCCCGAAAAAATGGCTAGGCCGTCTTTTCGGGGGTGACTAAATTACCCCCCCCCCATGCATCCTCGGGTGGGCGGGCGGCCGACAGCTTCGGGAGACCTTCCGCCACCGTTGCTTTTCCTTCTCCCTTGCTGCCGCGGCGTTAGAGCAACGCCGCAGCGTTTGGCGCAGCCACGTGCGGCCAGTCAGGGCTCCTCCCTACAACCGGAGCCCTGAGGAGACACTTGGCTTCAGGCGCTCCTGTGGCCGCCTTCCCTTTGCCTTTGAAGGCAAAGCGATATTTAAAACCTCCGCTCATCCCACCAGGGCCGCTGGAGCCGTGCTGGCTGGGCAAAGCCAGGAAGCGAGCCGCGGGTGTTTCCTGGCTCTGCCCAGCCCACACGGCTCGGCGTGGCCCTGGTGGGATGAGCGGAGGTTTTAAATAATTCGCTTGCCTTCAAGGCAAAGGGAAGGCGGCCACAGGAGCGCCTGAAGCCAAGTATACCAACAACAAAAGGCAAATCCTCAAGGTGGGCTGGAGGGAGGGGGCTGCGTGGCCCCCCTGGGCTGTTTCAATGCAAGGTCCTGACTGCAGCATCCTGCCGTTACTGCCGCGCCCTTTTCGCCGCCGCCTCCCTCTCCGACTGCGAAACTCGCGTGCTTCGCCAAACGCTCTGAGCGAGGTGAGCTCTTTCATACACACACACACAGAGAGAGAGAGACGCCGGCGTGCTCTGAGAGGCTGGCTCTTTTCTCTAGCTGAGGCTGACGTCTGACTGAATCTCTATTCCGCTCCTTTATCCTCACGACGGGGTCGGCAGCGATGCTCTCTGGGGCGGCTCGCCTCAGCTTGCCAGCCTTGCCCCGCTATGAGACGATGATACTGTGACAGCCACCGCTGCCGCGCTCCCTTTCTCTTTCCTCGCCTCTCCTCCCTTCGCTGGCAGGAGCGTGCGCCCCTGCTGCCGCCACCGCCGCCGCTTGCTTGCTGGGGCGGGCAAGCAAGCAAGGCGGCTGCACTGTCTTCTTTTACCCTCAGCAAAGTGCCGCCACTTGCCACCGCCACCTGCGATGGGCAAGGAGGCGGCGGCAGAGGCGCCTGAAATGTTCCAATTCACTCTTCCGAGCAAAGCGCGAGCACCGAGTCTCCTGATATGAAGTGC
Source organism: Notechis scutatus (assembly GCF_049901735.1). NCBI lineage: Eukaryota > Metazoa > Chordata > Lepidosauria > Squamata > Elapidae > Notechis > Notechis scutatus. The sequence continues at coordinate 108,902,539 of NC_142010.1, read as the reverse complement.
CCCACCAACGCAGGCAGCACCATATCCAGGCATGCAACAAAGTACTTCCTAACGGCAAGCCCCCCCATTCCCCCCCCATTTCGCATGTTTAAAAAGGGCCTTAATTTGGGGGGAGGGGCTTAATTTGATTTTATGCCAATAAATCATGCTGGGGCTTCCTATTGGCGGAGGCCATATTGTTGGAGAAACACGGTAGTTCCTACCAATATTTTCGTCTTTTCTTCAACAACATGCAGCTACTTAGTTATGCAGAAACAAAATTACTAATTGAGTCTCCCTGTCACGAAATTTAAAATCTTTAGTTTGTTCCTTCCTGATCTCCTACCATCATATTCAAACAGACTCTCACCCATCCCTCAAGACTGCTCACTAAATAGAAAGCCTTACCTTGAAAAGTACTTTCTTCATTTCCCTTTCTTCCCTTCTCTCCTAACTCTCCCCCTCTTTTTTCTGTTCTTGCTATCTATTTTCTTAACTGTGCTATAGTTTGAAATTCAATCTACATCTGGCTTCAACCAACAGGATTACTCATACTGATTTAATCACCTCATTAACATCAAGAAGTTGTTGTTATTTCTCATAGCACTAATAGGAGCCAATTTTCATGCCATGGCAGCACAAAGTTCCCTGCTTAGTTGCAGTGCCTATTTATCAGAATGGTCAGAATAGATTTTTACCCATTAACTGCTTTCTGAGGTGATCAGAGATGGAAGGTATCGTCATCAGCTGTAGAGAAATGGCTCCACATCTAGTTCAATAAACTATTGGCTGGTCATAGCTTAATTATGTAAACTAGCAAGCATTAATGGTAAACAGAAGCGCTTGTGGAAAATAGTTCATAGATGTATGAATTAGTCTTGATTTGATTAGGAAATTTGAGATTCACCAAGGATGTGATTCAATTAAAGTATGCAGCTTGAGATTCAAGGGCAAAGCAATTTGATTTGTGCCACTTCAAGATTCATTTCTTCATAAGCTATAAAAGGGAAACATCAAAATCTCTGCAGCTGCCTCGTTGTTTTGGAGAATGGGTTGAAAATAGCAGGAATGGTAGACCCCTTTAGAGAACATTGACCTTGCCAAATTTTAACTAGATGCCTCAGGGGCTTATTGTGATGCATTTCTGAGATATTCTCTCTGCAGTATTATTTTAAGATACAGAGGGCAGAAATTAGGAAATCGTGACACAACAATCTTCAGTTGGCCAGCAAAGAGCCTACATTGTGTTAAAACAATTTTAAAATGTCTCATTTACATCTAAAAAATTTAAACCGTGTAAATTCTTAATGACTTTGTGGCCACGTTCTATTCTATCCTTTTGGTCCACAGAATAAGCCTACAATTAATTTCACTGAACAGTCCCAAGAGCTCCCCATAATCTTTTAGAATAAGAATAGAGGTAGAAGGGACCTTGGAGGTTAGGGTTAGGGTTATCCTCTGCTCAAGAAGGAGACCTTATACCCATGATGGCGAACCTATGGCACTCATGCCAAAAGAGGCACACAGAGCCATCTCTCCGTGCATCCCAGCCATCGCCCGTTGCTCTTTGCGCCCTGGAAACTGCATGTGTGCACCGGGAAGCTGAGCTTCCAGTTTCTGGCACTCTTCCACACACCCGCACATGCTCCCATTTCAGCACTTGGTGCCAAAAAGGTTCACCAACACTGCCCTATATCATTATTTTACCATTTCAGACCATGTAATTTCCCAAATCACGAGTCCAAGAGGTTTAATTGTGCCCTTCCACGTGCCTTCAGGAGTGTCTGCAAGGAATACCACTGTTTATTTGTTTATGTTACTATACAGATTGTGAAATTCACCTTTTGTTGTTCTTAATATTGATTTAATAAATAGAGATTGAAATGTTTTTGCAAATACTATTTTTCTCAGCTTATGTGAAAGGTAAATTAACTGTGAACATGTAGCTACGATACGTGCAAAAGCACACACATAAGTAGTATATGTATGTGTATATTATATTCAAAATTCAAGGGAACACAGAGTGATAATTCTGAAAGATGTTCATTAGATGTTCACAAGGCTGGAGATTTCTGAGCATGGTTGTACTAAAATATCTGGAACATACAACACTGAAAAGGCTGCCTTAAAAATCCATCAGGCTATTTTTTAGAAGACATAAGAATTTAACTTGATTTATGAACTGTCAAAAGTAAATACAAAGATTTGGGCTGATGTATCAAGTATTTTCATGTAGGTATATGCAACTCATTCTTAACAAAATTCCTGATTCTAATTTTATTTCCATAAAACCATACATAATTATTTCACTATGTATAACCCAATTCAACAAATGACAAGAATTTCCTGGAGTCTGAATACTTAACCAAGTTTGTTTTATTTACCATTAAATCTCCAGAGTCTTATTATATTATATTTTGTAATATTTATATTTATCTACATGTATACAAGTTATACATTGCCAGCAATTATTGAATTATACACATAAAATCAATTCATCCTGACTTTGCTATCAGGCTGTCTCAAATTTCAGGCTGCTCTTTTATCAACACTGTCAATTAGCCCATCCCTTATTCTATGAGTAATGACAGCAAATATATCAACCAACTTTAGAAATGACAGTGAAGAAATCCAAGTGGTGCATCAATCAACCATCATCAGTAAAGGAAAAAGCAACCAAAAATATATCACAAATTAGCACTTATTGGGGGCCCCATGAAGCCTTGGAAAAGCTATTCCAATGTTTGTCGCATCTATACCTAAAAAATTCAAAATCATGCAAGTCACAGTATTCCCTGTGTAACTATGGAAGTAAAAGTTGCACTCTGAAGAAGCGAAATAGGAAGAATATTGACACTTTGAACTTTAGTGTTGGAGAAAACCTATGAGAATACTGGAGGAAAACAAATGGATCATCAATCAACCCAAAGTTCCCACTTGAGGCACAAATGTCCAGGCTCAAATTATTCTACTTCAGACACATTTTGCAAAGACCTTGCTCTCTGGAGAAGGCTCTACTGATAGGAAAGGTGAAAGGAAAGAGAAGAGGATGACCAGCAAGAAGATGAATGGACTCCATTATAGTGGTGATGAGTGCACCATGGGAAGACCTGAAAGACCAGGTTTGGGGTAGAATGTCATACAAAAAAAATATTTATTTTTCTATGACATTCTCCTGTATCTAGGAGTTGACACTGACTGGGTGGCAGACATTCCATGAATCAATCAATCATTCTCTGAAAAGGGGAAAAAGTGATAATTATACAAGGGAAGTAGACTATGGTTGAAGTAGTGTCGCATTTAAATTTTGCTGGCTATTGATATAGCAGGCCGCTGAAAATCACCAACATCCAACAAGTCCCACACCAACATATCAGTCACTTTACCTAAGTATTATTAACGTGGGTCAGACCTATAAGTCAATTTCATGTCCTTTACCCTTCTCTCAGAGTTAAAAAAAATCACTGTGCTGAACCATTTGTTCAAAGCCCCAGTTTTGGAATAATATTGAGCAGAGGTGGTATTCAGCAGGTTCTGACCAGTTCTGGAGAACCAGAAGTAGTGGTTTGAGTAGTTCGGAGAACCAGCGAATACCACCTCTGACTGGCTCCACCTCCTGAGTCCCAGCTGAGCAGCTGGGTCTTCTTTTGTTGCCCTGCACAGGAGAACAGAGCTGGAAAGCAGGTTAATTGGGTGGGGAGAGAATGGGATTTTGCAGTAACCTTCCCCCAGGAGTGGGGAGGGAATGGGAATTTTACAGTATCCTTCCCCTGCCACGGCCACCAAGCCACACCACACCCACCAAACCATGCCGACAGAACCAGTAGTAAAAAAATTTGAATCCCACCACTGATACTGAGATGTTGAGATAAACTGAGCTATTTCCTTTCAGAACGACTGGAATCTGCCATTGGGACCTAGGACTTCTCAGCATGATAGGATGAAAGGAGTTCAGACTGCTTTTTCGGGGGACAGTCTTCTGATTCTATATTCAAAACTTTTCAAGAACCTTAACAAATCCTCAGCCCTTGAAGTTGACCAACCATCACTGTTATGCCAAAGAATCTTCCATATCCCAGATTCACAGAAATCCAAGTAAAATGAATCAACAGCCACTTCATAGTTCAGCAAACTCCTTTAGTGGGTGGAACTGACCACAGGGCAAATCATGACTATCGATATAAGACTTCAGTTAAGAAAACATCCTTTGATTGCCTTAACATGAAAGCTTAGATTTCATTTGCTGGTTCTGGGTAATGTTGTTTCTCAACACAGAGACTCTACTTTCACTGTGCTGGCAGTAGTTGCTTTATCTACATTGGCTGCTCTGATTTGATTAATCTGTCTGACATCATTGACTTCCTCATGAGCCTCTGAAGTAGAAATTGAATATTAATTTACCGTCCTCCCATTCCAACATTATTCATACATTCTATTTGAACAACAGATCATTTCTCAAATACCTATCAAGAAAAGTGACGCAATTTGCTGTTCTCACTGCCTTCTGTGCTGTTTTCCCTTGTGATCCAGTTGTGGCATACTGTATAGTTAAAGATAGAAGAGAAGTGAATAGTAAATTTTCTACTAAACCTTAGTCTCTCAGGGAGTACCTTCCCAGTTTCTCACATTAAAGAGGCTTAAGGAATTTGAGTGCTAATTTCGGCTCCTGAAATTTCCTAAAGAAGAAAGAAGGGTCTTAGAAAAGAACGAGAGTGGCAAAGAAACAAAAGCCACTAAAAGTGGAATATAATCTATGAAAATGAAATTTCTTTTAACAGGTGACCTTGCACATTGGATTATTTGATTGATGCCTGTAATCTGATGTGAATACAAATGCATGCTTCCTGAAGCATATTTTCTCCTACTACCTATTGCCACATATTACTATCTTGTCTCTTACCACCCATATCTATTATCTGTCTCTCTGTCTATCTATCTAATGTATCTGTATCCATCCATCCATCCATCATCAGGTCTTAATATTAAATATTCGCTCACAATTTTTTCCTCTAAATTGGGTAAACAAATGTATGAGCTAGAAATGGTTGCAATGAAAAGGGACTGGAAGGTATTTTTAAAATGAGCAGTAGAGTTTCTGTGCATATTGTCATCCCACATTTTGTGACAGTATCAGCCAGATGCTGGCTGGTTGAATTGTTGGCTGGCTGGCTAACTAGATAGATAATAGACAGACAGACAGACGATAGATAATCTCAACTTAATTTCCCTTTTAGCAAAATATTTTCCTATACCTTCCCATTCCACATTGCCAATCTGCATAATTCTTAACATAGTCAGTTCCATTTCTATGGATATCATGTGGGGTGGGGGGATAAATTATGCTGAAAAAAATGAATTAAGCTACTATTTTAATTCTCACTTAAGTGTTTATATTTTTTGTTATTTTGTTGTATTGTTTCTTGTGTTGGATAAATATTTAACAAATAAAATAAATATTAAGATGCATGCCAATAAAGCAAAACTCAGGAAGCAGATTACAATCCCTGAAAGATCACAATTGTACTAATTAAGAAGGCAGCACATCCCACAGAAAAGAGTTGGACAAATCACATGCACAATTTAGGAACATCACATGGAGAAATATATTTGAAAGCTTCTGGGTAATTCTTCCATTTCTAGGCACAGATTAGGCAATAGCATCCAAATATTGTGTTACCTTCTATCAAGTGGGTCTTCTAGAAGATTAGCCCTTCAATGTGTGTGTGTGTGGGGGGGCTCAGTAGCTTCCATGGTTCTGAGAGCAATGCTGGTGTGAGAAGAAAATTATAGTGATAACATTATAGGTAAAGAGGCAGGAAAGCAGGTGAGAGGGAAGGTGAGGCCCTAAATGCATAAGGAAAGCCAACCTATTGAGAATCCCAAAATTTCAAAGACAAAAAGATGAAGTGGCTTTCAGAACAAGTTATCATGTAGCCAGGAAAAGACAAAGAAAGAAGTCTTGGGCAACAATGTACTAACTGAATGAAAACTTCCCATTTATAAACAATAAGAAGCAAGGAAAAATATTTCAGCCAAGAATATGAACAACAAATAGAGAAGGATAATGAGAAAGGAAATTGTTTGTTTAAATCACAAGAAAGTTTGCGGCTAATGTAGAACTGTTCAAAATAATCATGGAAGAAATCCTTCCTTTTCAAATAGGATTATAGAATAGCAGAAACATTTTTTTAAAATAAACATATATTTCAGAGTTCCACTAAAAATTAAACTATGACAGGAAATAGAGAAGGCAGTCGAATTTAAGATTTACCTTTGCTTTATTAGCTACAGCAAGGCCTTTGATTGTGTAGGACATGCCAGAATGTGGAATACGGTATATTAAGAATAATAGATGTAGCAGAATACCTGATTATTCTTCTGAGAACCATTTGTAGCGAAAAGGAATCTGTAAGAATTGAGTATGAAAAATAGTGGTTCAAATAGGGAAGGAATGAGATGAGGAAAAATATTGTCTGCCTTGTTTAATCTATACGATAAATGGATTGTTACAATTAACTGGATTGGAAGAAATAACACCTGGAATAAAAATTGCATGTTAAAAACTAAAGTGCAAACTTGAGATACACAGATAAGATCAATCTGTTAACTCAATGAATATACAGATGACTATTAAAAGGTGAAGTTTTATCATTTGTGAACTATAGTTTTCTTGGACTCAAAAATAGATTAAAATGGATTATTCAGGAGAACTAAAAATGTTGATAAGGCAATAACAAATGTCTAGAAAAGCATTGTGAAAAATAAAGATATTTCTATGATAACAAAAATCAGAATACTTGAAGCACTGGGTTTTTTTTACAGTGGTGATGCAAGTTGGACATAGAGAAAGAATGAGCTGGATTTGATCCCTTTTCAGATTTGACCTTTCTTTTGATAGTGCTTCCCCATACTGAATTTGATTCCATTTTGTTGAGTTTTCAGAGCGTTATCCTGCTGGTAAAAAAGGCAGAGTCTCTGTACATAATTTCTTTTATACATGTTGTTTGGTTAGAGTTAGACAGAATAAAAGGGACTAGAACTAATAAGGTTGAAGGAATTCTAAGAAGGTGAAGATAAGGGAGGGTGAATGAAAGAGACCAAGAAAATTGTGCAGTACCCTTGGAAGAGTCACAGATTGGTGCCAGGGATAAGATGAAGGGATGGACATTTGCCCATGTGTCCCAAAGGTGCTTTTCAAAAAGCATCTGAACGTTGTTTGTTTTTTCCCCCCTGAACTGAAGAAGCTTCTTGGATGAGAAGCAAAACATTTTCTTCAACAAGAAAGTCTACTTGCCTTTTGAAAAGCACCTTTGGGACAACCGCAACTTGGATGATTGGGAACCTCCACAGACATTTGCCCATGTGGTTGTCAGGATTTGTGCCCAGCTCAATGGCACCTAATTAATTCTCCAAGAAATACTTCAGCCATAAAATAACTGCTTCGTTGGTAGGATATCAAGTTATTTTACAGCAATTCAATTTAGCAGATTTAGATTTGCTAAAACTAATCCTGCTGCAAGTTTTCTCTTCTCTGAAACAGGTGCTGATGCCATGCATCACAAAGTCCAAATATAAATAGTAGCAAGAGTCTAATGGAAAAAAAAACAGCTGTTAATCCCAAAAAACAGAATTTCCATTTGCAAACCTTGGCACCCTGGAAGATGCTAGTTGATAAAAACATGCAGGACAAAGAAATTAGATCAGAGAGCACCAGAAAAATCTTCATAGGTAAGATTTATCGTCCTATTGCTCTGGAACAAAATTAGCCCCTCAATATAGAGAAAGGAAAGTATAAAGAAAATGCAGGAAACCCTTAATCCATTCTTCTCTTGCCCAATCTTAATGTGATGTGATGGATTTAGGCTGATTCCAACATTCAGTAGGTACACTGAGCACATCTGTGGTATCTTGCAAAAGGGATTGGAAGCTTTGGGAAACCAGAACAACATCCCTGAGGTGCAAGCATTATTCTAGAATGAGTGTGCTTTGTAGCAGTGGCCTTAATGAAATGAACATTATTGCATTCCTTGATAGTTTTCTCTCCCTGCATGAAATATGATCCACGGTAGAGAAAATTGGAGAGAGAAAGTTGTGTCAACTCTGTACATTTCCAGAGGCATCACCAGAAACACAGGAAGCTGCCTGACACTTAGGTTGAGTGTTAGTCCAATTAACTCAGTTATGTTAATGCTGATGAGGAGTGACTTTCTATACTTTTAGGCTGAATTCCAGCATTCTCTGAAGGTGTCAAAGGATTGAATCTGGAACAGTCTTTCTTAACTCAAGGCATGTTTTCTGTTACTGAGCTATGGCCCCTCCTGTAAAGGACAGGATCAAATTTATTCCTTTTCTTAATTCTTGAACCCTGAGGTTTTCCAATTAAAAACACACCCAAAGCCAAATTGCATGTCAGGGCTTATACCATTGGTCCATGCAACTCACCACAGTGTATTCTGAAATCTAGGGCAGTGTTCTACCAGAGAATACCAGAGCTGATATTAAGGGATCAGGAGTTCTTGCTATATATAGTCCATTTTATTGCCCACATTAATAGGATGATATTCTGGACCATCTGAGGTAATTACCTCAAGGGAATAATTTGGGCATATCGTGGGAACAATGGAGCAATTTCCAATTGCTTGTTTCTGAGTTGAGAATCCAGTCTGAGACTGCTTCTGCTGCTGAGACACTTGTATAAAACAACAGAGCCTGTGTTATTTTGGGGGAGGGGGTTGTGTGTGTGTGAAGAGGGGAGGGAGAGGGAGTATCATGATGTAGGAGACCAGGAAAAGAATAATTGGGTCAAATAGTTTAAGAATCACTGCTCCAGTCTGTTGTGCATTTTTACATGTTTAAAAGGCATTTAAAAATAACTACATTCCTTTTCATTTATAGTTTTTACCAAGGTGGAGAATTTTTTGTATATTGCCCTATTTTGGTAGCAAATGAATATCTTGAGAATGAGCATTCCTATTGTTCTTTTTTTTTTTTAAATCCATCCTCCCCTTTACAGGTTTTAAAACTATAATGTCGTATGTTCCTTTTTTAAAAAATCTGTTTTTATAAACAGTTTTCTGAACACCATATGGTCTCTTATACTTCTTTTGTAAAAATAAAGGTCTTAAGATGCAAATGTTCAACCAGGGAAAAAGAGATACTGATAGACTCCATACAAGGCTCCATTAGTGGTATGGAAGACTTTTTGGTTTCCATACGAATTGATATATTTTTGTTCACCTTGTGTCATGCATTATAGTTGGTAATAAAAAGAACACTCCATCTAATATGAGCACATGTGATCCAGTGATTTGTAAAAGTAGCTCTCTGTGATCTTCATTTTACCCCAAGTAGATTTGGCAATGTGATGACCAGTCTATGTGTTGTGAACTGCACTTTTCCTTATGACTTTCTTTGTTATCAGGTGATTACAGTATTACGTTCCACAGGCTTTATACAGTACCAATGGCCACTCTGTTTTGCTCATGGCTGGGCTAAAATATAACGCCAAAAAAGCCCCAACTCCTTTTAATTTAACTCCATTAAATTATTTCATCCCTTACTACTTCATTGAGTTTTTAAAAATCAGAATATGCCATAACTGTTTGGATATTGAGGATTTTGGAATTGATAGAAGTAGTAAAAGGGAACAGAGACAACTGAATGAAGGAAATAATAAACAATGGCATGGGACAAAAAGACATGGAGATTTTAAGAAGAATATGGGACAAAAATAAGGATATTCCACTCACAATTGGAGGCTGGCTACCTGCTGCAATCTTATTTCTTGACATAATTTGCAAAGATTATTGGTCTATGGATTAATCTAAATATAGTCACAAAGTTAAGCAAGAAAATTTCGGGAAGGAAGTTATGGACAAATTGCACATCAACAAATCACAGGCACTGATGGCATTCACTCAAGGGTTATTAAGGAGGTTAAAACAGATTGTTGACCTTCAAACTAAAATATACAGCCAGTCTTTACATTTGCCCTTTGTAATTGAGGAATGAAAGATGGCCAACATGCCTTCAATTTTTAAGAACAGCTCATAGGGAGTTCCAGGAAATAATATGCTTGTCATCTTAAACACTAGTATGTGAAAATAATGGAAACTACCACCAAAGATAAAATTACCAAACATCTAGAGATAGGTCTTTCTCATGACTTCATTAAGTAAAAATCTTGTTAAACTAATTGCTATAAGTTTTTTTGAGGATGTGGATAAGAACAAGCCAGTAGAAATTATCTTTGATGAAGTCCCTCATCAAAGACTTCTCTGTAACCTTAACAGCCGTGGAATAAAGGTCAGCTCCTCTTGTTATTAAGCAAATGAGTAAGGGAAAATGGATTTTTCTCAATGGAGAGGGTGTAATGAGTAAATGGGTCCATCTCATCCTGGGAACCCCCTTTTTTTTTTAACTATTACCATCTGGAAGACAGTACAAAATAATAAAAACAAGGATAAATAGGCTGAAAAACAGCTTCTATCCCAGGGCAGTAGCTGTTTTGAATTCTGCTGTATAGTGCAGTATTGGTGTGGTATCGGGGTTTTCTGGTTCAATGTGTGGAGGGTGAAGGATGTGTGTTTGTGTTTATTTTCATGGTCATGATTGCACTGAAGATGGTGTTTGATTTTGTTGTATGAGGTGCAATGACAATAAAGTAAACTAAACTAAACTTTCTCAAAATGGAGAGGTCTAACTTGTAGGGCCTCCCAGGGTTCTGACCCAGGACCAGTGCTTTTAAACGTATTTATGAATGAGCTAGGATTAGACAGGACCCATGGAATAGCCAAGTTTGGTGATGACACTAAATTGACAAATAAGAGTCTGGGAAGAACTCCAAAGTAATCTTTGTATATTAGGCAAGTGGGCATCAAAATGGTAGATGTCCCTGAACATCAGCCAGTGTAAAGTCTTGGGTGTTGATACCAAAAATCTCACCTACTCATACAAATTAATGGGATCAGAGCTAGCAGTGACTGCTGAGGAAAGAAATCTTATGGTGACAAACAGTTCAAATAGTAAAAGGGGGTGGAGGAAGACCAACAGCATGTTAGGTATAATAAGTAAAGGTATTGAAAATAGAGGTGCCTGTACCATTATGCCCTAATATAAATCAATGGTATGATTGCATCTGGAATATTGTCTGCAGTTCTGATTACTGCATTTCAAAAAGCACAGAGTGGAGCTAGGGCAGAGGAGGGCAGTGAAGGGACCAGAACAGCTTTCCCATGAGGGAAGGTTATGACATTTGGGGCTTTTTAGTCTAGAAAAGAGGCATACGAAAGAGGACATGATTCAGGTATACACAATCTTATGTGGTGTGAATAAAATGGACAAAGAGGAGTTATTTTCCCCTTTCCAAAATTTTAGAACCAGAGAAAACTTCAAGATTTTTTTTTTATCATGAGATGTGATGTTGGCTACCGAAAAGGGTTGGACCAGTTCATGGAGGTCATAGGATCAAGGGCTAATAGATGTAGGGCAGTGTGATTGCTTCTGAAGGCCATCTGATAGTACACTAGTGGACTGGCTTATGTTCACATGTCTGACCCAATCCCCTGTGCACCATATATTAATATAGATTTTAGAGATGCTTTACTAAAAAGTGACCATCTGCACAAGTGAACCAGGTGGGTGAATTGACAGAAGAACACAGACAAAACTATGAGAGAATAGGTGGTGATTTTTTTTTCTGGTTTGGAATCAAGGGAGGAATTTTTGGATTATAATAGCCTTCCTCGATTTGAATCTTCCCAATTTAGGACTTCAGTTTCCATTATGCCTGAGACAAAGAAGAACAGAATCACGAAAGGGACTATGGGGATCTGTTAATACAACCTTCTTCTTGGGCAGGGGGTTGGACTAGATGACCTACAAGGTCCTTTCCAACTCTGATTATCTGTTACCTGTTATCTACCCAGACATACCAACTCAGACAAACAGTGAAGCCTGGCAATTTTATTGTCTGGATGCAGGACATTGTTGTGGGACAAGAAAATTACCAGAACAACACATTATTTTACCTCAATGAGACTGAACATATACATTCTTGTGGGACTTCTACAGGTATCAAAAAACCTTGCAGAATTGCCCAATCACACATAATCTTCTGATTGATGGCTCCTTCGTCAGAGTCTTTCTAATATTTGAATGCTGCTGGATGAACTTGCATCCAACTAACATTTCACAGGGGAGAAAGGAAGAATGGCCCTTCCACTATAGAACCTAAGACAAATGCCAGGCAGGTTAAACAGTGCAACCTGAACAGCCGCTTCACTTTCATCTGAAGTTATCCAGGAAATGTTTCTTGCAAGACCAGGGGCAAAAGGAAGATACTGCAATGACGCAAAAACAATACTGAATGCCACGTCTAATGTTTCTTTCTTTGACAATATGCCTCCCAGCATTATTTCACCATCAACAAGATAATGAAGAATGGAAAGAGGTATATGAAGTGAGAAACTGTGGATTTACCATCTGTTAGCCATGAACACACACACACACATTTTCTCCTTTCTCAGAAGCGGTCACAACGGCTGGGGAAAGGAGAGGGAGAGGGGGAGGGAGGGAGGGAGGGAGGGAGAGAGGGAGAGGGAGGGGAGGGGAGAGGGAGAGAGAGAGAGAGAGAGAGAGAGAGAGAAACCTTAATTTTCTCCTTTCATTCCTTTCTGTGGTATTGCTTTGGGCTCCTTTTCACTATCTCCACAGCTCTCTCCCATGCACTTTGTTTTGCCTCTTCTGCAGCAACAAATCAAGTAGCTGCTGTCAGTCTCTGAAATGTGAAAACATTACACAATATTGGCTGTCTTGCCTTTTACAAAAATATGAAGGATGTATCCTCTTTTTATCCACAAACATGTCGGTTTTTGATTTAATCTGTTAAGATGAAGCATTTATTTTTCCCCTCTTGGAGGGATGTCAGTGGACTGCAACCTGCCCTTGGAAAACAGGCCTCTGCAATGCTTCCCCGAGGTGAAGAGTACAAGAAAACCTTCAGCTGCAGCCTTTCTGGGTCAAGAGAAAAGGCAGAAATGTACCTAATGGGTTGGTTGGCATCCCGATTTTCTCTCTGGGTTGCCTCCATTGCCATGGACTCCTGAAGCCTTCATTCTGTTCTGGCAGTGGGGGAGAAGGTCTTCTTCCCTCTTTCCCCTCTGGCTTTTTCCCTGCTTAAAAAAAAAGTTTGGAGGTTGTGGAAGGAGAATGCTGTGGTTTTGTGTGCAATTTACAGGTAGTCCTCAATTACAATTTACAACCACTCATTCCAAATTATAATAACACTTGAAAAAAAAAGCAGACTTACAACTTTTTCTTGCACCTACAACTGCCATAGCATCCCCATGGTCACCTAAATCAAAATCTGGCCACATGGCAGCTGGGATGCATTTATAACAGTTGCACCATACCAGATTATTTGTGGCCTTGACAAGCAAAGTTAATGGGGGGAGATGGTTTCTTTTGACGACTGTGTGATTCATTGAACAACTGCAATGATTCATTCAACAACCATGGCAAAAAAGTGCATAAAATCAGGCATGACTTACTTAACAGCTGCCTTACTTTCCTAATAGCAGAAATTCTGATCCAATTGTGGTTGTAAATCAAGGACTACCTGTATTTTTTTTAAAAAGCCTCCTTTTTTATGACCCCGTAATCCCTTAATTTGGGATGGAGAGGGGTGACTGGATGAAGCTGGATGTTTACTAAGCATCTCTATATGGGACATACATTCCCAACTAGTATTCAAAAGCTTCTGATGGCCTACAAGAGCACCACAGAAGAGCTATGATGTAGATGACAAAATGAATATAATGGTTAAAATAGTCCAAATCTCAAGAATTCAACATCATTTGAAACATTTTGGCATTCTTTGTTTTGGATATTGATTTGTTAATTTAATTAATTAATGGGATGGTGGTCTATGTATGCCATCTGGGGAGCTTATGTACATGATGTCCAGAACTTTTGGACTACTAAACCCTGATTAATTTAGCATCCCTTATTGCTTCCAGGAGCAATAAAGTTGTTCACATTCAAGACAAGAATGAAGATCAATGACATAAGTCATTAGAAGGGCATTTCGCTAAATAGCCTGCAACATTTTAGATAAAACAATATAAAGAGCTTTCTGATCTGCAATTTTTCAAATGGTGTTAGTTGGGGAAAGTTGTTTCTGCCCCTTCCATTATATTTTTGGGGTAAATGGCAATTATAAGAAGAAGCATAGACTTCCAATAGTTGATGAGTTACTTCATCTTTGGCCATGCTGCTTGGCACTGTTGAGGAGTGTAGTCCAGACCATCTGTACGGCCACATTTTCTCACTGAAATACATCCTAGAGAAGTTGCTAGCCATGAACGACTGTGGGAATAATCAGAGGAGGAGCTCAGAGGCCGCACAGCCTAAAGGTAGGGGCCATGGGAAGGAAATATTTCAAAGAGACACCATCTTAATTGGCTCACTATAAATCTGCCTTGACCTTATTTTTTTAGTTTTCAATGTGCTGGCAAACTGAAGAAGTCAAGCCCCACGGAACTGGCAAACTGAAGAAGTGAGAACCATGTGGCTTTCAGAAAGGCATCTTGCCAGGGTAAAAATTCAATCTTGAAAATGATAAAACTGAGTTGCCAGGGAGACTTATGGCAAACCAATTAAAGCCGAATCTCTTTAAAATGTTTCCTTCCCTCCCCTGCTCTCTGCTGCCTCTTCTTACACCCACTGAACTCCTCCACTGCTGTCTTGTTCCCCACAGTCTCTCACACAAAGCAAGAAATTTGAAACGTGTTAATTTCTAAGCAAAGTAAACCAGTCAGAAATCATGGGATCTCCTGCAATGTTTCTGATCCCTAGTTATTACCGTGTTTCTCATATAATAAGGCCAGGTCTTATTTATTTTTTTTGAGCCCCGAAAAAATGGCTAGGCCGTCTTTTCGGGGGTGACTTAATTTCCCCCCCCCCTTGCATCTTCGGGCAAGCGGGCAGCGACGGCTTGGATGTTGACCTCGGCATTGGTGGGGCACTTTGTATCAGGGTCAACGCAGGCAGCACCATATCCGGGTGTGCAACAAAAGTACTTCCTAACAGCAAGCCCCCCCGCCATTTCCCCCCCATTTTGCATGTTTTAATATAGGCCTTAATTTTGGGGGAGGGGCTTAATTTCATTTCATGCCTATAAAACATGCTGGGACTTCCTATTGGGGGAGGCCGTATTGTTGGAGAAAAAGGGTAGATGCAAATGTTATAACGTGACATTGAGAATAACCGTTGACCTATATTAAGATGTAGACCAGCGGTGGCTAACTTTTTTGGGCTCCTGTGCTAAAAATTGTGCACGCACCAGTGTGTACACACTCGCATGTCAAAACCCAGAATGCAATGCATGGCCCCCTCCCCATGCCCCCTGCGCATGCACGCACAATCCCCTTACTTGCACTGCGGTTCACAGCTGATTTTTTGGCTGGTTTGAGGCTTTTTTCGACCTCCCAGAGGCTTGGAAAAAGTCTCTGCAAGGCTTTTCAGGATACATTATAGGCTCATTTCATCACTTCCTGTGATGAACGGGCCTATAATTCGTCCTGAAAAGCCTTGCAGAGGCTTTTTCCAAGCCTCTGGGAGGCCGAAAAAGGCCTCAAACCAACCAGTAATAATAATAATAATAATCAGCTGTGAGGCGCGTGCATGTGCAGTGAGGTAAGTTTGCCTGCAGCTCACGTGCCAGTTCAAGTGGCTTTGCATGCCACTTGTGGCACGCATGCCATAGGTTCGCCATCATGGAAATAGACAGAATAACAGAATAACAAAACTGAAAGGACCTTGGAGGTCCAACCGCCTGCTCAAGCAGCAGACCCTATACTATTTCAGACAAGTGGCTGGACAGTTTTTTCTTAAATGCTAACACAAGAAAAACCATCACAAATACACAAATGGAACCTGTCTCTTATTCTTAACTACAGTGTTTCCCTGCCTTCAAGGAACAAAACAAAGAAGCATCTTAGTGACCCACTTCTCATATCGTCAACTCCTAAATGAAACTAGGATATGAAGATGGGTTTGGTTTACTTACATCTTCCCAAATCTTTAGCCATAGCACTTAGACTTATATACTACTTCATGGTGCTTTACAGCCCTGTCTAAGTAGTTTACAGAGTCAGCCTATTGCCCCAAACAATCTGGGTCCTCATTTTACCTACTGTCAGATGGTGCTCCATTCAAAATCCAAGAAAGAAATACTTAGGCTCCATTAATTAGAGAAAATATATCTTTTACTGGAAATCAAGTGGTAGCAACAAAAGAATTCTGCATCTGAGAAAATGAGCGCATAAATCACATATACAAAGTGATGGCAACGTTCCCACCCCCAATAATTCAACTGGCTCATCCAATTAAAAGTTGTGTATAGCATCATGTGGGCATCTCCAGGTGGTGATGAGGCCTCTGTCCGTTGACCTTGACATATTTTGATAAAGAGTTGCGGATGCACATAGCATAAGATAGAAGCCTAAGCAAGAAACTTCCCCCCGCCAACTTATACAGTTCTGTTTTGTAACACCTCCAGCTCGCTTCCCATAACCATATCCTCCCTCCTCCCCCCGTTACTTATGACAGCCGAAAGATGCAAATCAAAGGAAGAAAATCTTGAAGGCTGACACCTACCGTGAAAGGATGGAAGGCTGGGTCAAATTGGAGCCAGTGAGACTCGAACTGCCAAATTGTAGGCAGCCAGCAGTCAGCAGTAGTAGCCTACAGTACTGCATTCTAACCACTGTGCCACCATGGCTCTTAATATGCAGCAAAGGCAGGAATAGACATCTGCACAGTTGGCTGTTCTTATATAAAGGAAGCTGTTGAAGAAGCACCAAAGGAACGCTTAGTGCCAATATAGGCATCAAGAGCATCATTCTGCCTCGTCCTCCTGTGATAAAGGGAATCTTCTTCTTTCAGAAGGAATAAAAATGTCTCCCACAAGTAATAGGCAGCATGTAATGGATCTATTACAACACTGCTATGAATGTTCGCACATTGCTGCAGGTTACTTGACTCCACACAGAGTGAAATGGCTGCATTAAGCATAGACAGAGCACTTTTTCAAAAGCATGTTGGTGGCCTTTCAAACCTCCCATGTTTTAAAATCATTTCGTAACTAGAGATATTGCTAAGACTATTTGTCAGCTGCAACTGGAAAGAAGCTTGGAGATATATATAAATAGCTATACATTATATGATATAATGGCTGTTTTGCTTTGTTATTTCTCAATTAAAGATATCCAAAGAGCCCCTTCAGCAATTGCAAGCAGAGTATTCAAAACCATGAATTCATGTTTACTTGTGCTGCCTGTGGCTAAACCTTGAGTTCCTGCTGATTTCATCTTCCAAGGATCCAGGCAAAGACTTATGTCCTTTACATTAAGGGGTTGACCAAAGGCAAATCAGATTATAATTTGGATCATGCGGTCTTCTCACCCAATATTCAATGGCAATATTCATGTCACTGAATTCCACAGTCCATTAAATTTGGTAGAAAGTTGCAAATCTGCATAGAGTCGAGTTATGCCATTCTGAAACCCGTTTAAAAGATCAGCTCTTGCAATGTATTGATGATGGAGGATCCAGTATAGTCAGTCTCTTTCCTATCCTATGTGAAAAGAAACTAAGAGTTATGGAACATTCAATTATGGCATGAAGCTACTGCAGATCCCCATAGCCTTTGGCTAAAAGCATCTTTGTTTTACTCCAGAGACTAGGAAATAGTAATTCAGTGACTCTCATGACCCTGGACTGTTACTATTAAATCAGACTTACAATACTTTCTTATTAAAGTAGCTTATGCTATGCATGCAAAGAAGCTAATATCACATTGTCACATTGTCACACAAGATATTTTTTCATGTATATCAGTTTAAGGGGAATACTCATGCTATGCCTCTGCAGCAAAAATGAGAGTCTGGTGAAAATCTATAAATGAACACATCTCTTATGACATACGGTTTTTGTCACTCAGTTTCCTTCTATATAAGTCTGCAATTTAGCTCCAGGAAAGCAGTATTTGGCTACATATATCATCCTTCTCTCACCAGACTATGTTATACATTCGATACAGTGGAATTTGATCCATAAAAGTTTTAACAAGGATAAATAAATGTATCTTGAATGGTGCCTCCAGACTCTTGCAATGTGAGTTTTCATGTCTCAATCAAGTTCTCAATCGCAGCAAATGGTATTTGTTGTACATATTACAATTCCTCATTCATTACCACACCAAGCTATCTACTTCTTCACCAGGCTGGCCTGGCCTTGATTTGGCTTTGAAGCAGATACATAGTGTACCACTGAAATGCTGGAGATTGCTTTTTTTCTATTTTCTTTTACTGGGCCCAGATAAGTACTATGATAACTCGTGCTATATTTATTTGCTGGTGCTGTTTGGCAGCTGAGGGGAAACCACTGTGCCTCAGGTGACAGCAAAAATGATGAAATGGTGCACTGGAGAACTGTTTTGAAAACAACAATAAAGTGGGTAGGTTAGCAAAGAAAAAAATTGTATTTTTTTAATGTGTTCCTGAGGGGTTTTGAACCAGGCTGTTTTTACGTATAAAGCAAATGTTTCAACCACTGGGTTATCGGGGATACTGCTAGAACAATAGCTGCTGGTCAGTTGACTGTAAATAAATAAATAATACAAGAGTGATAGATACAGTAGATCTTAAAGAACCAAACCTGAAAAAAACTAAAAAAATTGTTTTTAAAGCTGGTTGCTATGCCTGCATTGTCATGCTTTGACTTTGTAAACAGCCTTAAGAGTTTCAAAAAAAAAAAGTATCTAGGTTTAGTAAGACCCACCCACAGAAAAGAAAGAAATTGGCGAAGCTGTTGTGGACATAGAGAATGACCTTGAAGACAGATGGAAAAGCAAGGGAACAAAACAACAGTCAGATAAGAGGTGTTTGAGCCCAGGATAAGAACTAAGTTGAGTAAATGGCTCAGACAAGTTCCTTCCCAATTCACACAAAGATAAAAGATGAGGAGATTTGAGAGTTGTAAAATGCGGTGAGTATCATTTTATAATAAAACAAGTCCTGACCTGTACAGCAGTGGTTTCTTCATCTGGTCTACCTTCTAAGACTGACAAAAACACAGCTGCAAGAGCATTGTCAGTGGGGGTGGGGGCTGTCTGTCTGGATTGATCCCTTGCATGCCACTGCCAAAATATCCCAATCTGAATAGAATTCCCTTAAGGCAGGGGTGTCCAACCTTGGCAACTTTAAGACTTGTGGACTTCAACTCCCAGAATTCCTCAGCCAGCAAAGCTGGCTGAGGAATTCTGGGAGTTGAAGTCCACAAGTCTTAAAGTTGCCAAGGTTGGACACCCCTGCCTTAAGCCATTTGCATTGGCAAGGGACAAGAGCAGTTTAAAGGAGCAGTGCAGAAGTGTGTATTGGTAGAGGTGGGGGTTTTTGAGGGGGGGCAAGAAGGGAAGAAATTGGAACTCTGTGAGAAGTAAGGGAGTAGCAAGAGTGAGCAAGGAAAGGAACCAACATCACAAATCCAGGATTCTACACTATTTTCTTCTGTTTTCCAATCATCCTGATGATGATAACGCTTAAAGGGCTGGGCAGACAGCCTTGAAATGACTACAGAGTAATTGGTTGGTACTTAAAGTCCAAGTCTTAAAGATCTTGAAGTAATAACTCATTGGGAGGATATTGAAAACTCATCACAAAGGAAAAATATAGTCTCGGTGGTGAGTATTTATCTGACAGCAAATCAGCACCAGGTTCATTACTCTCAACAGTCCAACTAAAAAAGAGAAGTATAAAATTAGCAGTAAAATGAAAGAAAAGAAGAGAGTCAGGAGACACGTCTTAGTAGCCAAAATTCAAACTGCCTGAATAAACCCTAAACTCTGACTGCTTCCTTCTATACAGGCATATCAAACAAAATTCATAAAACCAATTTGTTAGATATTTAAATATCCTGCTGGTGTGGGAAACATCTGTAATGGAACTATGAAAGGGCAACAAATTAATAAGGTAGTAAAACAATGGGATCACATAATAAAATAAAATACTGTTAAATCATTTAGTAGTACTGTGCATAGTTTCAGTGATAATAGCAATAGCACTTAGACATATAATGCTTTACATCCCTCTCTAAGTGGTTTACAATGTTAGCATATTGCCCCCAACAATCTGGAATGATGGAAGGCTGAGTCAACCTTGACTCTGTTGAGATTCAAACTGCCAAGTTGCAGGCAGCTGGCAACCAGCAGAAGTAGCCTGCAGTACTTCATTCTAAACACTGCGCCACCACAGATATGGTTACCTAGGTATGGAAATAAATCTAAACACAGAGGGACTTGCTTCCAAATAAACATGCATAAGATTGCAGCATGCATCAATTAAATGAATTGATTCAGGAAGGATGTTAATTGGCAGGATTTGTGCTTTTTTTTTTTTTAAACTCTGCTGAAATACTATCATAGGGAAACAATTGGAACCCATGAAGTGTGTCTGGTTCTGCTAACAATAATTTACTTGATCTTGTCTTTTTTACAAATATGCAAAAAGGACATAAACTGCAGTGTTAGTATTATGCAAATTTAATTCGTTAAAATTGGTTAAAAAGCTGGTGATAATCAACTAAATATTTTTAATTAGTTGCAAGCACTAATTAAAAATATACAAAGCCCCAGGTGCTTGGTGAAATGCTATATTTATTATTCCAACTTTCACTGTGATTGCAATTGGATTGTGGTGGTTCAGTCCTAGAATGGTTTGAATCTCTGCTCAATTCACAGCAGGTTCCCAATGTTAATTTAGGAAGCAGAACAAAAAGTAACTCAATTAGGGAGTTAGTTCCCCCTGCAATAATTCAGAGATAACATTAATGTCTTGGATGACCATACAGCATCTTGTTCTTTTTCAGATCAATGTTTCCATGTTTCATATTACATATTACAATGGTGGCTTGGAAGCTTATCTGGATGGGAAGTTCAAGAGCAACAGACCAAGTTTCTTGAAAGACAACTCACAATGGCTAATCTCTGGTAACATGTAATCTGGAAGAAACCTGTGATGACCCGTAGTCTCTCAAAATAACTCAAAACCCAAAACATATATTAAAGTCCGGTAAACTTAACTTCAACTTAACTTCGCTGTTTTATTAGGCACAGTTTAAAGTCACAAAAGTAAATAAGGAGGCAAACAGAAAACCAAAACAAACCGCATTGATGAGAGTTCTGAAACAAGCCGAGATAACTAATCATAAACTCCAGGCAAATAACCGAGAAAAGTCCATGGGAAGAAAGCCAGCAAAGATAAGCCTCTTTCAAGGTGAACACTAATTGACTTCACCAATTCTAACTGCGCAGTTCAAACTTATATACATAGCTCCCACCTGCAAGCCACGAGGAGGATCATGGTAATCTCCTCTTGAGTAGACCTCGCTTTTCCCTGATCTTCTCCTCCCTGCGTGCCTAGGATGGATAGGGGATGGGCCTGGATCCTCCTCTGACTGCTCAGCTGGCCTCTGCCCTTCCCCAGCCTCCTCCACCACCTCTGGAGCCACACTCCCACTCCCTGTTGGCTGTTCCTCCTCTTCCTCAGAGTCAGACTCCACCAGGGGCATGACAAAACCATTTCTCAAGATAGGATCGTAAAAAATCAAGAGCTTCTTTGGTGATCCCTTTTATGTCCACCCTTGAGCACTATTTCAGACCTGCCTTTGATACGAATCTATTAGAGTCTAGTAAAGATGAAAACAAAGCTACCTCATGCTTGTTCTAGGATATATTCTTAATGCACAGGAAGCTTAATATAGCTTGAGTTGGTTTTTGTATGGCAAGCTCCCCTAAGTCAGACAAGGAATAGGCAGTAAATTCCACAGACAGCTGGATGGTCATGAAGATGAACATAGAATTGTGTTTTTATGATAACTCAAAAAAGGAAACCATTACAACCAGCTGATGTGATGAACAAGCAAGCAAGTTTTATCTTTAAAAAAGTACAGGGAGTCCTTAACTTACGACCGGTCACTTAAGTTCCAAAAGACCTATCAAATTCAAAGTTCTGACAGTCATCCTCCCTACTTTAGGCACAGGGCCACCAGGGCCACCATTTATAGCCATTTTCAGCATCCCACAGTCACATGACTACATTTTATGATGGTTTTGCCCAAAATCAACATCTGCTACAGGGTTAGTGGTTCACTTAATCATAGCATTCACTAAATGACTCCCACAAAGAAGATCATGTAATTGGCACTCACCCACTAACCATCATGAGTTACAATGATCATAACTCAAGAACTAACTGCATACCCATTTTTGCTTTAAGTCATTCTTGCTTTCCCCCCGCTATGCCTCTTCCTGTATAATTGTGATGCTTTGGCTGTTCTTTTAATGCACTCTCCTGAAAAGTTCATTGAAGGCAACTGCATGTTTACATTCTTTGTATTTCTGTTTTGAAATTCTCCTCCTGCCAATAGAATTCTGAGACCCTACACTAAATACATCCTGGAACAGCAATTCTCAAGTAGTTTTTGGAGGATCCACTTTAAAAAAATGTCAAGAAGTGGCAACCGCATACAATTTAATAACATTATTTTCCTTCCATCAGTATCTTTGTTAAATTTAGCCTATTTTGTTAAAAATCAACAAGAATGGATCATGGACAATGCCCTTACCTTTTTAATTGCTCTATTTTCATCCCTCTACTTCCAGAATGAGATTTTCCACATTCAGGAAGAGACATCATCATTTCATATAAAGGTTTTCTCTTTCTGTATCCCTCGATCTATGTGACAACAGAATTTCAATCTTTTTTTAAAAAAATAAAACTTTCAAGGAATACTTCTCCAAATCCTCTACGTCAGGGGTATCAAACTCAATTTCATTGAGGGCCACATCACGGTTGTGTTTGACCTTGGGGGCCGGGTGGGTGTGGCTGGGGTGGGTGATGTCATCTGGGGTGGCCCAAGCACTCTGCCAGTGAAAACAGGCTCCCAAGCTCCATTTTAAGCCACGAAGGCCTCCTGTCACCCTCTGTCAGTGAAAATGGCACTTGAGGAGCTGCATGCAGGCCCCCCAGGCTCCATTTCCAATGGCAGAGGGCGGCAGTCATCGCAGCTGAAAACAGAGCCCTCCCAAGCTCCATTTTATCTGGCAGAGGCACCAGAGGCTGGCCCTTCACTGTTTCCAAGGCAGCACCATTGGCTAGATCTAAAGTACCCTGTGGGCCGGATCCAGACCATGGGCCTTGAGTTTGACACCCCTGCTCTGTGCCAATGTTAAGCAATTTTAAGCAGGATGGTCTTGCCATAAAAATACAATTTATTTGAAAATGTAACAGCCTTGTTCTTAAAGCAATTTCAACCATGTACTATATATTTTTCTATATTAGATAATGGAATAAAAAGAAACCACCATTACTCCAGATCCAGGCAATGATTTGGATTGGACTAACCAATCCAGTGGGAGTCAGATTAGATTGGTCCATGTTGATATACAGGTTCCAGCATCTGAACTGGATCGTCAAATCTCTCCTTGTCATCTTTATAGTACAATTGGGACATTACATCACTGCTGTAATGAGAGTCAGTGTGTCTTTGACCTTCAGAAGCAGAATGACTTTAAAAATATTAAACAGACTATTAGCTATAAATCCAACATTTCTAAGAGTTCAAATCCTTTATGTCTCCTGATATGGTATATTGGAAAAACAACTCTGGCTTTCAGTACCTTCTTCAGAATTCACAGATTTAAAGATTAAAAAAGTGATTAAGGTGTTGGCTTAAGGGAGGTCCAGGTTCAAATCCACCCTCAGTTTCAGAAGCTCCCTGGGTGGCTTTGGACCAATCACTCTTCCTCAGTCCAATGTACATCACAGGGTTGTCTCCATGGGTAAAATAGGAGGATAAGCACTCTGTACGACACAGGGTGGGATTTAAATCTAACACATAAAACAAACAGATTATATGGTTATAAATACAGATGCACTAGGCCCTTTTGGCAAATAAAATACTGCAATATCTGCTAATGATTATTTAAGCCTGGGTAAGGACAACAACTCTCTTCAAGGAAATGTAACTATAATGGTACAGTAATTTACAGTCAGGAGATCTTATCCATTATAAAAGAATAAAGAATCTGAGGTTTTCCAAATATCGCAGTGCTAGTTGGAATATAGTTCATCAATCTCTAAAAGGTCAAGGTGCTAGTTTATTTCCTATGACCACTGCCTTTCATCTTTTTCTAACAAACATTTGCTCCCTTAAATCACAGCTTCAGTGTTTTATCATCAATGTCGGTTTTGCACATTCAGCACCCAATGTTCCAAACAGAACCTTTTGGGAGATTCCTGGAACATCAGAGCCTTTGGAAACATCTCAGGCCAAATGCTTCCTCAAACTGGTAAATTTAGCCAACCGATCTGTGTCACAGAAATTCATGCTCATTTATCTAAAAGGAGTGTATAGAAATGCAATTAAGCAAAATTAGTCACTGTATCATGGACTCAGTCAATGCTGGCTGCTATGGTAACCAAGGAGAGTGCGTTTTCTGCTAAAATGTATGGCCCTAATGACAAATCCTTGTGCTGAAGCCACTGCTGGCATTGATAAATTGATAACAATGATCTTTTTTTTTTTTTACCTATTGAGTGCATTGCAGCCTTTGAATTGGCCACTCTTTGAAATTAGTAAAAATTGCATTGGTGTCCCTCGGATTTATGGTAGGACTTCTGGAAAGTAAAGAACATTTGATTTTACAATCACAAAGGAGCAATCTGATGGAGATTTGTAGGTGCTTCAGTTCAGCTTGTTCTGTGTATGAATTTGGTGCCATTTGCCTGTGCAATCAAGCATACCAATATATTAAATGCACATGTTGCTTGATTGCCAGTAACTCTATATCACTAGGGTGGAATCCCATCCATGTCATATTTTACATGGATAGAACCAGATTAATTTGCATTTAGCTTGAGGGGGGATTCCTCCTTAACATCAAGACAGGTGAAAGAAGTTAAAAACTGGGACTGGGGATAAGATGAAGGCAATGTCACAGTAATGGAGGTTACACACTGGAGAATATTATGTGGAAGTACATATTTTTAATTCTTTAACTTTCTTCTTTTCCCCTTATACTTGATGTGTTTGTATGCATACATGGACCGAGACAAGTTTATATTCCATACATCTGACTGTACAGGTTTAAAACTGGAATTGTTACACCTTGCTAAACTGAGAAGAGGCAAAGCTGCAACTAGCTCAAACACTTTGTTTCTCTGAAAATAAGACTCAACTGGGAAATGATTTTTCAGATGCTCGTAATAAAAGCCCCACCCCCAAAATAAGCCCCAGTTAAGACTGTCAGATAGTCAGATGCATTTAGTAACATATTTTCCCCAAAATAAGACCTAATGCATCTTTTGGAGCAAAAATTAATATAAGACCCATTTTTATTTTGGGGAAAACAAAAGGTATGTAGGCACTGGCACTTTATTTGAAATCCAAACTTCAGAGGGCAAACACTTTGAATTCATTGTCAAAAACTCACAAACTGTCTGCTGTCAAGCTGTCACCCCACCTCCACTGAACTCAACCAGGCCACCCTGAACTCAGCTGGGCCACCCTGAACAGTAGCACATTGTTGCAGCAAAAAACAAAAACCTCACGAAGGCACAGCCTACTCTTGTACAATTTTTGAAGGCTATGAGAGAATGGGATGTGCTCGCACACAGTCTCCAGAGCTTCCAAAAGCCAGAGAGAAATGGGGTGTGCTCCTGAAAAATCCAGAAGCTACCCAAGCGCATACTCCCATTTTTGTGCAGGTTTTTCCACAGTTTTCAAAAATTGCATGAAAGCACACCCTGTTCGTATGTGACTTTTAGACACCCTGGAGGCCACATGAGAGCATGATCCTCTTGTGCAACTTCCACAGGGTCCAGAGGCCATGACTCATTCTGTTTCACAGTCTGCAGTCTCCAAAAAATCACACAAGAAGTGGATCTGCTTTCGAGAATAGTTGTCAGCTGTTAGTGAACACTGGCGTGAACACTAGAACAAAGCATCATGACATGTCAGCTTTGACACGTATGTCCCAAAATTGCTATCTCTCTTCTAGAAAACACACTGACTGAACTGCTGATGCATTTGCAATGCCAATACAACACACATTTTCCTTGCATGTAAATATAAAATACAAAATATCTGCCCTGATTATTTCATTAAACAGCAAAAGTCAGTATTTCAACATATATCTATATGTTCTTCTTGTCAGCCTTGGAGGAGCAGTGGGGAGATAAAAAAAATACAATTAAAAGGGCAAGTAAATGGGGTTTTGCCACAATCACCATTTTGACTTTTTTAGTCACTCTTGCAGATACTCCTATAGCATTGTCATACTACACGGAATCCCTTAATGTCCAGGTCTTCTGGTTTGGCTGCCACCTTCTTTTTAAATTACCATGTTGCTTCCTTCTTTTCTGACTGTTCCTTTTCCATAGTGTAGCATCAACTCCATCAACTATTTTATGAGTATTTCAGATAATTTTCTGGAGTAGAGGAGGGAGAGAAGGAAAGAGGGAGGGAGGGAAGCTGTGGAGGCCACATAAAAATGGGGTATGCTCTACCAAAGCTTCCAGACTTTTTGGAAGCACACCCGATTCCCCTCTGATTTTTATAAGCTCTGGAGGCCATGTGAGAGGGAGGGAGGGAGGGAGGGAGGGAAGGAAGGAAGGAAGGAAGGAAGGAAGGAAGGAAGGAAGGAAGGAAGGAAGGAAGGAAGGAAGGAAGGAAGGAAGGAAGGAAGGAAGGAAGGAAGGAAATAATCCCCTCTAGTAATAATATTTCCTTATTTTTCATGATTTATTTATGCATGCTTTTTAAAATTATAAAGGAACAAAAAAGATTATGGTAAATTTAGCTGAATCTCCTGTGTATTTTTCATTATCTAGAATGAATGACTAGGGGGTGGAAATCAGTAGATCGTTAACATACAACATTAGAAATTCCCAGGCTTTTGAAGGCAATATCTCCTTTTCACAGATCAAATCAGAAACCTGCTGGAAATTAATTACCACCAAGGAAAATTTATCATTTTAAGTGTATTGTACTAATTACCTATATAGAGTATTATTCTCAGCAACCAAAAAGATGGCCCTCTTGTGCCTGCAATCAATATGATTAAACTTGCTTGGATATTCCTGTACTGCCATGATACATTGCTTGCTACACACCAAAGTGCTATGGTGAAGTCTACTGCCTGACCAAAACAATGGTCAAGAGCCCAGTGGCACTCCATGTTATTTTTCAATCAGCATTAAGTTTCCATCATTCAGATGAGTCTTAGCTCAAGTCATATGTATAAATCTAATACATTAACAGTGCTTAGATAGCAATGCTATCATCCTAAATCTAATTCTAACATGGTCAAGGTAACTTAATATACAAGATGACCAGATCTTGGCTGGAAACGTCCAAATGGTCACTAGATGGCAACAAAGAGAGTCCTCTGTACCTCTTTTTTGCCATCTACTGGTTATCTGAAGTTTTGCAGTCCAGATGTGGTAACCCTACAGGATGTCCATTGGAAAACTACTCCTGTGAAATTCTGTCTCCATAAAACAAGCTCCGAGAGATCAGACTGATTACATTGTTCCTTTCCATGCCGATTCCAGAGCTAGGTGGGTGAAGGACGTACTCGAATTAGAGCCATGAGATCAGCATAATTACCTAAAAGCTGCAATTGAACTAGATCAGTAATTAATAGTCATCACAGTGCCTAAGTGTTGGGCTGTCATCTAGTAGGAGGTATTTTTTGTAATTGCTTCAAGGTAACCTTTTCCAAATCAGAAAATTCCAATTATCTAATAATTCTAAATAAATATATGTTCATGTAAGACTGGGAGGACACACCACTTCAAAGCATAGGAGGAATGTCACCTGAAATGCTGGATCAGGAAGAATTGGTCTAGGGTCTTCATACTCCAGGTGTTTCTCAGATTAGTGATTATCTTAAGATGATCCACATTTATTGGGGTAAGTATGGGGCACCAAGCAATTTAAGGCTTTTTCCTGACTGGTCAGTGCCTGCTTGAACTGAGTTCATTCAGTAACTCACTGTCAATCAATGTAGTGCTTTGACCCACTAAACTGACAGCCAACACCTGCTGCTGTCTTCAAAAGTTGCCCCACATAAAGGGCATTTCAGCAATTCAGTCATGAGATCATTGCTACCAAAGCCAGTCTATTGCATAAAGAAATTCAAAATACAAATAAAATATTCCTACTTCCTGTGTATGTTAATAGAAGACAACTTCCCTAGAAGCTAGTCCTTCCTTCCTTCCTTCCTTCCTTCCTTCCTTCCTTCCTTCCTTCCTTCCTTCCTTCCTTCCTTCCTTCCTTCCTTCCTTCCTTCCTGCACTTCACAAATATAGTCTTTTAATAACTCTCTAAATTTTGGAATGTTCTCAGTAAAGAAAGATGTTTCATGTAGAATTGGCATAATGCTACCATCTGTTAAAAACATTTCTCTAACAAAATAGTTTGCATTGTTTTATTTAGAAGGTTATTGACAATGGCTCTGCATTACTGCATAATGAACAACTGTGATTTTAGTTCACAAAGGATGGCTTCATCATTTATAAAGTCTCAAAAATTACTTTTCTGAATATTGATGTAAGCACCAGGACTAAATATCTCATGCAAATCAACCCTTCTGTTAAAGTTTTGTTTGAGATTAATGCAAAATACAAACAGAGGACATGGATGCTAGGGCAACCTAACAAGATTTGGAATAAGGATTTTTCTGAAGGGATACTTAATGAAGGAAACACATCGCTGTATCAAATATTGTTCATTTCAGCGATATAGTCATTTCCGCCCCCTGCCCCCCACCCCCCCCAATTCTATGAAAATGCCACTGCTGGATGGGAATTATATATTTTCAAGATTTAATCTTGAATTGTAATTTCCCTATTGTAGGGGAAGAAGTGAGAACATAAGTAAAATCAGTATACTCAGTGTTGGTATTCTACCGGTTCGGCCCGGTTCTGCCGAGCCGGTAGCACAATGAGCAGCAGAGACCAAATCAGTTGTCTCTGTCGCTCTGCTGTTGGGCCCACCCGCCCGCCCGCCCAGGCTCCCATACTCACCTTTATCCTCTGAATTTGAAGCGCAGCTGCTTTTCACGGCATAGAAGAGTGTCGTGCGACAGCTGCTGAAGCGACTCGCGCAGGCTTGTAGGAGATGAGTTAGAATGCCTCTGTGCCTGCGCAAACACCTCTGCGCCTGCGCAAAGTGTGCTTTTGGTGCACACACGCATGCAAAGTGTGTGCATGCGCGCAAAGTGCGCCCACCAAGCCACACCCACCGAACCAGTGGTAAAAATGTTTGAATCCCACCACTGCGTATACTGTAATGCTGTGATATGCACATACCTATCAAGGAAGAAGAGTTTGATAAATGCATTATCAGAGGAGATTCAGTTACAATTTGGGGGTGTCTTAGAAAAGTTGACCCGCCTTGTCCCATGTGACCTCTAAAAACGATGGATAGGTTTCTGGAAAGTTTTGGATGAAGACAAACAAAATGCAGCTTACCTATGAGATAAGTCCTAAGTTGGATGTCCAATGATGGCAGAACAAGTTGGGAATGGGGCTGCTGCCCTCTCCAAAAGTTTGACCATTCTCCTGAATTCAGCACCTTTTAAATGCCTGTAGTAGCAGGTGCTTAACAATGTGTTTAATCAACATTAGCTGGGTCACCAATTGTGACTCTTTCTGCAAAATGCAGAGCTTGCCTTAATTATACATCTCTGCAATTACACATATTCTGGCACTTTCCTTGGCCATTTTTAACACATGCTTTGGCTTTAAGTATGGTTCAGAGATTTCAGATGATGCATAATGCAGCTCTTCAGATTCTTGTGGGGTCCAAGTGGCTGGCCGGAACACAGTTTTAGAGTCTGTAATATGATGTGAAGGCAGGTTACTTGAAAGACTGGCTATACATTTAGTACCTACCTGTCAATCCCCAAAATCTGTTATGTTATTGTGGCTGGCACAATAGAGACTGACTATTTTGTAGTGGACTGGATACATGCAAATTATCTTCCTTATGAATTAAGTATTTTCCCCCTAACCCCAATATT
The DNA here is from genome assembly GCF_049901735.1 of Notechis scutatus. Lineage (NCBI taxonomy): Eukaryota > Metazoa > Chordata > Lepidosauria > Squamata > Elapidae > Notechis > Notechis scutatus. The sequence continues at coordinate 108,872,409 of NC_142010.1, read as the reverse complement.
TTAATGGTTTCTAACAAATCTCTAAACCCTTTCATGTCAAACACTTTTTGAGTACATATCGCACTTTGTATACTTTTAACAACAGCTATTTTCTTCTTTTATACTTTAATATTATTAAGGGCTTTCATTCATATAGTTTCAAATGGGAGGCTTTGCTCTACAAGATGATATACAGACCCCCCAAAATACATTCATATATATCCATGTGCTAGAGAGTGTGTGAGAGAGAGAAGATACATATATACCGAATAATAACAAAGATGTGTGCAATGTCACATTGGCTCTAAAAGGAAAAGAATATCGGGGAGGGGGGGGAATAATGCAGGGCATGCTGACAAAAAGAAAACCAAGTTCTTCCATTCCCTGCTATTTTTAAAAAACAGACTTTGTGCTTGTCGTTTTAGGTTTTTTTTTTAAGCATCTTTCCATCCATTAGGGTGCATGTGTGAAAAGTCGAAGTAATATTTTATAGGACTCTAAAATGATTACTTAGCCATGTAGGGAGCTGCATTTAGAGCTTTCCTGTCTGTTTGCTTGCTACTTTCTTTTACCTGCAAATAAATGCATTCTAGTCAAAGTACATTTTAGACTCTCACCTACTGCTTTCCCCCCACCAAAGACGCACATTTTTATCGGGAGTTCTTCCTACTCCCAATTATTTTAAAACTTTCTGTTCTCCCTCCCAGAATCCCTCTTCCTTACTGATAGATAATTGGGATCTATCCCGAGTTCAATCAGCAGCATTCTCCCTTCTATCACCAGCTAAGTTAGTAAGACAGATATCTGGGGAGTCAATGTTAGCAATGCCCAATTGGTTGTAACAGGTTCTTAAACAGAAGTACAGTATTACTGTGTGTGAACAATTGCTGTCGTACTTACAATTGCTCCTTTGAAGGAAATAAAAAGCGGCTGAGGTGAACAAAGATTTTTCCAAACTTGGTTCATTCCTACAGAATCCAAAGCTGTATATCACAGCCATCCCTGTCTAGGCCATTGTATTTTGCAACAATGGTAGACTTCAAATGCTTTTTAACAACAGTTCTGTACAGAGCCCTTTACTAGTAGTCTCAGGCAGGAGGTAACTAATTCACAAGTGACCATGAGTCAGGAATGATCACAATTGTGCAAAAGAGCTTCTGGTCACAGAATGTCAGCCAGGAAGATTCCAAAATTGTGAACTGACTTTATTTTCAGAATCATCTTGGGATTGTTTGGTTCATAAACTCGGAGCTATTCCATTTGGAAGGGATTCAGCCTGCACTTGTTCCTGACCATCCACATCCTGACAGTGTTCAAGTACCAGCTCAATATAGATGGGATTGGAGTCCTTTCATCTTCAGATCATGGTAGCCAGAGGTGGTATTCAGCAGCTTCTGGCCAGTTCTGGAGAACCAGTAGCAGAAATTTTTGAGTAGTTCGAAGAATCTCCTCTGACTGGAGATTTTATAATATCCTTCCCCTGCTATGCCCACCAAGCCATGCCCATAGAACCGGTACTAAAAAAAATTGAATCCCACCACTGATGGTAGTATACAACCCGTACACTATCAAAAGAGCAAAGCTACTCCAACCCAACTGCTAGAGCACTCAGTGTCATAGTCAGGGGTGGGATTCAAATTTTTAACAACCGGTTCTGTGGGCATGGCTTAGTTGGTGGATGTGGCTTGGTAGTCATGTGACTAAGTGGGCGTGACCAACTCGATGTTACTCATGTCAAGGAGCACTTCTCCTCACCTGGCCTCTCATGACAGTGGGGATGCTGCAATGGTCGTAAGTGTGAAAAATGGTCATAAGTCACTTTTTTCAATGCCATTGTAATTTTGAATGGTCACTAAATGAACTGTTGTAAGTCAAGGATTACCTGTACAAAAATACAAAAAGCTTCTTTGCTTGCAAAAAGCTGCCCTAAACACCAATCTTTAGACTAAAAATACCTGCAAGCTGGAGTTACAAATCAGGCAGGGTGCCAGAACACCTTGAGGAATTAAAATAGTTAAAATGCAATGATAACTATCAGCAGCCAACTCTTGCTCATAAAGTGAAACCCTTTAGCAGAGAGGTCATTTAAGCTCTCCAGAAAGAGCACACCCAGGAGAAGCAATCCTTAGATCCATTTGCACCACTTAAAGATACCAATTGGTCTCACTCACCTCACAAGATATCACAATACAAATAATGAAATCACAACAATAGCTGTTGCTTGTTAAACCAATTACCAGAACAAACAGACACAGGAACTAGCCAGAGTTCTCAATCCAGTTTCTTTTCAGGAACAGAGATTAACCTTTTTCCTTCCAAACAAAGCTGAATAGGGAAAATTATCCCATCAATAAACACAGGATTAAACATCACCAAGGACAGAATTAAACTTCACCAAAGACCAGTTTTAGACCAAAACTCAGAAAGGGTATGTAAACTCATGTTTGAATGTCAATCTTTCTAGCTAGCCAAGAAGCCTTGCTGAATGTCATTCATCTTAGTTCCTTGTCATTAAAAGCTCCTTTCCAGCAGCTCTGCTTCATTATTCAATTATTTCTTCAAAGTGCTGATCATTGCATGCTGGCTGGAAGTATTTCCAAGGGAGTATTTTCTCTCAACAGCAGTGTAAAAAACTTAAAACAAACCCTTCCCCTTTAAGAAAGTACCAGAAAAGAAAACAAAACCTCCTTCAGAGACCATACTGCCAAGAATGTAATAAGGGTGGAAAAAGAACAAAAGGAGATTTCTTCTAAGGTTCTCCTAACTGCTTAGAAAGTTAACAAGGAGTTCTATAGAACCGGTCAGAAACGGTAGAATACCACATCTGGTCATGGTGCTTCCTTGAAGTAGAACTAGGCTGAAAAAGTCATGCCTTCAACTAGAGACTCAAATGAAAAAAACATCATCATGGGGCACAGCAGGAAAAAGAAGTGTCAAAGTATGGTTGTACTATGGTTAGGGGCAAGTGGAGAAAGGTCTTGGTTTAGTCAAAGAGTACTAAAAGTCACTTTATTTGACTATGAAAACAAGAGGAAGGAGTTGACACTAAACATAAAAGCATAAGTTTTAAAGGATTGTAATCTCCATAAACAGAAGACAAGGAACACTGTGAGTGACCATTGGCTTTGTAAAAACTGCTGTGACAATTCTAATTATCTAGACTAAGTGCCCAGTTTTGTTGCCTTCTCATGCCAAAAACAGATTAACAACTGTTTCACCTCTGGGGTACTCTTAGTAGGAAGCTCAAGCAAAATGGCTTGCTGTTCCAACAACTGCCTGTATTAAAGAAAGCAGCACTCTTTTTATAGAATACCCATACAGAAGATTTCCTTTTCTGTCAATCACTTTTGTTTGTCAATGTAGAAAGAAATCAGAAAAAGTCTGCAAAGTCAACACCAACCTTGGAAGAGAAAGAACAAACTGCATTGTAAGTCAACTTTCTCTAGAGTTATCTGTGTTTGTTATTTGCTTGTCAAAAATGTACAAGAAAACAAGTATAGGTATGAACATAAACATGAACAAAGGAAATAAATACAGGTAGATTGGGAGAGTAAGACAGGGACAGTAGGCACACTGGTGTACTTATGCACGCCCCCTTTAAGGACCTCTTTGGAATGGGGTGAAGTCCACGGTAGACAGTTTGAGGCTGAAGCTGTGAGGGGTTGAGGCTGTAACAATAGAATCTGGTAGGGCATTCCAGGCGTTGACCACTCTGTTGCTGAAGTCATATATTCTGCAATCGAGTTTGAAGTGGTTTACCTTGAGTTTGTATCAGTTGTTTGCCTGTATGTTATTGTGATTGAGGCTGAAGAAGTCTTTGACAGGCAACATGTTATAGCAGACAATTTTGTGAACTATGCTTAGATCAGACTGCAGGCGGCACAGTTCTAGATTGTCCAGGCCCAAAATTTCAAGCCTGGAGGCATAGGGAATTCTATTGTGAGTGGAGAAGTGGAGTACTTTTGTGAAGAAATACCTCCGAACCCTCTCAATTGTGTTAATGTCCAATATACAGTGTGGGTTCCAGGCAGATGAGCTGTATTCAAGAATTGGTCTGGCAAAGGTTTTGTATGCCTCCGTTAACAATTTAATGCTGAATTTTCTGGTTTACTTTTGCTTTTGTAACTTGAAAATACTTAGCATTTCATGTAGGCATTTACAAAAAGATGCACTGTATGGGGCATTGGAAAATACTGACAAATACTTTGTAGCCTATGTAACACAACATTTTTCAGTGCTTGACTCTCAGTCTAGATCATGTCTCCAGCTGCTTTGGATTTTTAAGGAACATTTTGGAAGTGGGAAATGGAAATGGGAAAGGAAGCCATGTATAGTCACAACACAGTTATCACAATGAAAAGTCTTCATTGTGAAGGGAACAATGTCCCCCATTTTGATGACCTCTTGGTGTGTTCAGTTTTCAAAAACTTCAAGCCAGTTTAGCAAACAGTCTGGATGACTGGGGGTTATAGAGAATTGATCTCTAACATATTTGAAGATTGCTGGGTCAGTGATGACCAATTCAGATCAATGACCCCCCCACCCCAAGTAGGTATATTCCAATGGTGTAAATTTCAACTTGAAAACTCCAATAGCCATTTGCTGCAAGCTCTGGAAGTGAAAACCACACATTTAAATTGCAGGTTTAGGGAGGTTTGGCTATCCTGAAATCTAAATTGTAGGGTGAATCTTTTCAGACCCATCCCACATAGTCCTGCTATGGGTATGTTGGGTACCCATATGGGGTATGTTGCAGACACTTAAAGAATTAAAGAATTCTTTAATGCTATCAAATTTCAACTGGTGGGATAGGAAGAGAACCTTCTCTGCTATTGCCCTTGTCCTATGGAACATCTTGCCCCCAGAAATGAAGAGGATCCCCAGAGGTGAAGTAGGCTTTCCAGAAAAGTGTTAAAGACTTGATTCTGCCAACTGGTATGAAGGTCTAAAAGTGATGTATAACCCTTGGGGTGATTGGTGGCTTGGGGGCATTTCCTCTACCTCTTTACTTTTTAACCTTTTAATTATTAACTTTGTTTTTAAATCTATTTCTAACTGTTTTTAATTATGTTTGTTACATCACTGTATGATTTTATTAGTAAATGGCAGAGTCACTCAGATGATTTGGGCAATGCAGAACTTTGATAAACGTATAAATAAATAATAGTGTTGTCAAAAAGAAATGAGGAATCAGCAAATATTGCTCATTTTCTAGAATAGTAAACATCCATTACTTCTTTTTATATTTTTCACAACTAATAGTTTGAATATTTAGGCAGTAACCCTGAGAACACTTGTTTAGAACTAGCTCGATACCTGTGGTTCGCTACAAAACTATGTGGTCGGGCTTCGTTTCTGGGGAGGAAAATAAAGGGAAAAAATTCTGCCTACCAGCATCCATTGGTATTCATTTGGCTAGCGTCCTGTCGGTGTGAGAAGTGAGGGCTGTTTGGAAACTGAAACATGGAAACTGAAACAGTATTTGCTGTGTGAGCAATAAGAAGACAGCAAGGAGCCTGGGCATGGCTTAGCTCAACTGTTCTGTACTAAAGCTGCTTGGTGCTGTGAAACTAAAACTGAAACTCCTCTCCTCTGCTTGTGCTTTGCATTTGGAACAGATTTCTTTTCAGGTGGGGAGAGGGAATAGAACTCCTTAGCATCAGAGCGTGTTAATAATAATATAGGAAATACTAATGCTCTGATAGTCATTTTGAAAAATCCTTTCTTAATGAGCACCTAGAAGCCAAGAGGAACATACATGCCAAATTTCAAGTTTGTAGGCTTTACGGTTCTGGAGATTTTGTGATGATGCGTGAGTGGTATTTCGCTTTTATATATACAGATAACTCACTGGATAGGATGGGATGGGAAGGATACATTTTTATGAAATGTATCTTTTGCTGCAAGCAGTGAAAATATATCATATCCCAATCTTCCTAAATCTGGCATGGTAAAACCACATCTCCCAGAATTCCTAGCAGCCACTCATGGGATTTATAATAGCAACACAGGGCACTGTGAAGGGCAATCTGTTGGGGAAGACTAATGTAGTTTATAGATCTCAGTACAAGCAATTCTTCAAGTAAAGTAAATTGCTGCTTCAAACTGAGATACAAATATGTTATATAGCCATATTCCAAATTTCTACACGCTATAAAATGCTTTTCCTCCCCATATCTGTAGATATAACAGGATAGGCTAACTTGCAGGGTTATTTGCAATGATTACATAAAGTCAGGGAAGAGATCGATACAGGAGCAATTTCATTATCAGATTTATCATGTATCCTTCCCCATTATCAGTATGTTTTGGAAAATGACTCAGCGGTCAGTTGTATTTTAATAAGGATAGCTGGGACAAATGAGCTCTGGAGAAAAATCAGAATATGTCATTCTACTTGTCAAGCAGAAAAAATATAATAGCTGTTATTATTATAATTATTGCATGAGCAAGGACACTCCAGTAACTGTGATATTTTGCAAATCAATTCATCGGAGTAAGAATTAATTACATTTGAAAAATGGCACCACTGGAGCATATGACACAGAAGGAATAGCCTTAAAATATATTTAATAGATAAGATTATTTTTTGCATGGTTGGCCAATTGGCAGAAACTAGAAGCCTACAGTCCACAGGGCAGCCCATTAACCACTCAGCTCAATAAATAAGTAAAGACTATATCATAAACATTTGTTACTCCCAGCTACCAGCTCACATTACATCATACACATATACAACATGTTTTTTATTTTTGGTTTCTATTATATATTTTGCATTTTTGTCTGTGTTATAGCAAGCCACCCAGAGTCAAGTAAAATGGAAAAGTGGACAGCTAGATAAATTCATTCCATCTGTTGTCAACAAGATCCCATTGCCTAGAAGAGATCTATTACCAGATCCTGTCTTACCTCGAATTGACTTCTTGGGGAAAGGAAGGCAGCTGAATCTTTTAGTTTTTCTCAGCATGTCATTAAGCCAAAGTTAATTCACTTTCATTATTCAGAACCCATCTTCTTTTCCATTTAAAAAAAAAAAACAAATGGAAAAATGGATAATTTCGGGCAATGAATACCCTGTAGGGCGCTTACATTAAAAACAAAACCTGTCCAATTAAGTGTTTCCTTCAAAAAAAATGGATTTGATTTTTCTAAGAAAAGAAAAGATGTATGTATGTATGTGTGTGTGTGTGTATGGTATTCAGCTTTGTTCGGGTATTTTCCCACATCATTATACTTGTGCTTTTAAAGTTGTAGCAACGTTTCGGCAGAATCTCATCTGCCATCATCAGGCTTCTGTATTGTGTTCGTCTGTGAGTCAGACTTTCACAGCCTTTTCTGTTTTAAATTTGGGGCTAGCCTACTGCTGTGCCAGAATGGTTTTTTCTTTATCCTGATTGGTTGGGAGTCTTGGACTGTGTTTATTGGTCTTGGAGTTTGCTGTGTTCTGCTTGATTGGTGTTTCTAATATCTTCTGTCTATTTTGTAGCTTTTTTTGTCTTGATTGGCTGGCAACATTGTGTTTCCTGTATTGGAGGCTTTTAGTGCGACTTGGCTCCGAGTAAACGGACAGCTATCATTTATTAGGAAGCTAGGTTTCATCTGGGTGCCTGGTTGGGGCGTGTTTGAGCTGGAGGTATCAGGGGGAGTCTGTTTGTGCCCAGGTGTTTGCCTGGTTTGTGGTGTGGAGATTTTTTTGTTTGAGAGTGCAGGCTTCCAGATAATTGACAGTCTGGTGGAGTCATCTCTTCTATTCATGCTTTCAGGTCTTTTTTCAATCTCTATGGCTTCTCTGATAATTCTGTAGCTGGGGTTTTCTATAGCGGCTAGGGTTTTGGTGCCATTGAAGTTGATGCTATGACCTGTGGCTTTCATATGTTGTACTCGTGAGGAAGTGTGTTCCAGCTTTTTTACTGCATTTTTGTGTTCTTCCAGGCGAGTACTTATTCTTGTATTGGTCTGTACAATGTATGTGGCAGGGCACGATGTGCATGGGGACTTCATATATGCCTTGGTTTTCCAGGTCAGTTTAATCTTTGGGGTTTCTTAGGATGGCTGTTATTTTTCTGTCTGTTTTGAAGGCAGTCTTGATGTGATGCCTGTATAGTATCTTGCTGATTTTGTCTGTAGTACCTCTTATGTAGGGCAGGACAGCTGTTCCATAAGTCTGTTCATCTTCTAGGTCTCCATTATGTCTCAGTGTGTTTTTGTGGATCAAGCCAGTGATTTTGCTTTTGTGGAAACCGTTAGCTGTCAGTACTTTAGTCAGGGTGCATAGTTCAGTCTTTATGTGTGTCTTGTCTGCCAGGCGTTTGGTTCTGGCAATTAGTGTTTTGGCCACAGAATTTATCTGTGCTGGGTGGTGGTGGGATTTGGTGCAGAAACAACATTCTTTGTTCTGTTTTTTTGATGATGTTTTTGACGTTAGGTGTCAATTTTAGGTCTTTTTTTTTAAAAAAAAAAAACAAGTTTTATTAATTTCAACAACAAACAAATCATTACATATTTAAATCTTTCCCTGTCTTTCTACAGAAATTTCCCCAATATTCTCATAAAACACAAACAAACACAAACAAACATATAAAAAATATTTTAGTAAAGTACCTTGGCCCCAGTTACCTCTCTTTGTATGGGCAGCGCATTTCACTCTTTACAATTCTATCTTATTTAATCCATCTTAATTAAATCATTATATTTATATCTTTTGCCCATTCATTATCCCTCTATCTCTTCTTATAATAAAAAGAATTTCTCCTGAAATCACTAATCAGAGTATGATGCCTTTCTATCCTCCCCCTAAATTAGTAAAATTAACATTCAACATAACAAATACCCAATTCGGTTCTGCTTGGTACATTCTATCCACCAAAAATGTTTAAATACATTGTATCCTCCTTTCCTTCAATATTTTATTACATTTTAAAAATCAATCATTATTAAAGACTTCAACATTTTAATTTCTTATTAAATCTTAAACCATTCTAATTTACTATTTCAAATATAAATGTTACAATACCATCTTCTGTACCTAGCAGAATCTTTCTTACAGAAGTTTATATTTCATCCTTTGTCCCTAAAAAAATTCCTCTTCTCCCATCCAATTTTAAAACTTTGAGGCTTTTCTCCGCCTTTCCCCTTTCTTTCTTCCCCACCAAATCTTCCTACCCCCTTCTTCTTCTAACCTCTGCCTTGCTGGGATCCTTTCTCTGTTGTGTTCCCTTTTTCTCTTGTTTGCTATCATTATATTTACTTTGCATCATATTTTCTCTTTCTCAAATGTTTTTTTAGATCTTAAGTCCTTCATTTTCCTTGCTCTCTTCCTTCCTTCTTTCTTAGATAAGTTTTGGGATTCAATAAAGATGGCGTCTTCGTCTTTTTCTTGTTGTTGTTCTTCTGTTTCCATCTGTTTCATTGTCTGTTGGTAATTAACCAGCGCCATTTCTAGAAATAGAAAAGCTTTTTCCATACCATCTTTGCAGGCTGCTTTTGTTTGCTCATATTCATCCCTCAGGTCCTCAAAAGGAAAAGCCATTATAAATAAATCTTTTCTTTTCTTTATTCCTCTTTCTTCTTACACCAACCAAATATTCCGAGAGAAAGGTAAAACAATCCCAAAGTCCACAATCCTCAATAAATCCAAGCAAGCCAAAATTCCCCCTTCCTCTTCCAGGGTGGTATCAAACAAAAAAAAAGAGAGTCCAGATCTATATTTTAAAGCCTTATTAAAATTATGTTTCTGTCCTCAAATCCTCAAGGCATCTCCTCCAACAAGATCCAGATTTATATATTTTCTTTGTCCTCTCCCTTCCGGCTTAATTCCGTCAGGAGGGAGAGTAAACTTTCCTTTCAGCACCTCAAAATTGCCGCTTTTTTTCTCTTGTGGAAAAAATCATCAAAAAACCATCTTTTCCAGGAATTAAATTAGATAAATCTCAAAGCCCTGGGTCGACCAAGAAGAACTTTCACTTTTAATAACTTTCTCTTCTTCCTCCTGCGCATACTTGCCCGGCTGCCGACTTCTTTGTGTGCGGCCATTACGGACCGCCGCTGCACCGTCCTGGTAAAAGGGGTTCAGCCGGCCAGGAGGGGTCTGCAACACCCCAGACCCTTCCTCCAGATCCCCCTTACCTTCAGCTACCCCTGCAGGGCAGCCTTGCTCCGCACCCGTCCGGATCGGAGCCCCAAAATGGCTAGCGCGGCAGGGATCGCGCAGCTCGCGAATCCCTACCGCTCGCGAAGCCCGACAAACCGGAAACTCCAATTTTAGGTCTTGTGATATGGTAGAACCTAGAAATTTGAAGGTCTCTACTGTTGATACTGTGTTGTCTAGTATTGTAAGAGGTGGTAGTATGGGAGGTTTCTTCTAAAGTCTACCACCATTTCTACAGTTTTGAGTGTGTTCAGTTCCAGATTGTTCTGGTTGCACCACAGGACTAGTTGTTCAACCTCCTGTCTGTATGTGGATTTGTCATTGTCTCGAATGAGACCAATCACTGTTGTGTCATCTGCAAACTTCAGTATTTTAACAAATGGATCGTTTGAGATGCAGTCATTGGTATATAGGGAGAAGAGAAGTGGAGATAGCACACAGCCTTGCGGGGGGGCTGTGCTAATTGTACAGGTATTAGATGTGATTCTGCCTAGCTTCACCTGCTGCTTCCTGTCTGTTAGGAAGCTTATGATCCACTTACAAGTGTGTTCAGGTACCGCTAGCTGGTTTAGTTTAGTTAGAAGAATGTCTGGAATGATGGTATTTGAATGCCGAACTGAAGTCTACAAAGAGGACCCTTGCTTAGGCATTTGGAGATTCAAGGTGTTGCAGGACGTAGTGCAGAGCCATATTAACAGCATCATCTGTCGATCTATTTGCTCAGTATGCAAACTGCATGGGATCTAACAGCGGATCCATGATAGTTTTCAGGTGGGACAGCACTAGCCTTTCAAAGGTTTTAATCATTACAGATGTTAGAGCAACTGGTCTGTAGTCATTCAGTTCCCTGGCTTCTTTAGCACTAGGATGATAGTAGAGTGGTTAAAGCAAGAAGGAACATGGCACATCTCTAGTGATTTATTGAAGATTCGAGTGAAGATGGGGGCCAATTGGTCAGCACAGAGTTTTAAGCAAGAAGGAGATCTTGTCTGGGCCTGGTGCTTTTCCTAGTTTTTGTCTGTGAAATAGATCTTGCACTTCTTTCTCTGTGATCACCAGAGGTTGTGAACCCAATGGGTTGGGGTCAATTGTGGGAGCTTTGACTGTTGTTTGAGATGTGGGTTGTGGAGATAGGTGGCTGTAGTTTCCTTTCAAACCTGCAGTAAAACACATTCAGGTCATCTGCTAATTGTTGATTTCCTTCTCCCTGGGAAGGAGGTTTGCTGTAGCCAGTGATGTTTTTAAGAGTTTTCCACATGTTTGCTGGTTCATTTGTTGAGAACTGGTTCCTTAACTTTTCAGAGTAGCTTCTTTTTGCTGCTCTGATCTCTCTTGTTAATATGTTTCTGGCCTGATTGTACAGCATTCTGTCACCTTTTCTGTAGGTTTCCTCTTTGGAATGACGTAGCTGCTTAAGTTTAGCTGTGAACGAAGGTTTATTGTTACTATATATTTGCAGGTTCCTGGTCAGTGCACATAGGTTTTCACAGAAGCTGACATATGATGTTACAGTATCTATGAGCTCATCTAGGTCTGCAGAGGTAACTTCGAAAACACTCCAATCAGTGCAATCAAGGCAAGCTTGTAGCTTCAGCTTTGCCTCATCAGTCCATGTTCTCACAGATTTAATTGTTGGTTTCATAGCTTTAAGTCTTTGTCTGTAGGCAGGTATAAGGTTAAGTCATGCAGTGATCAGATTGTCCCACAGCTGCTTGTGGTAAAGACCTATAAACCTATAATATATCTTTTAGTGTTGTGTAGCAGTGATCTAAAGTATTTTTGCCAGTGTTAGGACCAGTGATGGTATTCTACCAGTTTGGCCTGGTTCCGATGAATCGGTAGTAAAAAATGTTACAGTTCGGCTGAACCAGTAGTAAAAAACAGCTACCTGTTCAGATAAACCGGTATTTCTTTTTTTTTTCCTCCCAAAGATCAGCTGTTCTGATGATCAGTTGGGCCGGGATCCCTCTTGTGTCTTACTGCTTCGCCCAGGAGGCTTCCCTGAGGTCCAGGAGGCAAAAAAAAAATGGAGCGGAAGGGGGGTGGTGCTGCAAAAAAAAAAAAAGAGAGAGGAAGCTAGGCTCACCCAGTCACATGGCCACGCCCACCAAGCCATGCCTACAGAACTGGTAGTAAAAATATTTGCATCCTACCCCTGAGTGGGACAATTGACATGCTGGAAATATTTTGGGAGCTCTTTCGTTAAATTTGCTTGATTGAAATGTCCTAAAATGATGGGAAGGTAATCTAGGTGTTTGGCTTCAGCCTCTTGACTTGAGGGCTAAAGTAACAAACCTGATGCTTATTGTTATATGCCCATGTAAAAGTTGCCTCTGATTCTCTTCAGAAATTCTGTCTATATAAATATTCATCCACTTTTTCAAAGGAAATTTCTTAATCTTTATATAGAATAGAACAATATCGGTGAAAGGCTTTTCGTAAATTTGCATTATGTCATTACAGTATTTTCTTCTTGTAAATTTAGTATTATTTTCTTTTCTTTTTGCTTTCACAACTTGTATGCCAATTATTTCCTCAGTTTATTTATAAACTCAGAACTCTTTGTTTTGCATAATTCATGTTTATTTCCATGTCTCTCAGTGTTAAAACAGAGAGTTGCTTCTGTAGAAATTTCATTTCGTGGGTAATAGTTGTTTCCCTGTGAACTTTTTTAAAACTCTTCTTTTTTTAATCTGCTCCAAAATCACTTGTATTTTCTCTTGCATTTTCTTTTTAAATTCACTGTTACATTGTATGTGTCAGCCTCATATATCCGGTTATAAAAGATTTGCTTGCATTTCAAACCATTCTGATTTCTGAGCCACTCTTAAGATTATTTTTTTTAAATCCTTTTAGCTTCTTTTTACAATTCTCCACTACTATTTTCTTTTGCAACGACATCTCATTCAATTTCCACCTGAGTTATTTTTTCTTTTAAAATTAAAGCCACTGGGTTATTGCCTGAGAGACTCTCCAGTAACATCTCCATTTTATGAACATTACTAGTCACAGTCTTAGAGACCAAATCATATTTATTCTAGAAAAAGATCTACCGTATATGCCGGCGTATAAGACGACCCGGCGTATAAGACGACCCCCCAACATTTCCACTCAAAATATAGTTTGTTATATACTCGCCCCTCTTCCGCACGCCTTCCACTTTTGCACTTTTTTTTTTTTTTTGAGGCACTTTTGTCTACCGTGGAAACGAATCCCGTGAAGCGAAAGGAGCAGCCAGCCTTCTCCCAGCTCCCAAGGAAACGAGGCTCTCACCGCCCGGGCTCCGCTGAGGTATCCGGCTGGGGCTGTCAGGAGTTGTTACCGCTGGCGCGGCTCCGCGCAGCTCCAGTCCCGTGTTGCCTCGGGAAGGGAAGGCAAAAGGGAAGAGCCGCGGCGGCGCTTGCAATGGCAGCAGCGGCTCCTGGTTTTGCCTTTCCCTTCCCGAGGCAACGCGGGACTGGAGCCGCGCGGAGCCGCCCAGCGGTAACAACTCCTGACAGCCCCAGCCGGATACCTCAGCGGAGCTCGGGCGGTGCGAGCCTCGTTTCCTTGGGAGCTGGGAGAAGGCTGGCTGCTCCTTTCGGCTTCACGGGATTCGTTTCCACGAATCAGGGCAAAAAAGTCGCAAAAGTGCCTCAGCCGCGGGCAGCCGCAGTGCTTCCCAATTACTATTTGCCGGCGTATAAGACGACCCGGCGTATAAGACGACCCCCCCAATTGGAGGCATCTTTTTCAGGGCAAAAAAGTCGTCTTATACGCCGGCAAATACGGTACCTCTTTCAGATAAAGTAGTATCATCTTTTGAATCACTATTTTTACAATTGTTTTGCGTGTGAGTTTGTTTTTGTTTTCTTCCTCAGTGCAGCTATTTAAGGTGAAACATGTATCATGGAATATATTCATTGTAGTTAATTAGACTAGAATCAGGGGTGTCAAACTGGCGGCCCACAAACTGGATGCATCATGCTCTGGCCACACCCACTCCAGCTCCGCGAAAGGGAAAAACATTGTGATACGTCACATAATGGCAACATGATGCCATGAGTTTGGCACCTGTGGATTAGATGATCACAATTAATAGTGCTTAGTCTTCAACATCACATATATCAAAAGTGAGGAAAGAAATATATTTTATTTTTGTCCAATGAGGGAACTCTCTACATGTCCTCATCAAACCATGTCACCTAGGGGATATAATTTCTGTTACAGGCAGAGGTGGTATTCAGCAGGTTCTGACCAGTTCTGGAGAACCAGTAGCAGAAATTTTGAGTAGTTCAGAGAACCAGAAAATACCACCTCTGACTGGAGATTTTACAGTATCCTTCCCCTGCTACGCCCACCAAGCCACACCACAGAACTGGTAGTAAAAAAAAATTGAATCCTACCACTGGTTACAGTGCTTACTCACTGAAACCACCTCCCCTCTGAGATCCAGAAGGCTATGAAGACTTGACCCTTCCTCAGGCTAGAATGTTTGTTCACTCCAATATGTTTATTATATTATTTTATTTATTTTAATTTTATTATTTTATTTCATTTATTTTAATTTTATTATTTTATTTTATTATTTTATTACATAATGCTCTTTCCTACTCCTATTCTTCCCACAACAACCCTGTGAGGTCAGTTGAACTGAGAGAGAGAGTGACTGGTTCAAAATTATTCAACCAGAACTATGTAAAACTCATAGTCTTCTGGCTTCTAGCCTGGTGCCATAACCACTAGGCAAAACTGGGTTTTATAGGTTCAGTTGTAAATTTGCAATGGTGTCTCAGTTGATGTGGTTGGTTTTTTTTAATATTGTTTTTGTGCTTGTATTTTGAGGTTCTTTTCATATGTATTTTTGAAGGTTTGCTTTTAACTGACAACCATATGAATTTTCTAAATAAATAATTGTTTCTAATATCTGTTGTATCTGCATTAGATTTTAATTAACAAAGGATATATATATATATATATATATATATATATATATATATATATATATATATATATATATATATATATATATATATATACCATGTTTCTCATATAATAAGGCCGGGTCTTATTTTTTTTTTGAGCCCCGAAAAAATGGCTAGGCTGTCTTTTCGGGGGTGACTTAATTCCCCCCCCCCCTTGCATCTTCGGGTGGGCGGCGATGGCTTGGATGTTGACCTCGGCATTGGTGGGGCTCTTCGTATCGGGGTCAACGCAGGCAGCACCATATCCGGGTGTGCAACAAAAGTACTTCCTAACGGCAAGCCCCCCCCCCACCATTCGCCCATTTCGCATGTTTTAATACAGGCCTTAATTTGGGGGGAGGGGCTTAATTTCATTTCATGCCTATAAAACATGCTGGGACTTCCTATTGGGGGAGGCCGTATTGTTGGAGAAACAGGGTATATATATATATATATATATATATATATATATATGTTGTGATTCCGGCATCTGCTACAGGTTTTTTGAATGACAGCTCCAGCGAGGAGGACTTATATGAATCAGCAAGTTCTAACGATGAGGAGGAGATGAATGCATTTGATTTGCAAGATCGGCTTGAACCTTCAAACTCCTCCACCCTTCAATTAGGTGGTCAGCCGGGAACGGGTGATAATGAGGAACCAATGATATCTTCAGGTGAAGAAGATGATAATTTGGATGATTGCTGGGTAGATGTCAGGACAAGGCGTCTCCTGACAAGGAGGAACCAACGAGGATACAGTAGGAGAGCAGACCAGCAATTAGACTAATTAGTTACTCTATAAAGGGAGAGATATGACTTTGCACTTTGTCCGGAACAAAGTGTCTATTTACAAGGAGAACTGAAGAGCACAGTTTGGAGGATTTTGATCTGAAATATCTTGTTGGGATTTGGATTTAATTTGTTGGAACTTCTACTTATTGGAATTATTTTGTGAAGGATTTTGATCTGAAGAATCTTGTTGAGTCTTGGATTTAGTTCGTTGGCACTTTTACTTATTGGAGCTATCTGTGAAAATTCCTGTTTGCTGCCTTTCTTTACAAGGACTGTTGCTTTCAGCCTTATCTGTTTACTTTAAAAGGTGGGACATAACATTTTCCTGTTTGCTGCCTTTCTTTACAAGGACTGCTGCTTTCAGCCTTAACTGTTTATTTTAGAAGGTGGGACATAACATACATACATATATATATATATATATATATATATATATATATATATATATATATATATATATATATATATATATATATATATATATATATATATATTTGTTTTCTGAGGTTCTCGCGGTATTTGTATGTGGATCTTTGGTTATTGGGTTCTCTCCGCGTAGATTCAAAGTATCTAGGCAATGTTTGGCGGGTCCACTCGCCATCTTCAGGCTGGTGCTTGGCTTAGTGCCAGTGCAAGCAGTGATTGCACTGGCACTAAGCCGAAAGCACCAGCCTGAAGATGGCGAGTGGGACTCGCCAAACGCTGCCTAGATACTTTGAATCTTACGCGGAGAGAACCCGAATAACAAAGATATATATATATATATATATATATATATATATATATATATATATATATATATATATATATATATATATATACATACACATACACATACACATACACATACACATACACATACACATACACATACACATCTATCTATCTATGGCAGCATTTCTGAGATACATATGTGGCATCTATGCATGCACACACAATCACACATTGTTAAATGTTACTCTACAAAAAATATATTCTAATGGCAATTATTCTCTCCAAAAGGACCTGGAAGCTGTAGTTTAATGAGAGTGCTCAAAGGGACAGTAGGATCAGATTATACGCTGGCCTTCTTTTTCAACATTAATCACTAAGACAGAATGAGAGCAAATCCTTCCTTTTTAGAGCAAAGGAGCAACAGTGCAAGGAGGAGGCGCACTGCCAGCAAGACTAGAGGAGGGAACTTAACGAGAACATCCACATGACACTTGAATCAGCCCCATGCAAAGGCTGACATGAACGCATGGCATGATCTTCAGACAGAAAATAGGCTATCACAGTTTCTGGGAGTAGTAGATAGGTCACACAGTCCATAGCTACAGGATGAGACACAGGCAACTGAGGCTGGAGTATGGGTGGGAGAGACTTACTCCAGCAATTTATTTTATTTATTTATTTGTTTGTCAATCGCTTACAAGTTAATAGGTATAAGTATAAACATAGTTATGAATACATGAAATGGATACATATAAGAAAAATAAAAAGAAACAATAGGACAGGGGCGGTAGGCACGTTGGCACGCTTATGCACACCCCCTACAGACCTCTTAAGAAGGGGGTGAGGTCAATAGTAGACAGTCTAAGGTTAAACTTTTTGGGGTTTGGGGAAGAAACCACAGAGTCAGGCAGAGTATTCCAGACATTTACCACTCTGTTGCTGAAGTCGTATTTCCTGCAATCAAGTTTGGTGCAATTAACCTTGAGTTTGTATCTATTGTGTGCTCTTGTATTGTTATGGTTGAAGCTGAAGTATTCATTTGTGAACAATTTGTGAACTTCCCTGCTAGCTTTTCCATTGACATTCTGGGAAAGCTAGCAGGGAAGGACACCGATAGCGATCACATGATTGCATGGCATTATAGCCAGTTATAAGCACCCAGATCATGACCACATGCCTACAGGGGTGCTGGGACAGCCAGAACTCCAAGCATCAGTTGGAGCCATCATTCATTCAGTGCTGTTGTAACTCTGTGTGGTTGCTGAATGAATGGTCATAAGCTAAGGGTTACTTGTGTGTTGTTTATGTGCTACGTTCTGCCAATATGGGTAGTCATTAAAGGGTACCAATCAAAGCAGCAGATATTCAGATATTGCTATCCAATGACAATTTGATGATGGTTAGAAATAGGAATATAATCTTATAATTCCTCTGATAGTGAAGCAGTGGGAAGAAATTTCTGCATAATCACTTTAGAAAATTGTCCAAAGTTAAGCAACTAAAGTCAAATATCTTTTCAAATATTTGAAGAATGATATCATTTATCAAGGCTAAACATATCTACTTATTTAAATCTCTCTTCAAAGGACTTAGTTACTAGTCCACTGATCATCTTTGATGCCTTCTTCTGAACTTCTCTGAATCTGTCATAAGATGACCCAAAATACTTCAAATAAGATTTCTTGCCCTGAAATATCTAAATACTTCTGGAACACAAAGTCAGTTTGGGGAAGATTAATTGCCTTTAGCTGTCTAGAACCTTAATTAACAAGTACTTATCACTTGCATTTTATTCCACAACAGCTTTCATCTTCTATGGATGTCTCTTTTTTTTCACATGATGTGATGCTACATATCTAAACAATAGAATATTGAGAAACTTTATTATTTTTACAAAATAGGGGTTGCCCGAAAAAATAGGTTATGTATAAGTTGAGCAAATATGTCTATTAGTTTCTCAAAAAGCACCTTTGGATGTAATCTGTGTTCCCACTGCTAACTCCAATACATTCATCCAGATTCTTGAGTAGTTGCTAGTTTAACTGAAGCTGTCCCTCTTGTAGCTAATCCTCCTTCTCTTCTCTTTCTCAGCATTAGAACCTTTTCCAAAGATTTGGATCCAAAGTTGGATAATTTGAGCTTAGTTATTTGTGCTTTGAGTGAGACATCTGGGTTGATATGTTATATGACCCATTTGTTTGTTTTCTTAGCTATCTATGGTATTCAGTAAATAAAACAAAGTACAATTAAATTAAAGCCAATACCAAATCTTAATTTTTTGCCTAGTAGTTAACTGGCAAACAGACAGATCTTTCAGTACATGTTCAGTATATTGGTTCCTGTAACTTGAATTAATTAGGAGTTAGGTGCTTTATTTTCACTAACTACAATTATTGAATAATTTTAAAGGATGGCCGCAGTAAAGCACATTGCAATAATCAAAGACATGAACCAACACATGGATGACCTTTGCCAAATCCAGTTCAGCAAAGGTTATCAACCATCTTGGGAAAGCTGCAGCTGGTGCTCTAGGCATAATGGTGTAAAAGCATTTCTCTTCATACCTGCAGTAAAATCCAGAAACAGCAAAAGGTTCCAGGAAGCACTCCTAGGTTCCTAAAAGTAATGCTTTTAGGGAGATTTGTCTATGGAGATTCTCAGTCATTCAGATCATGGTTGTCCCAAAGGTGCTTTTTCAAGAGGTAACTGGATTTTCTGGTGTTTTTCTTTGAAGACATTTCACTTCTCATCCAAGAAGCTTCTTCAGCTCTGACTGGATGGTGGGGAATGGAATGGGAAATTGTACTTCAGCCCCTGAATCTAGTTTGTCTTTCAACACCAATAGCATTTCTGTATTATCTGGGTTTAATTTCAGCTTGCTTGCCGAAATGGAATGGAATGGAATTGCATGGTTAGAAGCATTAGATTTGAGTGTCATCAGCATATTATGGTAACTACAGTCTAACATTTCAAATGATCCCTCTAGTAGAAGTTGAACAGTGTGGAGGCCAAGATGGAACCATGTGGGATGTCAGGTCAATTTAGTTCTCCAACAGTACTCACTGCACCAAGCTCTGGACCTAGCTCAAGAGAAAAGACCAGAACAGCACCCCAAAGCCAACTGATATTACCAGGTGATCTAGAAGATAACCTCCGTTGATCTTATCAAGATCCACAGAGAGGTTCAGAAGAAATAGCAGAGACATATTCCCTATCTATCTGGTAGGTCACCCACTAAGATGTTCATGACAGTTTCAGAATTATATTCTTTTTGACACCTGATTGAAATGGGTTCAAAAATGAAAATTATTCAAATATATCTGGAAATATTAGGCTATCACCATTCCCACCCCCACCCCAAAACTGATTATCTGAGATTGACTATAATTGTACAGATTTATGTCATGCCACTAGGTAATTCTAGGTAAACTAGAAAGGTATCTCCACAAAACATTAGAACTATACTTTACTTAGATAGGGTATAGCAACAGAATCTTTCAAGTCTTTACTTTCTTTATTTACCCATCTTCTTATGTTCCAGTGAATCAGGGAGGTGTTTGCCTGAGCCACTGCCAAATATCATCATGATTTCCAGGAATTAAATATTTCCACCCCTTTCCTTGGTAATGGTTTTTGCATATCTCTGTCAAGGTCATCTCCCTTACTCATATCAATGGAAGATTTAGGCTTAGTAAAAGCAAAACAACTCTTTTAAGGTGTGTGATGGCAATTCATGCATTAAAGAGCCATTGATTACCTTCTATACTGAATATTATCCCATTTAATCAGCCAAGAAAGGATACGGATCAAATACCCAGTTGTAGTTCTCATCTCTATATACATCCTGTCCATATCCCTGAGATTTGTAAACTGAAAAAACAGATTTACAGTACATGGAGTTGCCATGGTAACATCTATACTGGGGAATATATGTAACTCAACCTTCAATTGTTGGGTTTGGGTGTTCTCTGAGCTTGTTCCCGTTCTTGTGGATGTTTTATCATCAGGCTAGGTAACATCATCAGTGCATCGGGGAGTGGAATTTGCTGGCTGTTTATATATGGTAGCTTGTCCTATCAAACTTGATTAGGGCATTGTTTCTTCCTGGTTTGTTTAATCAATGGGGTATTCTTATTTATCCAGTGCTGGTTAAAAGATATGTGATAAGGAAGGTTTTATTTAAGTTTTGTTTGTATAGGTCAGATTTATTTATTGGTTAGATTTTTATCCAGGTTTTGTTACTTTATGAGTAATTCAAGGCAGTAAACATACTTAATACTCCTTCCTCTTCTATTTTCCCTACAACTCTGTGAGGTAGATTGGGCTATGAGACTGTTACAGGCTCAAAGTCTCCCATCTGGCTTTTGTGCCTAAGGTAGGACTAGAACTCACAGTCTCCTGGTTTCTATCCCAGCCCTTTAATGCAAGTATGCTTTCTGCATGGTGCTATCAGCAGCTGTCATTTTGCCCACAATAAAATGGGGAGAACAGCTGTTGTCTCTTTGATTCCCCATCCCTATAGCCTTAAGGAGAGTCTTAAGAAAACTCTATCAGAGTATTTTCTGTTATATTTCTGGCAAGTCAAAGGCTTCTGTTCCTTAAACCGTCTGCTCATACTTCACTATACCCTGTCTATGGTGAATTCATTTGGACTTTAATGGCAATTAATGTCAACCTGTGGTGTTTTGTAAGTAGAAAGTACGAATTTCTGTTGTTTTTTTTAATTTCTCCATTTAAGGTATCCTGGGCAGAATAATTAGGAATCATCTCCACACATTTGATCTTAGCCAAAGGGCCAAAAAAAAATTAAAAAAAATTATTTTTTTTGCAGCACTAGTCCTTCACCTTGAAATTAGGCAGATTTATATATCATTTTTATACAGAAAAAAAGATTGACTCTGTTTATGGTATGTTTTCTCACAAGCATAATCTAGGCATCTTCATGCTTTTGCTTTTAAAGGCAGGTCTTTCTTGTAAGGAAGTGTGCATATACATAGCCATTCCCTAACATGTTATTTGGGGACATCAGATGTTTTGGCCCCAAAATGCGATTATGTCCAGTTTGCTTGTTGAGCTGTTAAACTGACTTGTTCAAAACAGATGACTCAGTAAATTTTTATGACCATCATATATTTTAGATGTTTTTATAAAACGAGCATTTCTAGAGTGACACCACTAAAATCTACTCTGTTCAATGGTTCAGTGCTTTTCAGATTATCCTTCTTAAGGTATTTCTGCCAAACTCTTTCTTTCATTTGTCAAGTATATATAAGCCTTTGGGTTTTTGTTTTTTTAAAGGATTTCAGTCTAAACAAAACCTGTCCATGTTTTATGGTCTCCCTCCTCCCTCAATTTTCCTCTTTTTTTTCTTTTACAGAACTTTATTGATTTTTTTTAAATAAAAAAAAAACAAGATTAAAAGATAAATGGGCAAGAAAAAAGAACTGAAAAAGAAAAAAGGTTAAGAAAAAAGAAAAATAAATGTGCAAAAAAGGAAAGAAAAAATAAGAAAAAGAAAAAAGAATGACTTCTGACTTTCTTTGGTACAGATACAAATAAACAATACAGCAAACTCCTACTTTAAGGTCTACGTGTGTATAATTCCATATAATTCTCATTGTCAAATCCCAAAATCAACATCTCATTTCTTATAGTTTCTTGCAAAAAATTCAAAAGTGATTTTCAAGTAGAAATAAGATTGATCAAAGTCTTTTTTTTTTTAATCAAAGCTCTCAAATTAATCATCTCAATTAAAATCTATCACCTTTACCATCCATTCTTCCATGTAGGTATTTGTAAGTCCTTCTACTTTTGTGGATATAAAAGTCTCACCACTGTTATCATATATGAAAACAAAGTTTCATAAGATCTTTCAATCTATTTGTCCATTAAACCAACAAGAAAAATCTCTGGCTGTAATCATAGATTCACTTTAAAATCTTCAGAATCAAGTGAAAGCTGAAACATAACAATGAGAGCTCAAGGTGGAGTAAAACATTTTTTAAAAAAAACTTTCAATAAATTTTAGAAACCCCTGACACTGAATGCCAAGAATATTCTTATTCCTTAAGTCATTTCTTCTGCTTCACAGCTAATTTAAAACTAGGGGTGGGGAAAATTACTAAAAACCAGGTGGAAAATTCTAACTTTTTGAGTTCTTCACTCCACATGCTACAATTTCAGGGGTGTCAAACTGGCAGCCCACGGCCTGGATGTATCACACACAGGCCACGCCCACCCCAGCTCTGTAAATGGGAAAACCATCACAAAACATCATGTGACTGCAACATGACGCCACAAGTTTGACACCCGTGTTCTAGTTAATCAAAGGGCTGATGCTGCATAGAGAGCCAGCACAAAGATGGTCAGCTTTAGAAGAGAGCAGAGAAAGCACAAACAAGTTAAAACACCACAATCTGTTTGGAAATGCCCATGGACTCCTTCAGATGGCCTCCACGCTGTTCTATGACAAATCAGTACAATCTGCACGTTGTCACCTATATATGAGAACATCGAATGTTGCTGTATACAAGTCAGAACATTCAGTTGTCTAACTCAGAACTGTCTACTCCAAAAGGAAAACTGGTGAGTCTCCCACAGGTTAGTGAACTGCATCTTCTAGCAAATGCCATCCCTGGTCATGATAGCTGGGGCTGCTGGAAATTCTGTCACCTGACAGAATCACAGTCATCCTCCCATCCTTATCCTATTTCCGACAGCACATTTTCTCACGAACGAAGGCAATCTCAGGGTGACTTCATCAGCAAACTGGAAAAAGAAAATTGGCGAGGATTAAAATGTAAACCAAGTGATTGCTCAATAGCAGCAAACAGCAACTTAGCTAATAAAATGTCCACTCAAAGGGAAAGGGAGTGGATGGGTGTGGATGTGCACCTGGATCCTTACAGAACATAAGTGCCAGGAACCTTGCCTAGCTGCTAGCTGCAATCCATAATAATTCGATCATTTATTCTGCAGCAGCCCCAAATGTCTTAAATCTCCCAGCTACCTCTCCAGCCTCCTAGAAGTGCTGAAGATATGGCTGTGTTGTATAGTCAACAGCACACAAGGATTCAGCATGAAAGGAAACCTGAGGTAAATTCATCTCATTAGCTGTGCCTGTGTTTTATCGCTTCCTACCCCACCCCAGTCCCTGGAATGCAGAAGGTTGATAGGGTCCTTTATAAAGCCTTTAACTGGCCTGCCAGGCATCAAAGGAAAAGTGCTTTTTAAAATAAGCTAACATTGATGTAAAGCCAGGGCAGAGCATATTTCTTCCCCTCAATGCAAGTCAGAAAAAGAAAGAAGGTGGTGTCCTGTTTGAATTTCAGTTTTCATCACTGGAGGTGGGGAAGTTTCTAGCTCTCATGGCATTGAATAACAAAATGCATGCAAGAGGCAGGAAGGAGAGACAAGACGATAGGTACTTATTCTCCTCTGCAGATGACAGAGGCAGTGCATGATTTGTCCTCTTTTCCTGGAGGGAGGATAATCAGAGCCACTTCTCAAAAATGAAATTGGTGTCCTCACAGGGGTCCTTCTTGCTCTGGTATCTATTTGAGTTCTGCAGTTTTTTTATAGACAGATAGATACCTCCTTCCTTATTCTTTTGATGAGCTTCCTATCTGCACAAGACCTGCTATATTTCATTATTTTCTGATTGAACTTCTGGCCTGGGTGGAATTTAGATGCCCTAGTAGGTTATTTCAGTCTGACAATTGATATACAGTATATCAAGGCCCCTAGAAGCCTGTCATGCTGTAAATCAGGGTGCGTAACTTATGGCCCTCAGCCTAATTTTAAGAAAGTTTAGCAAAGTTTCAGGTTATTTCAGAAAAATCTCCATGACAAATTAATTCAGACTCTTAGCAGCAAGAGCAGTACGATCGAGCCTATAGCTTGAGGAGTATACCAATAGCACTAAGACTTATATACCACTTCCCAGTGCTTTCCAGCCTTCTTTAAACGGTTTACAGAGTCAGCCTATTGCCCCCAACAATCTGGGTCCCCATTTTACCAATCTCGGAAGGATGGAAGGCTGAGTCAACCTTGAGACCGTGAAAATCGAACTGCAGAATTAGTTTGCAATATTGCATTTGATGTTTGGGAGAGCTTGCAAAAGAAAGGGAGAGAGAGGAATCAGAACAGAATAGATTAAATCTTTGGGGTAGAGATCATGCCAGTATTATTAGGCAGTAGAAATGGTAGATGTCATAGGTCTTTGCTGCATTCTTTCTTGGGATGGTCCCCAAAGGCATGAAAGAGCAATATATCTTCTGAGAAATTAGTAGGAAACTTCCACAAATTTGGTCCTCTCTATCATTATTATACAGCATGTGGAACTATGAGGAGAGTGAGACTTTGGGATAAGTTATTACTACTTTGGTCTGTTTCATCTCCAAACCAGCGTCTGGTGAACCCAATTAGCTAAATAAGTAGTAACATGGCAGTAAATGTAATGATCTGGCCCATCAGTGCCAGGTTAGGTTTCAACTCCATATTAGGAGCCAAGAGGCTAGCTGGATCATCCATGTGTTTTCTATCCAGTGTGCCAAAATCAGCCTTGCAATGTCTCAGTTTTCTCCCCTTGCAGGAAAAGATTCTATTGATTTTTCCTTATGTTCAGAATATTTGTCAAATTTCTCTTGGGGATGCCTTGAGTTTACTTTATTGGCGGAGTCAGCAGAAGATGCTATTATTGATGTTGTTGCTTTTTTGTGTTACATAGCTTTCCATCACTCCAATCATACACTTTCTGTATGCCCACATTTTACAATAAAAAACAAACACCAATGATAGGAGATGTTTTATGATATCTTCCCTTAGAATATAATGGAAGCATGAAAAGTGAGGGAGGATGCAGACAACTGGAGACAGGATGGGCCACTGAAAGACCGAACCATAATACACCATCCAATCACTTTCTAGGTCAATATTGTAAGGGAAGTTTTCCCTAGCCAAGTTCTCTTCTCTTCTGAGGAAATTTGAAAAGAAATTTCTTTCATAAACTTGAATGAGAACAAATAGGAAAAAATGCATGACACATGCTCCATTAAACCAGCTATATCGTTTGATGAATGTTACCTTTCTGAAGTATGGGCACCTTGCAAATTCCATTTGTACTCTTGTACAAATCGTCCTTGAACTTACAACCACAACTGAGCCCAAAATTTCTGTTGCTAAGCAAGACATTCATGAAATGAGCTTTGCCCTATTTTCTTACCAAAGTTGTTAAGTGAATCACTGCACTTGTTAAATTAGTAACACAGTTGTTAAGGGAATCTGGCTTCCCCATTCATTTTGCTTGTTGGAAAGTCACAAAATGTGATCACATGACCCCGGGACAGTGAAATTTTCATAACTATAAATTAGTTGCTAAATTTTGATCACATGACTATTGGGATGCTGCAACAGTTGTTGCCCGTGTGAAAAAAGGTCATAAGTCACTTTTTTCAGTACTGTTGTAATGTCGAATAGTCACTAAATAAACTGTTGTAAATTGAGGACTCCCTGTATTCATTCTGTGTGTATATGTGTGCATATCTATGTGTGTATGTATCAAAATAATGCTGAACGTCTCTTATATAAATTATAAGTTCCATGTGTCTGCATGTTGAGTGCATCCAAACTCAGGAAAAAGAAAGAAAATAAATCCTCAAACATAACTCCAAAATGTGCCACTGGATAGAATATGACAATATCCTGGCAATGGTTAAAATAATCCATGAAAAGAATTCTTTATGCTCTCTGTTATTTTCCCATCATTTTTATGACTGTTCATTTGGGTAACTGCAAAATACAGCCCCCTGCCAACAAAGATGACAGTCTTTGCTGACATCTAGTGGCTACAGAAATTAAGAATGGTTCCAATGTCTCCATTTCATTTACATGGAGAATTCATGTATTGGATTTCAGCTGTCCAGCAACCAGGCAGGCTGGAGTAATTGGAGCTGAGTTCATCACATTGAAAAGGCTTCAGGTTGGTTTATGTTCTTTAAAAGATTTACATTCTCTTCTATTCTTTCAACAAAGCCTGAATTTAAACACTGGTAAATGCATCATTTTTTTAACCCACCATGAAAAATTGAAGTGTATGTTCATGTATATATTTGAATATTTTCCTTTGGGTTGTTTGTCATCTTATGTTGTTTTGCTTTTAAAAAAAGATTAACAGTTCTTGAAGAACAAAACAGCTTCTGGAGCCCAAAAGTGTATGGATTAACTATCCAGCCTCTATCGGTTGTGCTAGCAAAGGTATTCATGAATCCAATCCATCAAAGGTATGCATCTTTTCCATTTTTAAATCACAAAATTGGTATTTGTTTCATTAGGCAACTTTTCCTAACATACATACATGAGAGCCTCGGTAGCGCAGTGGTTAGAGTGCAGTACTGCAGACTACCTCTGCTGACAGCTGGCTGCCTGCAATTTGGCAGATCGAATCCCACCCGGCTCAAGGTTGACTCAGCCTTCCACCCTTCCAAGGTGGATAAAATGGGGACCCAGATTGTTGGGGGCAATATGCTGACTCTGTAAACTACTTAGAGAGGGCTGTAAAGCACTATAAAGCGGTATATAAGTCTAAGTGCTATTGCTATTTCAGATGCATTTGGAACAGAACTTGTCCCAAAATGTTGTTGTGATATGCAGCTGACCTCAACATGTGTGCACAAAAACATACTGTTCCAAATGTGCATTTTTTTTAAATTTACGTTGAAAAAAATTGAAAAAAAATATTTTGACTCAGATGTTAGCAGATTCAGTAAATTATATGTTTAACTCATAATTTGCTGTGCTGAATTAAATTTCAGCTACATCTTTCTTTGATCATACCACATTCATGTCAAAGGATGAGCGCAGACATCTAAAAACAGTTCTAAAATCATTTCCAACAATGCAATTCTTGTGATAAAAGAGAGAACAACACTCTTGCTCATGTCCTGCATTTATTTGCTGTTTCTCAATTTCAGCAGTTAAGAAAGAAAAAACCCTGAACTAAGATTATTTGTTCCACTATTGTTCCAGGAATCACAGAGAGACCTCTGAGACACACTATTTTCAATCTATTTTCTGAAAAGGAGAAGGAGGCACTTTTCAGGTCTTTCTGTAGCTATGGAAAGGTTTGCATTGCTTCTCCAGTTTTCACCATAATTCTTCTCATAATTTTGACCAAGACAGAGCAAAAAAGAAATCAAAAAAGCACTCCAGGGTTTTATAGATCTGGAGAATGAAGAAAGAAGTCCATCAATGTTAAGAACTAGCATAATTCATAACCTTTCTAAGCAAACCTCTCAGAAGAAAACTTTGGGTGGAGGGGAATAAAACACATAAAATAAATAAAAACCCTATTCTGTGCTTCTGATACCACCTCAAGAGGACTTTAAATAAAATAGCATTTTCCAATTCCCCTCCATTTCTTGCTCTATTAAGTTTTCCTGTTCTATGCAACAGACCCTTCTCTAATTGGCATGACGATTTGCCCTAACACAGACTTGTGTAGCAAAAAGTATGTTATGGAACACAAGGACTGTGTATGTCTCAGGAGTATATTTGATCCTCGACTCTTCTTGCAAATGTTGTACATATCCATCACAATGGAGTATTTTTAGGACACCTGAACAAAGCAATGCAGAGGATCTTAGAACGTTTTTAGGAAAATTTGGGCAAGATGAAACTGGTTTGACTATTTTAAAGATAAAACTGCACTTTCCTTTACTACCAGTATTCAAGTTGCTTTTTAGCTCTTCCCTGGCTTTTCACCAAGGCAGATTTTTCCAAAATTTGGACTTTTCCAGGAAGAATTTTCCAGGAAGGCTTACAACAGAGGTGGGATGTTACCGGTTTGGCCTGGTTCTGCCAAGCCGGTAGCTCCGAAGGTCAGCGGAGACCGAAACGGTTCTCTCAGATGATCTGCTGTTGGGGCCACCCGCCCGGGCTCCCATATGGACCTTTACATCCTGCTTCTGAAGTGCAGCTGCTTTGCGCGGCACAGCAGATTGGCGCATGTCAGCTGTTATAGATGCAGGGAAAGTGCAGGATTGAAGGAGGTGAATAGGAAAGCCTCTGCATGTACGCAAAGTGCACATTTGGTGTGTGAGCACACGCAAAGTGTTTGTGTGTGCGCAAAGCGTGCCTATCCAGCCACAGCCACCGAATTGGTGGAAACCACTTTGAAACCCACCACTGGCTTACAACTTTTTCTTCATTAAGGAAGGAACAAACTTGGCATGAAGATTCCTTTGTCCAAGATTCCATACTCCAAAAAGGAAAGCTAGAAAGTAAATATAAATTATTTCTGTCTTGTTGTTTGACAAAAACCTGAGGTTGGACATCTTTGAAAAGAAAATCCAGCCCAACTAAGCGATATCATTTTAAGACATTTTTTTGAGCCATATTGACTTCAACATGCATATGTAACACAGATACATAATATATATATGTATGCATGCATATGTGGTCCTCTTGTGCATGTACTCATTTCAGATGATACAAAAACTCCAACTATTTCAGATAATACAAAAACTCCATTCCTCGAGGCAATCACCCTTCACCATATGCCTGGGCATCTCTTAGCTTTAGAAAGCCACAGAAATCTCGAGAGAGATTTCTTGATATGCCTGACAATTCACAAAAATGAAGTTGGATCAAAAATGGCCTGCAGGCAGTTGCTCATCAGACTGAAGCTAAGAGGAACTTTTGGTTCAAGTTTATATTCACAACAAATTAAACCACAGAACTGGCTAACTTTCAAATTGATTAATCCTATAATCCTAGGAATACAAAGGGCTTATCTGCTCTGCCTGGTTGCTCTGTCATCATATTGGTCAGCAATTATTTTGGGAAGACAGGAACAGATGATGCCACTTTACACTCCCTCTCTCCCATGTTGTGAATGTTACCCATGAGAGTGTTTTGGTGCTGTAGCTTTAAAACTCTTTTCCCTTTTATGTCACCTTGAGTGCTCTTGTTGTTTGGACTGGCGGTCTTTACCTCATGATAGGTTAATCACTGAAGGGGGAAAGGGGGGGAGAGAAAAAAAGTAATTAAAATATACAGTATAGGTTTCTTTAGGGTTTAATGCCAGCAACCTTCGATTTGCAGTGCAAATATTAGAACTGCTGTACTATTACAGCAGCTTTAGCAAATGTAAGTCTAGAAGACATTAGAGAACAAGGACCAACTGATTGTTGTGCTTAGATTTATGTATATCTCAATGCTTTTAACGTTGAATACAGAAATTTAGTTTAATTGTGTGTGTCTCTTTGTGTATGTCTGTGTGAGTGTGTATGCCTAGGAGTAGTGTTGACTCCTGGTGGCAGCCTGGACAAGTCCCCTCACTTTTCTTGACAATATTTTTCCCTTCCTTTCTTCCTAGGGCTGAGAGAAAACCTGGTTCAAAATGCCCCAGAAGATTTTACCTCCAAAGTAGAAGTACATCTCACAGTCTCACAGTTTCTTGCCTGATGCCTTAACAACTACACCAAACTGGTTTAGTAAGTGTATATGTATGAAAGAATATATGTCCACGATTATTTATCCACAGGATGAAAAAATAATTCATTTTTTGGAATTGTTTCCTTAGAACAGAATACTGGCAGAACACAGAGGCACAATGTGGTAGCAGCAGTACCAGACCAACTATCTCCAAAAGCGTCTCAGTCCTGACAGGATTTTTGCAAATAGGCTGAAATTCATGCCAACATGAGAGATGACTGCAGCAGCATAAGACTGAAGATATACGTTTAGTTACAAAAACGTTTGCAGACTCTGTAATATGTTTAGGATTGTACATTGCATATTCTGTACTTTATAACCTGATTCTAGAACAAAAACCAAATCTCCACAGAATTGAACTTACATGTACCTGAATCAGAGGATGATGTTAACAAGGCCTTAACTTGGAATAACATCAATTATTGCTACATTTAAGTTATAAAGGCGCTATATTTAAGTTATTAGGGACGTATAGATGGAAAATAAGGAGCTGTAAGCTGTAAGTCCCTACTGCCACTAGTTATATTCTACCAGGACATCTGAAAAAACATAGAATTGGAAGTGCAGGAATCCAAATTTTCCCAACAGAAGGCTATATCCAAGCACAGGAATGCTAATTTGTGATTAGTTATTGGTTCTACTCTAAGACTGCTCTTTCTGTCAGTAGGACCTCTCCTGTTATTCAATTGACCTCTACCTTTTTGGAGCTTTAGACTACACTGACACACATAGTTCTTTGCATTATTTATCTATGTTATCACACAATAATTTTCCAAAAATGCTTTCTCCCTACTTGAATAAAGTGATGAGATTAGCTATTTCCATACCTGATGGTTAGAACTTTCAAAAATGTTTACTCTTGAAGTGAAAGGAAAGCTTTTGAGGAATTCTCAATACTCTTGAAGTGAAAGGAAAGCTTTTGAGGAATTCTATTGCATTATTCCATAAGTGAGATGATAACACTCAGAATGTGTGAATGCACATAAGCAGGTGCATAAAATTGACAGTTTATGGCATTAAAAATTATGTAAAATCATTTTCCCCAAGTAACTCCAACCATTTACATTACAACCCTGATAAAATGCATCTATTATTCTATTTATGAATGCTGTTTGCCCACATCTTTCAACTGACTTTTGATTCTGATCACCATGTCTTTCAACTGACTTTTGATTCTGATTGTTGTCCTTACTGTAGTTTATCTTATATCTTATATGATGCATATCTTATGCTACCTTACTGTAGTTTATTTTATATGATGCATCAGACAGTGGTTAAAACTGAAAGGGACTTCACCACCTGCTTTTTTGTTCATATTTTCTTCTTATGCTTCAGTCAGTTTTCAATAAGCAAAGACATTTGCATCCACAGATGGCTTTGGTAAAGGGAGAAAAAAATATTTGTCAATTTTTGCCTTCCTGCATTAAATGAAAAAAAATCCCCTTTATACACGCTTCCCAGGCACATTTTGTTCAACTAAATAAAATTAGTAGTTATGTTGAATTACATAACCCTGATGTACAAAACAAATTTTCTCGCCTGTTAAATAAAATTATAGGAATAGCTCTTCAAAGAAGACATTAAAATTAAAAAAAAGAGAGAACAGTTGGGCAAGAATATTAAAAATGCCAGAAAATGCAGGTAATAACATATTCATCTCTCTCATTGCTGAAAACTGCTATGTTATAAACTGCACATATCTTTCCACCCTTAGTGTTAAATACTTCTTAATTAAATGGGCTATTTGGGAGTTGCAGACTATGTTTTATTTTTACATTCCTGAATTTTCATCTTCTGCAGTTTTCTGTGTGTTGTTTTTTTGGTTGGTCCCTTGTCTCCAGTCAATAGCATTTTAAAAACTGTTGTTTAAATGTATTTAATGTATAGGATTAAGATTGGGAAGTTTTATGGGCATTATGTCTGCAAGTGTACAGGCAATCCTCATGTTACAATCACAATTGAGCCCAAAAATGTATGTTGCTAAGTGAAACATTTGCTAAGTGAGTTTTGTCCCATATTACGACTTTTCTTGCCACAGTTATTAAGTGAATCACTGCATTTGTTAAGTTAATAACATTTTTGTTAAGTGAATCTGGCTTCTCCGTTGACTTGACTGGTCAGAAGGTTGAAAAAGGAGTTCACATGACACTGCGACTGACTTAAATATGAACCAGTTGCCAAGCATCTAAATTTGATCATGTGACCATGGGGATGCTGCGATGGTCATAACGTCATTTTTCAGTGCCGTTATAACTTTGAATGGTCATTAAATGAACTTTTGTAAGTCAAGGACTACCTGTAGTGGTTTCTTTGAAAACCCAACTGATGGTGTGGTCTTTTGCTTTTGTAACATTTTTTTCCCCCAAGGTTCTGAGGGTCATCTCCATTAAAGGCACTTATAGGGTTCCGGTTAGTATTTGCACATGCCGGTTTAAAATAAATAGTATTTGCCCCCAGAGCATTTGCATTGCAAAGTACATGGACAGCCTTTTACTGGGAAGGCATCATGGTATTTGACTAAAAACTGCTGGGGAAATATTCATAATGCTGAATTCTTAACAGGCAAGCCTTGAATAA
The DNA here is from genome assembly GCF_049901735.1 of Notechis scutatus. NCBI lineage: Eukaryota > Metazoa > Chordata > Lepidosauria > Squamata > Elapidae > Notechis > Notechis scutatus. Next base: position 108,839,761 of record NC_142010.1, on the reverse strand, counting down.
ATATCAAAAAAAGGCTGGAGACTCTTGCTGGGTTTTATTGTTATTTGGACATCTCCACCGATACTGAAATAATCTTCTTTAGTTCACTATGTTATGAATTACAGATAATACCTTTAGCCTTCAATGGGGTCTTGATCTACAATTCTAGGAACTGTTCCCCACCCTTTTTTATTCTCCATTGAACTTCATAATGGAAATTTGTGGGGGCCCAAGGCAATCATTTCACATGTTCTTTGTATTAGCTTGTCCTTTCTGATTACACCAGGGAGAGAGAGAGAAAAAATCAGTGATGCTGTACTTGGAAATTGCGCTATTCTGTGAAGATGGAAGGACAGAGAGCAGCTTGTTTTCCTTACAGGTTTCCCTTTTCTTATTCTCTAGGATGATTAAGGTTTTCTGATCCTTTTCTTAAAAGCTCTTTTCTTAACTTTGCTGAAAAATCAAAAGGCAGCTTTGCAAGCGATCCAATTTTATCACTGCAGCGCTCAAATATCCCCCCTTTGGAAATTACAGGGAAGCTTTTACGAGTGAGGAAAAGCTGAAGCGCCTAGCAAGATAAATCTATTCTGGGGAATATACACTATTCTCCTCCTGGACTAGGATATTTGAAAAGGTAGCGCAGCTATAGAAAGGGGAAATGATTAAAGAGCTTCAATTGTGGGTTAAGGCACCAGGCTACAAAACGGGAGGTTGTGAGTTCTAGTCTCTCCTTAGCCATGAAAACCAGCTAGGCGACCTTGGGCCAATCACTCTCTCTCAGTCCCACCCATCTCACTGGGTTGCTGTTGTGGGGAAAACATGAGGAGCAAGGTGTGTTGGTTACATTTGCCTCTCTGAGTTATTAGTAAAAAAATAAAATTAATTAATTATTTTAGGTTACTTGATTAAATCAGAAGTTTACTGATTTCATATACAGGGGAGAGGACAACTGCAATTGGAGGATGGCCTATTTCAGACCTCAGGAAAGAGCCTTCGCCCCCATTTCTGCAGCTGGCCACTTGAGGGGAGAAAATATTAGAAAAAGATGCAAGGATATGCGTGGTAAGAGAGAGGGGGAGGGAGAGAGGGAAAGAAAGAGGGAGGGAAGAGGAGACATTTATCCTCCCACTTTTGTTCTGATCTCTTTTATTGCATACTTATCCCCCAATAGATTACTCTCAAGCCATAAACACTTATGCCCACCTCTTTTAAAGGAAGTCTTTGATGTAACTCCTCCTCCTTGTTGACTCAAAATAAGCAATCTTTTTCTGTTTTGTGGTTATCCTTTTTTCTTTACCTTCTTTTTTCACACTTTTTCTTTGCATTTAGATTTTAAAAAAATGGAAATATGAAACAAATGTTCATCAGTAAAGAACTGAAAGACTTACAATGCTCCAAAAGTAAGCTCATTAAGGATCAAAGCTGTTTTTCTTAAGTATTATTCCTTGAGATCCTTGAGGCATATTGTTGATCTAAATATGCCTCTCACACAAACTGATACAGAAGTTTCCAGACATCTGGCTCTTAGATTACCAGAATAATAATATGGACTATCACACTTTTTCCTCTTTAATAAATCTTTCTCATTCCTCCATTCATTTTGTGGAGGGAAACAAGGAGAGAAGAAATATGGGTAGTTCTCAACTTACGAACCCAATTGAGCCTAAAATTTCTGTTGCTAAGGGAGATAGTTGTTAAGTGAGTTTTGCCCTTTTTTACAACCTTTCTTGCCACAGTTAAGTGACTCACTGCAGTTGCTAAGTTAATTAAGTGACTTCCTCCTTGATTTTGCTTGTCAGAAGGTCACAAAAGGTGATCACACAACCTCAGGACACTGCAACCACCATAAATATGAGTCAGTTGCCAAGCATCTAAATTTTGATCAGCTGACCATGAAGACACTGCAATGGTTGTAAGCATGAAAAATTGTCATAAGTCACTTTTTTCAATGCTGTTGTAACTTCAAATAGTCACTAAACAAACTGTTATATGTCAAGGACTATTTGCACAGTAATGGGAAAGCAAGGAAGGTTACAAATGGAAAGTTGTTTGGATCTCCTATAACATTTGTCAGTGCAATAGGATAATTGCATGTGGTAGTGTTTCATCTTGCATCATCCAAATTTAAGTCTTGCCTGGAAAGAAAATAGTTTTTATAAATGAATATATTTTAAACCTTCATAGTTTAACATTTAAGGTAGTAAAATGATACCTAGGTGAAGTATTTTGAAGATGTAAAGCAGTAACACAAGAATATAAAAAGTGGGTTTCTATTTTTCATTGACTATGCATTTATTTCCATGTCAGGATAGTTACAAAGAATAAAGAAAGAACATCTAATTTAGTGTCCCAAAGTCATATCCAGATGTTGTATTATTGCTGCAGATTATAGGTAGATAAAACAGATAGAGCCCTGGGATATTAATTTTTGTTGCTGAAATTACACAGCAGCCACTGCAGAGTTACAGCTAAATAATAAACAGAATAGTTAAAATAAATTAGCAGAGATAAAGATGCATTGGTATGTCATCAGCTAAAACACTTTATGTGCCAGTCCATCTGGAAGATGTAATTACAGTTAAATTTGTTACTGTAGTACTCAGTTTTGGCAAGCACATATTTTATACATTCTGGCTTTGTCAAGGGGATTATTTGACATGTTAATCTCAGGCTTTTACCTAACTATCCCAAGGCTGATGTTGTTTACTGACCACAAAAATCCATGCCTGAAAATTTGGCAATTCCAAAAATAGCTCCATTTGATTCAAGCTAATCTATATGTGAGATTTGAAAACTAGAGGCTCTGTATCTTCAGCTAATTATTATGAGACATCTACAATCAACTGGGACTTCTTTTTAATATAATTGGCAGGCCTGTTGAACCCAACCTAGTGGGATGAACTTTGCCTGGAAAAATAGGCTCTAAAAGTGAGTTCTAGTCCTCTTAGTCCCCCAAATATTTTTATGATATGTTCTAACAATTGGGATGGGAAAAAAGAATCCTAAGAATAAATCTCTCAGAACTCTGCTTAGTAATATTTATTAGAAAGGGAGTTAAGGTTACAACATAAGCACTATAGTGAGAACTGACTTTTAAATTAAGTACCAATATGTAGAAATGTTATGGTCGAAAACTCTTGTCCATTTTCTTGACTTTTTATAATAGGCAGTGCTTGAAAGCCTGCTGCTTTGGCTGGACTACTTGCGTAGTTTATTATTTTGGTGACTTGTGCTAGATGAGAACCAACTTTCACATTTCTTTTAAGGAATTAGTTCTTGTAACTTTATTTTTAATAGAACTGATAATAATCACAAAGTTGCCTTTCAGGTGGGGTAAATAAACTTGCCTAATTTCATATAACTACTACAAGAACATTGTTGTGTATAGGGGAACTCTTTACACGTGTTTTATTGCAATTTTTAAAAAAGAAAACCTCTGTTGTATTGTTTTGGGAGCAATTTTGATACTAATAGAAGAGGTTTGAAAAGTTGTCTCTTGGTACAAGAAAACAATGTAAGTTTTTTTTCTTACAACATAAGAAAAAAACCCTCCCAGCCAAATTATAAAATAATAGTGGCATTTTTCAGCTATACAATCTCAACAGTGATACCAAGAGAAGAAGAGTGAAAAGAGTCTTCCTCCTATCTCTGCTTGTGGTAGGCTGGTTGAACTAAAAAAGGAAGGGTACTGAAATATAAATATACCAAACTTTGTTAAGACACTCCATCCAGATGAATAGCAATAACTCCACAGTGCTTCACAGCTCTCCCTGAGTAATTTAAAAATTCAGTATATTGCCCCCAACAATCTGGCTCCTCATTTTATTAACCTCGGAAGGGTGAAAGTGTCAACTCTGAAGATGACATGTATAGCCATATTTTATATTAGCCTTAGTATTTCTTTTTCTATTAGCTTTTAGATATATGGTAACTGAATTTACTGATACTTCAGGTTCGCCACTGTTACTTGGGGCTTGACAGAAAGGCTAAGTCAACCTTGAGCAAGTCAGAATCAAATTGTTGGCAAGCGGCAGTATTAGCCTGCAATACTGCATTTTAATCACTGTAAATGGTGTCATTGTGGATTTTAGTTTTTATTGCAATGTATCCTCAGCATTACTGGATCTTTCCTTTACCTACTGCTGCATTCTGAACAGTAAACCTCTAAAAGAGCTTATCTCTATAAGCTATATGTTAGTCAAACATTTTTCAACATAAAATCTTTAACAGCATAACCATTTTTCATAAATGTAGAAAAAAGGTCAGCATTTATGCCCTCAAATTAAAAACCAATAGTATATTTAAAAACATAAATTGATCTTTCAGTTATGCTATTTTAAAGGTGAAACAACTATTTAGGGTAAATAATTACTCTAAATAAAGAAACAAAATTCAAAACCCATTACTAATCATGAACATATATATTTCCCTAATTAGAAACCATAAACCTTCTTACATTACTGTTAACTCACATTAACAATTTACTATAAATGCTATAATAAACACAGTAGTTTTAAGGTGCTGTAAGACCATGTAGCAGATTTATAACTAATATAAATCCTAACAGTTTGGGATTCTTACATGTTCATTAACAACTTGCATTCCAGAAGAAATCATTTAATCATCCTAAATTAAAGCCTGTTTTGGAAACTATTCAATAGAGAATCTGTCTTTGTATAGACATAATTCACTCCTGAGCCCTGATTAAATCCCATGCAACAAAATAGTATTATGAACAAAATGTCAGGACAGGGTAAGAAATAGATATTCCATGGAAGCGAAAGTTAGACTTTGAAGAAACAGGATGGGAAAGAGTATTGATGCTTTTGAAATTTGGTATTGGAGAAGACTCCTGAGAATACTATGGACAGCCAAGAAAACAAAAATGGATCATCAAAAACATCAATCCAAAGTTCTCGCTCAAGGCAGAATGACCAGAGTGATATTATCATACTAGGGACACATTAGGAGAAGGCCTACCTTTCTGGAAAAGGTTTGAATGCTGGGAAAGGTGGAAGAAAAGAGAAGGTGAGGACAACCAGCAGCAAGGTAGATGGTAGTGAGTGCACTGTTGGAAGACACGAAGGACTATCTTAGGGGCAGATTGTTGTGGAGAAAATCTATGAGGTCACAAATAGTCAACACCAAATTAATAGCCCATAACCACTGAATCAATCAATCAAATCCATGAATTATCAAAATACAATAACACAATTACGTAATAAATAAGCAATATATTCTTAAATATACAAATATTGTAACTAATCAGAAAGTTTCCAAATAAATAATAATATAGGAGTGAAATTAATTTTCCATTCTCCATTATTTGTAAGTCTCTTGTCTTCTTAACTTTGCTTTTGATTGTAATACATGTCCAACAACTTAATAAAGAAACAAAATGTTCATGTTGTTTTCAAGTCCACACAATGGTTTACAGCTGAAGTTTTCAATCTTCTATTCTTACAAAGGTCTTATGCTTGTTCTTATGTAACCATGTTCATTATTTATACATAACTGCCGTTACAATTCCTGTGTAATATTTCCATAGTTACCAAGCCACTATGCAACATAGACTGGATCTTAACTGAACTACCACTCAGAATATATTTTCTTTTATCAACAGCACAGTTATCAGAATAATTGTACATATTACAGCGATTACAGTGAAAGCTGACCTTTAAAAAAAAATCTCACTAAATTAGCTCTTACTGGATAATGGAATAGTATACATGCCCTGATCACCCCAATTATTTTCAGTTACAAGGGCCACACAGATTTTTTGTTTATTATTTTTTAAGGGATGCTGACCCCACACTCGCATATCAGGGGGCCAAATATCTTCACCAAGTTATACAACAACACAAAGCTTCTACCGGTATTTAGGTAGAAATGTTATTTCTACCTAATTATTTTTTTCCCTTCCCGGATAACAAAGAGTTGTGTTCAACTACCCCTCTTTTTTTACTGTACTCTTTTATTGTAAAAGCTGACCATATTAGAGATATTTGATTTGATTTCCAAATCATGATTTTTTTTTCATTTCTCAGTACTTCAACAAACCACCATCTCGTTCCTATCAAAATAAAAACCCCATGAAAGAATGTGTAGCTTTCATAATTGATTTCTTCGCATCTTTATTTTCCAAAGCGCCTGAAAGCAGGACAAGAAGCAAACTAATCAAGGAGAAAACCTGAACCTAGAACTAAGGAGAACTTTCCTGATAGTTCGAACAATTAATCAGTGGAATAACTTGCCTCCAGAAGTTATAGGCGCTCCATCACTGGAGGTTTTTAAGAAGAGATTGGACAACCATTTGTCTGAAATAGTATCGGGTTCTCTGCTTGAGCAGGGTGTTGGACTAGTCCTCCAAAGTCCCTTCAAACTCTTTTATTTTGTTTTGTTAAGTTCAGCTGCAGAGAATCCACAGGTATCAAAGCATCCAATTGTGCCTCCACAGCTTCCTTAAATTCAAGAATTAATATTTTTCTGAAACTTTAAAAATCTCCTGAGATTGATGATTTCATAACTGATCTGATAAATGTTTCATTATATTTTATTAGTATTCTTATGATTTCATGGGGAGTGGACCTGTATGAGAACTTTGGGCTTGCTTCATTTGCCATTCAGGGGAAACTGGCCAAAGGAAATTATCACACAATTACTTGAAACTGCATAGCAAAATGAAGTGACTTCACTCTGAAACTCTACTGCACTAGAAACATTCCTGCAATAGCTAGAAACATCTGTAGGACTGGCAAGTTGCAGTGTTTTAAAACTATGAACTTTCCTCCCACTCCATGCCCCATTTTAGAGGATGGCTTGTGATGCAAACGGGTTGTGGCAGAAAACTATCTAGTTAGAACAAGATCTGACTGCCTGATGAAAGAATGAGGAGAGAAATATCAACAAATTAGTGAGCATGTGGCAAGAATTAGCTTGCAGTTTCACATAAAATTGTTGTAACCACAATCATATAATAGGAGTTTAAATGTCAATAGGGACATCTCCAAAATGCCAAGCTGGGAGAGGCACAACAATGTCTGCCTTATGCCCCCCGGAAAAAAAGAAGAAGAAAAATAATGCAAGTTTATGCTCAATCTATCATCTGCGAATTTCATACCAATGTTAAACTTTATCCTCCCAAAAAATGAGGTGATGGGGAAAGAAGACAAAGAAAAGGGGGAGGGGTGAATAATACAATATAATTAGTGTGTTTTCAAACTACTTTTTTTCTTTGCTTCCAAGTAACAAGGCTGTGGTGAACTGTAAAAAATTATTTACTTAGATATTTTTATTCCTCCTTTATTAGTTTTATAACTAACTCAAGGTGTCAAACATCCATAATGTATAGCCAAAACAATATTCTTTTGACTCCCTAATTTCCCCACCAAAACAACCCTGTGAGGTGGGCTGGATTGGAGGAGAGTGATGGCCCAAGGTCAACCAGTTGGCTTTGGGCCTAAGGTGCAACTAGAACTCAGTCTCCCTGTTTCTAGTCTGGTCTCTTAGCCTCCAACTGGCTACAAATAATATACACAACATTGCAAGCTGACTTCAGGCACAGAAAAATGGAAGCAGATAGGCAAGAAAAATAATGAGTGCTAAATTTTAAATGGAACCCTGCAGCTACCTTCCGAACAGGGCCCAAAATGCATTGCATGTATGTGTGGTTATATTTATTCAATAGTACAGGGGTGTCAAACTCTATTTCATTGAGGGCCGCATCAAGGTTGTGTTTGACCTTGGAGGGCTGGGAGAGTGGGGGCATGGCCCTGATGGGCATAGCCAGAGGCGTGGCCATGGTGGGCATAACATGGGATTCATGTCAGGGGCACCTGTGGTGGTCAAGTGCTAAGGCAGGACTTCCCTGAGACCATCCCTCACTCTCATTATAATCTCCTTCCTTCCTTCCTTTTCCTTCCTTCCTTCCTTCCTTCCTTTTCTTCTTTTTCCTTCCCTCTTCATTCTTTCTTCCCCTCTTTCCTTCTTTTTCCTTCCTTGCTCTCTTCCCATTTTTCCTTCTTTTTGTCTTTCCTTTTTCCCTTTCTGCTTTCCTGTCCCTTCTTGCATGTTCAAATGGGAAAGGGGAAACACTTCTCCATTTGTTTTGTTTTTAGTTTGCTTTGATAGCCCCCTGATAGAATAAATGGAGCTGGGGGGCACATGAGCCCCCCTGCGCCCCATTTTCAGCCACCTGCAGCCCTCTGCCAGTGAAAATGGAGCCTTCCCTTTTCACTAGTAGAGGCACCGTGGGCCAGTCCTTTGCTACTTCCAGGCTGGCCACACAGGCCAGATCTAAGCACCCCACAGGCTAGATCTGGATTGAGTTTGACACCCCTGCAACAGTACAAAACCCTTACTATGCCACTCGTATAAACAGAAAATAGAAATATAGAATGGCACTTAAACTAATATACCTCTTCATAGTACTTTACAGCCCTCTCTAAACAGTTTAGAGTCAGCACATTTCCCTCCACAATCTAGGTTCTCATTTAACCAACTTTGGAAGCAGAGGTGGTATTCAGCAGGTTCTGACCAGTTCTGGAGAACCGGTAGTGGAAATTTTGAGTAGTTCCAAGAACCGGCAAATACCACCTCTGACTGGAGATTTTACAGAATCCTTCCCCTGCCATGCCCACCAAGCCACACCCATAGAACCGGTAGTAAAAAAAATTGAATCCCACCATTGCTTGAAAGAATGGAAGGATGAGTCAGCCTTAAGCCTGGTGAAGTTCAAACTCCTGGCAATGGAAATGGAGTTAGCCTGCAATATTGCATTCTGACCACTGCGCCACCAGGGCTCTTCCCTGAAACCCTATGATCTGTTAAAGTAGGGGTCTTCAAACTTGACAGCTTTAAGACTTGTGGACTTCAACTCCCAGAATTCCTCATCCAGTCATGTTAGCTCAGGAATTCTGGGAGCTGAAGTTCACAAGTCTTAAACTTGCCAAGTTTGAAGGCCTTTCTGTTAAAGGGAAGACTGGCAGTGTAAAGACTTGCATGTTTTTCTCTCAACCATTTTATCAGCCACATATTATTGTGTTGCACAACCACCTGAGGACAGTCTAGTTAAAGAAGAAGGGATACATCAGTGTCTCAGAGGCTCATTTCCATCCCCTTGAATGGGTGGATATACATTTGTTGCTGCATTTCCACATTACAGGTAGTCCTCAACTTACAACTGCAAGACAGTTGTTAAGTGAATTTTGCTCCATTTCATGACCTTTCTTACCACAGCTGTCACAAAAGGTGATCCCATGACCACTAGACACTGTAACTGCCATAAATGCATAAAAAAAGTAATTTTATTAAACAACTTGGTTATAAGCTAGGTAAACTATTTCAAACTTGTATATTAAGCTTGGATGCTAATACAATTTCACATTAATAAACCTACCTGGAAGAGTAAATTATTGATCTATTTGACTGTCATAAACTATTTTAAACCCCTTCTGATATTTGCCTGAATGCATAGGAACTTGAAATTGACTAGAGAATGAAGAAGTAGTGCAAATCACTAAAGCACTAAGAGGAAACTATTGGGCTCAGCTGGAATTTTAAATCCCCAGGAGATCTAAACACATTCCTAGTACTAACCTACTAAGAGGGAAAGCAATTTGTTGAAAATTATATGCTAACTACTTGGAGGAGTATGCAAGGTTTAGGCCACTAGCTGTCATTAAGTAGTTAATGAGATGGTTAGTGAACCACTTACCCTTTTGAATAGTTCATGATTCTTGGCTTCTAATATGAGTATTTCTTGCAAAGCAAGTACCGTATATACTCGAGTATAAGCCGAGTTTTTCAGCACATTTTTTGTGCTGAAAAAAAAAAACCTCGGCTTATACTCGAGTGAGATTCCCCTCTGAAAAAAAATGGTGTGGAGCTCCGGAGCTGGGCAGCCGCTTCCTTGCTTCCGTGTTTCCTTTGAAAACTTTTAAGCATGGGGGTAATCGGAAGCAGAAAAGTTCTTGCATGAGGATATAGTTTTTTCTTTTTTTAACTGTTTTTAGGGGGGGGGAAAGACCCACCGCCATGTGAGAATGCTCAGACATGAAATGTATCCGCCCGAAAATAATTGTGTGTGTGTGGGGGGATTTTAACAGAGGGAAGATGTAGGGAGAAGGCAAAAGCGACGGAAGATCCTTCAGGGGAAACTGAGGAGGAGACTCACCCTTGGTCCAGATGAGCCCCCTTCCCCGCCCCTAAGGAAGCAGAGGCAGCCAGCAAGGGCAGGCAAGCCCCACTTCACGGACTCCGTCCGTCCTCGCTCCCACCCACCCACCGCCACGAAGTCCCCCAATCGCGCAGCCCAGAATCGCCCTCCCCTCAGGGGGCAGCAACGACGCCCGGTGTTTCCCGAGACAAGAAGCTCCACCGTGCAATGAAAGCGCCCTGGCTCTAGGCTCAGAAAACAACACAAGCTGAGGTCGCTTCAGCTCCGCTCAGCTTCGTTTCCTCAGCCCCAGCTGCTTTCAGTCCGCTCGGGAGGAGGGGGAGGGAGGTGGCGGCGGCTCGCGTTGTTTTCTGAGCTCTAGGCTCGCGGGCTCAGAAAACAATGCGAGCCGAGGTTTCGGCTCTGCTCAGCTTCGTTTCCTCAGCCCCAGCTGCTTTCAGTCCGCTCAGGAGGAGGAGGAGGTGGTGGTGGTGGCGGCTCGCGTTGTTTTCTAAGCCCGCAAGCCTAGAGCCTAGAGCTCAGAAAACAACGCGAGCCGCCGCCACCACTTCCTCCCCATCCTCCTGAGCGGACTGAAAGCAGCTGGGGCTGAGGAAACGAAGCTGAGCGGAGCAAAGCAGCGGCGGCAGATCGCGCGTGCTGGAAAGGGCTTGACTGTATTACGGGAGAGAGAGAGAGAGAGAGAGAGATATATCATAAGAACGGCTCTTGCTTTTTTCTTGCAAGGGAGAGAGTGACTCCTGCCTCCCACTGTCATCATCATCTTCTTTTGGGTTAGTGAATCAATTAAACCTTTCATGATAGTGAGATCGTTTCCCAAATTTCCCTTAAATCAGGGAAGAAATCAGAAACAAACCTTTGGACTGAGAATAAGCCTGTTCCTATGATGCCATTTTTGTTCACTGCAGTGTGAAAAGTGTGAAAAAACACTTCTTTTTCTTCATCTTCTTGTTCCCTATTTACTGGTCTCTTTCAAAGAGGAAATTGTGAACATCAAACTTATTCTCAACTGATCTAGTGAAAGTTTTTATTGGTATCTATTTTTATTTTTGAACTTTACCAGTAGCTGCTGCATTTCCCACCCTAGGCTTATACTCGAGTCAATAAGTTTTCCCAGTTTTTTGTGGTAAAATTAGGTGCCTCGGCTTATATTCGGGTCGACTTATACTCGAGTATATACGGTATATAATTGGACAGTATTAATATATAATGAAGAACTTTAGGAACAGACCATTCATACTGCGTGGGAAATTACTGAGATTGAACCTTGGAAAATACAGTGGTATTTTTTTTAAATAAAGAACAGCAATATTTATATTGCTACAAAGATAATGGAAAGTCCCTCTGTAAGCAAAATGGGCAATTGCAAAATATGATAGATACATAGAAGAATGGAATGGAATGGAATGGAATGGAATGGAATGGAATAGAATAGAATAGAATAGAATAGAATAGAATAGAATAGAATAGAATAGAATAGAATAGAATTTTTTATTGGCCAAGTGTGGTTAGACAAGGAATTTGTCTTGGTGCAAATACTCTCAGTATTTGCAGTATTAAATAAAATAAACCCAACCTTTCCAGTATATTTCCCTGGGAAATAAGATTGGTTTTGTGCTCAGGAAAAAAAACAGTCCAGGGGTCAGGGTCAATTAGACAGGCAAAATTAGAAGAATCATCATGGGAGTGGAAATCAGGATTTGGGAGGAAAGTCTCTGGATTTTTAAAGCATTAAGATAATTTAGGCACAAAAATGTCTATTAAAAAAACAGTTTACATGGGGTCAAGACTACTAGTAATTCCAATCACAATACACTTGGTTTGGTTTACTTAGCGTAGTGAACTACAGAATAATAGAATAGCAGAATTGGAAGGGACAATGGAGCTCTTCCAGCCCAACCCTCCGCTCAAGCTGGAGACCCCATACCAGTGATGGCTAATCTTTTCAGCACCGAGTGCACAAAGCATGTACGCACATCCCCAAAGGCCAGCTGGCCGGCGGGAGGCGTGTATGAATGCGTGGTGGAGCTGAGCTAGAGCAATGGCTCAAGTACCCACAGAGAGGGCTCTATGTGCCACCTCTGGCACGCATGCCATAGGTTTGCCATCATGGCCCTACACCATATTTCAGGCAAATGGTTGTCCAATCTCTTCTGAAAAGCCTCCAGTGATAGAGCAACCACATGGATCACTAAGCCATAGTTTATGGCTTAATGCTATCTATGGACTTAGCTACTGTGGCTTATTCCACAAACTAACACAATGTAAAAACTCAGATAAGATCAGAAGGGTTGCAGAAAATAGTTTAAATAGGCCACTGATGGAAAACCAAGTCCCTGGTTCTAGATGTCAGCTCTAGAGGATAATAGTGAAAAATATTATAACTGGTTATTCCTAATTCACCAAAATGGAGTGTGGGTGGATTATTTGAATATTTTACACCTGGTAACATACATAAACCACAAATAACTCGTTTTTCACTTTTTTTTCAATGGTAAGAGAACTATCAAAGTTAGAGGCTGGATTGGACAAAAAGATTAGTTAGATATCCAGTATCTTCTTCTCAAAGTTCCTATAATTAATCAACCACAATAAAATACTCTATTTATTAGAAGGTGGGTGAGGCTTTCCATTTGGGCAATTTTCATATATGGAGAAGTGAAAGCACAGTTCACAGCCCTTCCCTTACAGAAACTTGTTTTTCAGCAACTCTTTTAGAGCACTAAAATATCAAAATACAAAACTATATTTCCACTAGTCTTTGGGATAAAAATTAAAAGTAAAAATTTGGGAGTTGTTTTGCTGTGTCTGGAATGTCAAGCATAAGGTATGACGACACAGAGCATGATCCATAAATCTATGAATTGCTTATTAATGAAGTAGAAGTGTCAAATTCTGACACAATAGCATTTCAGAGACATTAATATTGGACTTGCCATCAATCTATGTTGTTACAGTACACATATAAAACAGTAGGAGTCAGGGAGGAAAAGAGACATTTCCAGAGAGCTGTGTTCCATTTCAATGATCATCTGCATAGATATTTGTCAAACACTTGAGTGATATTCACTGCAAAGCGACACAAATTACTTAATAGTTGAGAATGAAAATGGCTCTTCAGCTACAAAGTGCTCTTCCTTGCACTGCTTGTGACTTGATTAATATTAATAAACAGGTCTTCTGTATTTAGCTCTGAAAGGTTATGGGCTGTATTGCTTTTAGATTCATTAAATCTATGGTGCTACTGCATGGAAAAACAATTGTTTAGGGCCAACTGATCTAGTCTGCAAAAATCCCACTGACCACAAGATGACAACAAGTACTGTCGTTTCATACCGGTTTGCTGCCATTTAGTGATTGTTTTTTACAGACCAGACCTGGTGGCCCTACAGTAGCTTGGAAATTAGAACAAAAGGCAGATAGCAAAGGAATGGCAATGGGAGAATTTGCATAGCATTAACTATGTAGCCTCAAAAGCCATTTATGCCAATGCAAAAGCTTGAAAGGAGGCAAAACGTATCTGCTGGGAAGGAGTGGTGGTGTGGGTGCCACTATGGAAGCAAATGACAAAATGTATGACACCATTATACAAATTATGACTTACATACTCACATCTGATATTGGGACATTGGTACAGTTCACCTCATCCTGCCTAGCTGAAATTGAACAATCGTTTGGAAAACCAACTACATGTTATAATTAGCTGCCCTGTGTCCACACTGTGATAATTTGAGCCTTGTCATTTGTGCTTCAAATGACAACTTGGAATTGACTATTTAATGCTCCATTTAATTGTTTATGTTCTGGGTTGTCTACACTATTCCAAGGAGTTTTCTTCAACACATCATTTCAAGATGTTAATATTCTTCCTTTCCTGCTTCTTCAAATTTCAACTTTCAGTTCCATATCACACGGAATACCATTGCTTCCACAATTTTTTAAAAATGTTATTAAAAGTTGCAATGGAATATAAAAACAAATACAAACTAATATAAAGTAAGAAAAAGAAAGCAAAGAGAAAGCAAAAAGTTCAAAGGGAAAAATAAGAAGTAAACAAGAAAGAAAAAGGATAAATGATTACTGATCTTCTCTACCAGCAATTGTAAGTAGAGTTATAAATTTAACTCTCTAAAGTTACATGTCTCTTTTCTTCCTATAATCTATTATATCTAATCTAATGCTTGATAACTGGTTCATATATGACAGATGTAGTGCCCTGGGATCCCTTTTGCAAACTTCTGACAAGCAAAGTCAATGGCAAAGCTAGATTCACTTAACGACCGCAGTGATTCACTTAACTGTGGCAAGAAACGTCATAAAATGGGCCAAAATTTCTCACTTAGCAAAATAAATTCTAGGTACAATTGTAGTCATAAAACAAGGACTACCTGTATATGCAACCTGGCATTGTAGCTGAAGCGGAAAGCTTCTGATAAGGAGTTGGCACACAGGTTTGTACTATTATTTCTGAACACTAGATCACACTCCACTTTTTACAGATATTGCTTTAGCTGAGGTTTCCTATTTCTAAAACTGGAGCTATCAATGCAAATGAAAAAAAGCTCTATTATTTCAGGGAGCATTGCCTCCGTGCAACTCAACAGCGAGGGCTCGGAACAACCCTCCACGCCACTGTTAAGACCACAAAGAGCGATAAATCAGACACCTTAGCGTAAAAACTCATTCTCCGTTAAGTAGCGTTTGGTCTAACAACCGAGTAACTCTCACGCTGCCGTACCCTGCGAGAGGGTGTGGCACAAGGGAACTGCAGGGAGCATGCGCAAAAAGAACATTTCCCCCCCCTTCTCTGTGGGGGAGCGTTGCGTTCCTCTGAGTGCGCAGGCGCAATAGTGGTTCGGCAATGGAGCACCGCCTCCTCTGGCCTACTAAGGAGACGCTAACGTGATGGCCGGAGGAGTTCGCCTTCCGCTCCTCCTTCCTTCGCTAGCGATATCTCAAGATGGAGAGCCGACGTGAGATAGGAGAGCTGTAGACCTCGGTGATGTAGAAGGTGGGTTTCTTCCTTCCCGGAGCTTCTCAAAGCCTTTCCTTCGTACCCTCCCAGGTTCTCAAGTCATGCTGCCCTCGGCTTATGGGACTTTGCATTTGGCACATCTGGACCTGCTGGTTAGCAGATAGGAGAATATTGCACTTTGAACGTTTCAAATATGTGCTAAAGTTTGCTGGCATTAACTTTCATGGGCTAGAAAATGGCTGCTGTGTGGCTGGGTCTCCTTGGGGGTCCTGTTTTATACCAGTGAGCCTGACTTTGCCCAAGATTAAGAAAAGGCAACCTTTTAGGGGTCCGCCTTATGCAGTAACAGGTGTGAGCATCCTTACAGGAACCTGATGGTCATGTATGATACTGCATACAGATCTTCCTTTGTGGTATTTGTGCAGAATACCATACAGGAAAAGATGTGCTAAGTTGTGATGTGCGACATATAGTTTTATATGATTGTTGTGGCTTTGACTGTTGTTAAGTAATTATATTTGGTAACTATATTTGGTTTTGGTTTTTAAAAAGTGAGGTCTGCAGCATAAGCAAAAAGGAATTGATCCTGTACCGATTTTTTAAATTTCCCTTTTAATACATATTGGAATCTTTCAGATATGCTTTTATTTTTACCGGTGGCTAACCAGTGTTTTTTATAGATGCTGAATGTATGAAACAAGAAGAAAACAGAAAAAATGACTATTTTACAGCAACTCTTTATAGGTAACCATCTTGTATTTCAACTTCCCAGTGTTCTATTTAGAAGCAGTATTTTTGACTTTTAAGTTACTTGATAACAAAAATGTGAAATTAAATATATTAATTGGTACATACAAGCCTAATTGCTAAATAGATCTTCAAAAGGGACTTCCAATAGTACTATGCTTTTGTTTACAGACTGTTATACAGTTAATGGAGGCTCAATGTCCTTTCTGGCCTTGTAATTTTTTCTCCATTTCTCTTATCGTTCTGTCGTTTCCCAACCTAGTAATATATAATAATAAATATTAGAAAACAAAATTAACACGGAAATAACTTCAATTCAAAAACAGATCCCTATAACAAAACAACAGGACTAAAATAACTTTTCTTATTTATCAAAGCTTAAGTATGCACAGTATGAGTGGTAATTCCCATTTCATTTAGCATTGGTGATTTTTTCTCACAATAGAGTCATTACTGAGTTTTAAACCTTTGAAGAAATTCTGTGAATAGGGAAAATGTAGTCCTCCTTACCTCCTGTGTACGAGAATATAATGCACACACAAGAGAAATTAGCATATAATTCAATGTTACATTATACACTGCTCAAAAAAATAAAGGGAACACAAAAATAAGACATCCTAGATCTGAATGAATGAAATATTCTTAATACTTTGTTCATTACATAGTTGAATGTGCTGACAACAAAATCACACAAAAATTAATGGAAATCAAATTTAGCAACCCATGGAGGTCTGGATTTGGAGTTACACTCAAAATTAAAGTGGAAAAAAACACTACAGGCTGATCCAACTTTGATGTAATGTCCTTAAAACAAGTCAAAATGAGGCTCAGTAGTGTGTGTGGCCTCCACATGCCTGTATGACCTCCCTACAACGCCTGGGCATGCTCCTGATGAGGTGGCGGATGGTCTCCTGAGGGATCTCCTCCCACACCTGGACTAAAGCATCCCCCAACTTCTGGACAGTCTGTGGTGCAACAGGGCATTCTTGGATGGAGCAAGACATGATGTCCCAGATGTGCTCAATTGGATTCAGGTCTGGGGAACAGGCGGGCCAGTCCATAGCATCAATGCCTTCGTCTTGCAGGAACTGCTGACACACTCCAGCCACATGAGGTCTAGCATTGTCTTGCATTAGGAGGAACCCAGGGCCAACCGCACCAGCATATGGTCTCCCAAGGGGTCTGAGGATCTCATCTCGGTACCTAATGGCAGGCAGGCTACCTCTGGCGAACACATGGAGGGCTATTAGGCCCCCTAAAGAAATGCCACCCCACACCATTACTAACCCACTGCCAAACTGGTCATGCTGGAGAATGTTGCAGGCAGCAGAACATTCTCCACAGCGTCTCCAGACCCTGTCACGTCTGTCACATGTGCTCAGTGTGAACCTGCTTTCATCTGTGAAGAGCACAGGGCACCAGTGGCAAATTTGCCAATCTTGGTGTTCTCTGGCAAATGCCAAACGTCCTGCACGGTGTTGGGCTGTAAGCACAACCCCCACCTGTGGACGTCGGGCCCTCATACCACCCTCATGGAGTCTGTTTCTGACCATTTGAGCAGCCACATGCACATTTGTGGCCCGCTGGAGGTCATTTTGCAAGGCTCTGGCAGTGCTCCTTCTGTCCCTCCTTGCACAAAGGTGGAGGTAGCGGTCCTAATGCTGGGTTGTTGCCCTCCTACGGCCTCCTCCACATCTCCTGATGTACTGGCCTGTCTCCTGGTAGCGCCTCCATGCTCTGGACACTACGCTGACAGACAGCAAACCTTCTTGCCACAGCTCGCATTGATGTGCCATCCTGGATGAGCTGCACTACCTGAGCCACTTGTGTGGGTTGTACACTCCGTCTCATGCTACCACTAGAGTGAAAGCACCGCCAGCATTCAAGCGTGACTAAACCATCAGCCAGAAAGCATAGGAACTGAGAAGTGGTCAGTGGTCACCACCTGCAGAACCACTCCTTTATTGGGGATGTCTTGCTTAACTGCCTATGCTTTCCACCTGTTGTCTATTCCATTTGCACAACAGCATGTGAAATTGATTGTCAATCAGTGTTGCTACCTAAGTGGACAGTTTGATTTCACAGAAGTGTGATTGACTTGGAGTTACATTGTGTTGTTTAAGTGTTCCCTTTATTTTTTTGAGCAGTGTATTTTATATGCATAGCACCACGGGTATATGTTATTGCATTCACGTTTCTAAAGATTTCTGTGCAGTTTCCTTAAGGTTTCTCCAAATATTAGATCCACTAATAACTGTATGAAATAGGTTGGATTGCAATCACTAGTCTAAAATCATGCAATGAACTCTGGCTAAGTAAGACCCTGAACCAGTCTTCCCTACCTCCAAGTCCAATATCTTGACCACCAAGCTATACTGGCTGTATTTTGTAGAGTGGAGCTGAATATCAGTTTTGAATTATATATATGCACTCTTACTGTTCTGCAGATAACAAATTAATCTGGTTATCTTTGTTCATGGAGTGCTAAATTAAATGGTCACCTTGGCACAGGGAGCCCTTGTGCTCAGTCTTGGAGCTCTTCTGTAAAGAGGGCCAACATTGCCTCAACAAAGTTGCTAAATGTTTTATTGCCATAAGATCAGCGCCTAAATGTGATGTATGATTGGGTAAAGACTCAGGTTTAAAACTCACCAAAATATATATCTCTAGACTGACTCTTATTTAACCTGACTAATTGAAGGATGTTGGAAGGATAAATTAGGGGAGCAGAGAGAAAAACACAGATTTTCTCCTAAGTGCCTGCAACAGGAATATAATAAAAATTGGAGATTAAATTTCAGATTCAGTTCTTAGGTTAGTCAAATATGATGAACAGAACATAATAACAGTTGGAAGGGACCTTAGAGGTCTTCTAGTCCAACCCCCTGCTCAGGTAGGAAACCTACACCATTTCAGATAAATGGTTGTGCAATTTCTTCTTAAAGACTTCCAGTATTGGAGCATTTACAGCTTCTGGAAGCAAGTTGTGCCACTGATTAATTGTTCTCATTGTCAGGAAATTTCTCCCTTAGTTCTATGGTAGGTGGCTTCTCTCCTTGATTAGTTTCCATCCATTGCTTCTTATCCAATATTTCACTCTGCTTAGTAGGTTTTTAAATCTATAGAAGAAGGCACCATTGTAAAAATCTAGGATGGATGTGGATGATAAAAAATGAAGTATTTTGAATATGAAAAATATTAAACATTTATAAAAATGTTCCACAATAAATGTTATGTGAAGTCAGTTTGAACTACAAGAATTGAATTTATAGAGTGAACGCATTGCTTTCTGCTGATGGACATAATTCCCTAACAGCACACACTTGATTGCAGTATGTATTCTAATAAGATTAGAAGGTTTTAAGCATCCATACTCTCACTTTGCCTCATTCCATTTGCCTTTGATAGGCTTAATAATTCTGCATCCTCTGTGAAATTGTTGAGTTTTAGTAGAACATTTTATCCTTGAAAGAAGTTGATTCAGTTATATTTTATATATAACTTTGGTCCAGACTTACATTCTCCCAGTCAAGCCCAGAGAGAGACAGGGTATCTGCTGAACTTTGTATGATCTTAGAAAATTGAGGAAAGATTAGCTATGATTTTAAGTTTGAAGCTTACTAATCATATCTCTTACTATTTTTCCAGGTACGCATTTATTGAAGAGCAGTGGTCAAATTCTGCAGGAAGAACCAAGTTTTCCTCCATTGATCAAATACATATCAGGTGGAAAGATAACACAGTCGACAATTTTGTCACAAAAATTGTAATAAGTGTTCTAAACAACCTTTTTCATGCTGAATTCAAAAATGAAGTTAATTTTTTTCTATCAGGCTTAGTTTTTTGTGACCCTATTATTCTGTACAATTAGTGACATCATGGTGCTTTATGTTAACTATGATAACATATCTGTATCAGTTATGTTTAGTTTGGAGGAATCAACCACCCCACCATCCCAATTTCTATTATTTCTGCCTAACAAACACGACAGGGATCACCTCTAAAGTAACCACACTATGAAATACCCAGTTTTACCATCTGCTTAAGTAAAGCAGAAAAGGAAAATCTTAATTCTGATCTAACATTTTAGGTTATCTGAAATGAGCCACATACGTTGATGCAAGGAGATCTGAACAATCTTGTTCATGATTTGAAGCTGTCTTAGAAGCAGGATGAACTTTTAAGATCAAAATGAAATGGAATCTTCACTGTCATGATACTTAAGGGTTTTTTCCCTTTCATAGCCACCATAATGAATGTAACAATATATTCTCCCAATAAGATGTACTATGTACTATTTTGTAAATATGTTTATTCAGTTATAGAGGCTCTTGGCCATGAACACAATGTAAATCATTGGCTCCTTGAAAGTTAAGCCAGAAGGCTGTTTTTCATAATGGGAATAATTTATTGTCCACATGTTGGCCATGCTGCTAACAGGAAAGAGTTATAAGAGGACCAAAAAAAAAAGATCCAGTGTGAAAAATATATATGGAGTATTTTTGGAGATCTGAAAGTCACTATACTTCTCTCAACCTGTAATTTGGATGCACAAGACAAGGTCTTTTCCATGAGTAGGACAATAAGAAGAAAACCTAATGAAGCTCAGAATGGCCAAAACATATCTCATTTGTTGACAAACAATGTGGGGGAATAATAGCAAGAAATCCAAAAATACTAAGCAATAGAATGTAACATGTCTTTGAAAGTTCATTTCTTGGACTTTCACCTGGACTTTTTCTCTGACAACCTCAGGATAGTGATGAGTATGGTGAATGATTTCCCAGGGATATTTGAAACATGGGAAAACCGAGAAAAGTTGAGTCCCAGAATGCTGGCTGAGTATTTGAGAGCTCTTGCACAGTATTTCTCTGATAAGTGTCTCCAGGTCAATTACCAGAAAACAAGATTATGCTAACTCTTCTAGAATAATCAACTGACAAATTCAGGGTAATTCACTAGGCATACTTTTAGAACAAGAGGGAAGCTCAGGTTAATCATGCTGAACCGACATTTTAGAGCCATGATGGCAAACCTATGGCACGTGTGCCGGAAGAGCCATCTCTATGGGCACGCAAGCTGTCGCCCTAGCTCAGTTCCCCTGCGCATGCACCTCCCACCAGTCAGCTAATTTTTAGGTATCTGGTGTGCATGCATGGGGGGCAGGGCACATGCAGGAGGCACATGCGCAGGGGGCGGGAGGTGTGCGGGGGTCCCACACGCATGCATG
Source organism: Notechis scutatus (assembly GCF_049901735.1). Lineage (NCBI taxonomy): Eukaryota > Metazoa > Chordata > Lepidosauria > Squamata > Elapidae > Notechis > Notechis scutatus. The sequence continues at coordinate 108,818,653 of NC_142010.1, read as the reverse complement.
GGGCGGGGGTCGTGCGTGCATTGCATTATGCGTGCGCTCACACGCACTTTCGGCACACAACAACAAAAAGATTACCAGCACTGTCTTAGAGGAATGGTGCAACAATACTGAGGTACTTCCACTCAAAAAAATTCCTCCCCCATCAAATTATTTGTAGCTAAATGTTTGATGCAGCCCCTCATTGGGTTTCAGTTCAGCCCATAATCTAGCTATTCTTTGCTGGAATCAATTCAAATTTTTCCAGGTATATATGCAAATTTACAACTGAAGTCTAGATTGTCTAGGATGAAGATTATATTGGCTGGTCATTTTAACTTTCTGATTAAAAATAAACTTTTGACCCCTTAACAATCCTTGCAGTTTTCTCAGTTCGGGAAAAAGCCTCATTGTATATATACTCTTTTGCCGTATGGTCTTCTGTCAGAAATCTTGTTTTCAGTGCTGTAAAATAGTGTATGTTTTAAAATATAGATCTAGGATTGCAGAATTATTTAAATGTCATGTGGAGCTAGATAATTATGTCACTAACTTGGTATTGCATGGGCAATACAGAACCTTCTTTTGGGTATACTTATATGTCATCTGTCTTATTGGAAGTCTGGTTCAGTAGGATTCTCTTTTGAGATAAACTCACACCAGTTTCACAAATAGGCACCAAAGCAATAAATATATTCTATACAACTGCATGTGGATGTGAATTATTGAATTTGACCATAACAACGAAACATTTTCCATTGTCATACCGAGAAGTTTAATTAGATTGCTTTTTGAGGTTTTATAAGAATTGAGGTTTTAATGCTTTTCAATGACATTATAGAACCCTTACTTAACTTACTAAAGGACATACCAAGATATTTGTCTTAAGTTTTGACTCAGTACCAGTTGTGGAATTCGGATTTTTGATATCTTTCATTAGTCAATTTATGTTGTGACATTAGCTTTTCAAATAACACTACTTGGTAGAATATATTTCTACCACTAGGTGGAATAAAGTTCTCTGAATGCCCTTCTGCTTTCTCTGGTATCTTCTGCTATAAACAAAATTGCTGTAATTGCATTCCAAGAATTGTTACCCTAATTGATTACATAAGGGAACTGTCTGAGCAACAGAAGGAAGGAAAACAAGTGCTGTGCTTTTTAGCAAGCCATTTCAGGAAGTTTGAGGAACAAGTTCTTCTGGAAAATTCCATCAGAGGATTTTGAACAAACAGTGCTTTATGTAAGGCAAGAACACTGGGCATCTGCATAAGTCATTTAATTCAAGTCTTTTTGAAGTATAAAGTTGTAACAGGCAGAAAAAGGAGAGATGTATTAAAAGTGGAGGAGATACATAAGAATTTCTGCTAAAACTAGAAAATGAAAGTTTAGCTTTTTATATTTTCCCCTAATTTCAGACATGGAATATATAGAGCTTTTTCAATTGATTGACACTAAAAGCACTTCTTTTGATTCCACATAAATTCAACAGTGGATGAAGTAACTACCAAAATTGACAGTGCTGAATATTTTCAAGTTCAGTCAAATAGGGAAATCTAGAACTGAGGGATTTTTTAATTATCAATTGTGTTCAGGTGCCCATGAGTTTAGAAACTTTGTTTTATAGTCCTTAAGTCAAATGGTTAACAAATTGTTTTCTGCAACACTGCTGCTTTATGGCCCGTATCATAAACGGCTAATCTTTGCATGTTCTTACTACATTATATTAGCAGGACATTTGGACATAAGAAGGAGACATGATGTCAGCTTGTTAATTCAAATTCCAATTTGAAGACAATTTTGGGGTAGTAGAAGGAAGTTGAAAGGGAACCTTTTTTAGAGTCTTTAGAGGAAGTCATTTACTTAATATAAGAACTGCAAAACAGATTGGTTAGGATATTGGTTAGGATTGGTAAACCTTACATTCTAGCAATAATATATCATATATAAATATTGGTTAATGACATTGTTCTCAAGGATTCATAATTAAACATCTGAGATTGAGAAGTCTGTTTCGTATAATTCTTTTCATGTTTTGTAATGTTATAACTTTGGGAGTGGTTGCAATTTACTTCAGTTACTCATTTTCCCTTCATGAAAATCAGTGCTAAGGGAGTCTTGCTATATATATATGTATTGCTTTATTGATTCAAAACTTGGAATGCTTGTAACATAAGGCTAATTCATAGCTGACGTAAGGGTATATGAAGCTCTATTTGAATATTGCACAGCTGTGGAAAGGAATTACACTACTTTTGCCAATGTCTGTCTTCCATCATTTACTACTGGAGGAATATGAAAAGTATAGGGAGCTGGCTTCTTTGTCCTGCTAGAAAATGTGAATCACCTCAGGCTGACATAACAGAAAGAAGAGGCACATACAGGAGCAAAGGCAACAACTTCTTGATTTTATTGTCTCTTGAATGCTCACAATATTGTATCTTGGTTCAAATAGCCCTGCCTGTATTGACCATCTTTCAGTGAAGCAAACACTGTTATCTTGGTTGTAGCATTTTGCAGAATGATAATCTGTAGGTTAGTTTTAAGAACATATCTGGTTGACAACAACTTTTAGTGTGTTTCCTTGATAAAGATACTATCTTTTAAAATGCTTTTTTTGTATTAGTTGTGTTGCTATAGCAACTTAAAACATGTTGCTCATGTAAGTTTTTCTGAAATACCTTCCAATTTAATGTTTCTCAGCCATTTCTTTTCAACAAATTTGGGTTCTAGTAAGATAAGCAAAAGACTGTGGTTTATAGGCATTCTGTTAGGCTTATCAATTAAGTAAGCCTTTTAAAAATGCATTGATACTATTTACAATACTTTTTGTAACTAAAATATAACTAATTGTGAGCAAAGCAATATTTTCTAGTAATTATCTTTTTCTAAACCCAGGTTAAAACAAACATTAAGTTAGCTAACCAGTGCAAAATATTATTTTGGCTCCTAAGCCATAATCTTTTAGTAGCTGTTCCAGTCCTGGACTTCACCAAATGTTCTGCCAAGATGTACTCAGTTCCTTTGTTTTAGCATACTCAACTGGAGACTACCTGTTCTCACCCCTCTCATGTTTCTCAATTTAAGAATGGAATTTGTGCCCTGCCTAGACTCATTTGGCATACCATTAGTTGACAGCCACTGTTACAAATCAAAGATTATTCTTAATATCAAGATTGAGGTGTCACTTTAAAAATTGCATCCTTGACCTGTGTTGATACCGCTTAGCATTCAGCCATATATACTAACACAACATACTGTATTCTTACCTACCAGGTGATGTTTCTCTTTGGCCTTATTAAAGCATTGAGGTAGACTTTTCTGGACCAGCTCTTATGATAAATATGTAATTTAAAAGACCACATGGAAGTGATGAAGGAACACAAAGAAAATGAATTTTCACTCAGGGAGGATAGGCGTGGAGAGTACAATTTCTTTCTACCTGTAGAGTGATGTTAAAAATGAACTTCCGGGTTTGCAATGGAAAACTGGATGACTCAAAATCAGGCTGAATTGTGGCTAGACGAAAGCAAGCAGGATTTACAAGAAGCCACAAAATCACAATCAGCCCAAGCTTTGTTACTCAATCAGTGGCTCATCACACAATTTGATGATGTCCCTTAAATTATTTGATAATGTTCTGGCATTGAGTTGATTAGTTGAATATCAGTACATTCTTTTAGAATTTAAGACAAGCATACTTATAGAAAAATGAGTCCAGAAATTTGCACAAATTAAAAATAATGTATAAAGTGTCTTTGTGAACAAGAATTTCAAGAAAGATTGCAGATGGACCCCTTTTATGCCAGCTGGAACATAATGTCTTCCCAGTTAGGTCTACAGTACACAGAAGTTTTCAGCTGACTCTGATTTTTCTTAGCTTACTTATTTCATAAGTAAAGGAGGGGAATTTGATTTAGCATCTGGATATGCCTACCCAGAACATTCCTGTCTTTTCTGGGCATCCATCAACTTTTCCTCCCTTTTAGAGTGTCACATCTGTTCACTACAGTAATGAAGTTGAGATAAATGGCATAAGTCTAGGACAGAAGTTAAATATAGAAGATAATGTTATTACAGGGTAATCAAAGGAAGTGCAGAAGCCAGCAATACAACATGGGTGATACAGGTTAACACAGAGTTTATATAAGTTACCAGGGGAAAAGTGGATCCCACCACTATGTCTCACCATTTCTGCTACATGAACACTACAACACTAAAGCTGTAAGGATTTTAACATTTTAAAATAACAAACTGAAGTGTCCTGTATCTCTGCTTTACAGATTAGCCGAAGGGGCTACTCTTGTCTGCCTAGAAATGTCAACACATTCTGTTAAATAAATAGATATATAGAACTTACAGTTTCCTCATATTCAATGAGAAATAAGTACCTTGGACTCTGCCACCTTTGATTCATACTTAGCCAAAATTTTATTCATCTTACTGTCGTCTTGTTGGGCACAACCCAATCTTGTGGGCCCTGTTATGGGGAAGGACAACATTTGCTGATGATCTGCTGCAATGAAGGAAATGAAAGTAATAAAATTCAGAGTAGCATGTATGTGAGCTAGCTCATCATTCTTGTTCCTTAAAACTGGGTTAACCCACTCTGAAAACATGTAACACAAAGCAACCTTAGGATTATTTTCAAGGAATTAACTATAAATTTCCTCATGATGGAATGATTCTTAAAAGTCAATTGTAAGCAAAAAAATTGTTTAACATCCTGTCTTAGAAATATCAAGATGGCCATACTTCAGTATAATCTTGGGAGCGGAAAGGAGTCATTTTTGCTTGCTTCTTTTTTTAAGCCTTACTGAGGTGTTTGTAAACCACAACTGTGGCCTTTTCACATCATTAAATAGTTTTCTAAGGTTGCCAGGGCAGGGATTTAAAAAATAAAATAAAAGCAAATACTGGGTGTGGACTATTACTTGCTTCATAATCTTGATTAAGATTAAGAAACAAGGAAAGAAACAGCTGTCTAGTAAAAGAAGGGGAAACTTCAGAGAGATTTTGGGGAATCTTAGGCCTAAACTACCCATGTACTCATTTGAATCTATGCTTCCACACAATTTTTGTGTATAAAGGGCTATGAGCAAAAAAGTCAGTTTTGTATTACATTTTTTTCACTTAGCAATATATAATTAATGACATTCCCTCATGTGACCATATTTTAAACTGCTCATCGCCTGTTAGTCCCTATAACTAGGATAATGGCTACAATTCTCTAGATCAGAGTTGAAGTTCTGTTAGCTCTGAAATTTGTGTAGTAAGTCACTACATTGTAATGAAATTTGCAAAATGCTTTACGTTACAAAGATATTATGATAAGGTATATGCCACTTTAGATTACTTTATTGTCATTTAATTTCGTTCAACAAAATTAAATGCCATCTTCAGTGTACATTATAACTATAAAAATGAAACAAACACACATCCTTCACATTCTATACAATTGAATTGAAAACCCAATATTGCATTAATATTGCACTATACAGTCGAATTCAAATGTAGCATATTCTTTTGTGGTGAGTCAGATTTATCAAACTAAGAAATCCTATTTAAAAAATCAAATTCTGTATAGTCATTAAAGTTAGCTGAATCAACCCATTTCCCCCCCTAAAAAGATACATGGTTGTCCACTATACACAAAATATTTATTTCTGTTGCACTAAATGTAATGTGAAATTAAGGTATTTGGTATTGCCCATTCAATGATTCAGAACAATGAAACAATCATAGTGAGTTAAAACCAAGGTGCTGGCCTAGAAACTAGGAGACTGGGAGTTCTTGTCCTGCCTTATGCATGAAAGCCAGCTGGGTCAGTTACTCACTCTCGGTCCAACCCACCTCACAGGGTGGTTGTTGTGGGGAAAATAGCAGGAAGAAGGGGTATTATGTATGTTCACAGTCATAAATTACTTATAAAGTAATAAAAGGCAGGATAAAAAAAAATTCTAACAAATAAATAAACGTATCTATGGCCTTCTATTGCCTCTTGTACCAGTTCCCCCTCTTATTCCATGCTTCCATGTTTTTCCTATATTCTAGAATACCTAATTTAGGATATTCTAAGAACCATTTATAAATAGATAGTAGTGGATTGCTATTATGTAAATAATATTTTAAATCTTATAATGTTGATTAAATCATTTACCAAAATGTACAGAGTGCTCCAAAGTGAGATATAGATGTGGGTGGACTATTTTAACTGCCTCACAATTGTGGGACAGTTAAAAAAGCCCACCCACATCAACATGTCACTTTGGAGCATTCTGTACTTTTTTGTAATCTTATTAACTTACACATTCCATACCCCAGTCAGGAACACATAGGGAGGGAAAAGAGAGAAGGAAACAGGAAATCATCATGTTACCTGCAGATTTGACTTTCCCCATGATACTGACTTAGCACAATCAGAAGGATCAAAGTGAAGCTGGTGTGATATTGCATATCACTCCTTCCTAGTAACTCATCTTAAAAAAAGAAAAAAGTGTGTGTGTGTGTGGTGGTGGGGATTCCATATTTGCAAGAACAATTGGAGCGTAATACTTAATAGCACCAAAGGTGCTGATTTAAAGATACCACATATGGTAAGTTTTTTCAAACATGCCTCATCTCGTCTAGAAGGGGCGAAATTATTTATTTAAATTATAAAAAGATTAAACATTTTAATAAAAACATAATTTTATATAGTTCTAGCCCAATGCTGGGCTACCTTGATGGCAGGGATATTTTCAACCAGCATTTTGGCCCGAAAGAGGCATTATAAAAAATAATTGTTTGAATAGCGCCAATTTGCAGTAAATAGCCTTGCTCTCTGGGAGAAACCCACATTTTTCCATGCCATCTTTATTTCTAGCCAAATCAGTGCACGGTTTATTCAATTATGAAGATTAAAGTTTCCATCTATTGTTCTGTTTGAGGTGTAGTAATGCCTCATGATACATATCTAAATCTGGACATTAAGAGTATCTTCTCTGATACTTTTAAATTAAAAAGAAGGGGAAAGGCATCCCCTAAATAGTGCAAAATAAAATAACAAAAGTTTTAGAAATATATAAAGAAATGCACTGACGGATTCCTTCAGATGCCCTCCAGTAAGCCCAGTCAAAGAGCTTCCTAACCTCCTTCACCCATATTGGATGTGACCAGACCGACACTCTAAAATGCTGCCTTTAGCTCCCCTGTTTTGTGCAATGTTTTGTAATTGTGCAAAGAACCATATTACACCTTGTCCCTCCTGGGCATAAGCTCATGTATCATGTAGTCTGAACTTGCTAGTTGTTTATTTCCCACAAGATCATGGTGTATCTCCAGTTACAATTTCTTTTTCTCTTCCTTACTGCAATAATTTTCTAGATTTCTATCTTCTCTCCTGTAGCAGTGGCTTTTTCCTCCAAAGTTGCAATAGTCTTGGTAAAAGGTTCTCTCCTACTTGCCCATTTCTATGATATTTCCTAACTAGGCTGGATGGCTGCTATAGAATTTGTCACTCCTTTTGTATTATGGCTTTTAATAACTAGGTACACAGTGCCTCCTTGTTAATTGCAAATGTTTCATTCCAGTATAAAACCACAGATAGGGAAATCGCAACTGACAAGGTCTTGAGGCCATGGGAAATGGAGGGTTGGGTCTGGGAATCTTTAGTTGTCCTCTTTCTCCCATAAACACTTCTCCCATAGTGGTTATCTGACAGTTACTTCTTTTAATTCAACCAAGGTGGATCTCAGCAGTCTTGGGAGCCCTTGTGATTGTTTTCTGGCATCTGGGCTTCCATCAGCACCATAGTGGTCATTCTGGTCCTCATGGCTCTTTTGTGGACTAGGTGAGGGAGACTCTCAGTTGTGTCCCACAGCCACCTGGGGCCACCTGGATGTTTCCATTTAAGTTGGTGTTTTCTCAACTACATTTTTAAACTCCTGAGTCATAAACTGTTCCCATGATTCAAAATGTGCCAAGTAACAAGAGTGCAATATGGCTACAATGGTTGTTGTGTTCCTTTTTAAAAGCCCTAAATCCCTTTTATGTAATCATAATATTTCAAAGGAGTTGGCAAAAATTGAAAAGGGCCTGTAAAACCCATTAACAGAAATTTCTAAAGCAATCTTTGTGCTATCAAAGAAACCAAGAATTCTGGTGCATGACTAGACTGCAGTCTTGGATCATGCTCATAAACTCAAAGCCCAGAGTTGCATGGAATGTGTGTTATGAATGCAAATGGGAGAACTTGGCTTCAATTTACAGGTTTTTTTTTTAATTTGCCTAACCTGTATTTATCTGTATTGCCTCCCATCCTCAGCTATTTCTTTTTTCTGAGAGAAAGCTTTCTCATAATACTAGCAAGTATTATGAGCAAGTGGAGGGAAGATTAACCAAAAGAAAAAAGTAATGCAGCTTTGAACATGAACATATGTATATTTGTTTTGCCATTGCAGTATAGTCCTATTACTGAGAAATGTAGATGAATTATGACAAAAATATTTCAACACATCAAGGTTTAAGAATGTTAAATCATGTTTCTATGGATTAGCTTCTTTTTAGTGCAATGTGAAGCAGCTATAGCTATTTTGTTTCAGATCTAATTGTTCCTGTTTAGGGTTTGTTTGCAAGGTGAGGAACAAGATTTTTTTAACTTTGACTCTTGGTTGACTTACCACAAGAACTTTGGTTCTAAAATTATTCCTTTATTCTATCTCATAACTGGAGCTGGTACATGGAGCAGCAAATTAGATGTGGGACTGGGCTCAAAGAAACCCAGGTTTAAATCTATTTCAAAAGGATTTTCCTGTGCCATTTTGACAACCATGCTGTCTCCATGGTTCTCACTAGGGTTGAAACCCTGATGATTCTTTGTTCTGCCACATTTCTTCTTCAATCCTAAGTTGCATCAACAGAGGGATACAATCAAGACCAAGTGAGGTACTAATACCACTCTATAAAGCCTTAGTAAGACAACACCTAGAGTACTGTTAAGTTTGGAGAGTAATGGAGACCAGACATCTGACCAGTGACTTCAACTCTTTAATAACAGTAAATAGAACAGAACAGAGCAAGGCTATGGGTAGCAGTAACCCTTTTATAGGGTTAGCTGCTACCCTATTAACCAATAACATATGCAACAAGTTCAACTAAAACCCAATAAGAAGTGTCCTAATATTGGCCAATCAGGGGCTTGTTATGGACCAAACCTTGTTCATTGTTTAAGGACCAATCAGGTGTGCAGGCTTTCAAAACCTGCTTTGCATTTGGGCCAAGTTACTTTTATTGATTCACAGCACCCCTTCCCTTGGGTTCCGTTTGAGGGAGCTGTAACAAAATCTTCAAGATAGACAGGCCGTTTGGTCTGTCTGGATGATTTCCGTGGCTCCACCGGGTTTGGCCTAAAGTCCGGTTCGGTGGAGCGTTTGGATGATCACAATTAAGTTCCGTTTCGCTGCACGGTGATTCCGTGCTGCTACATATGGTTGTCTCCGCCAATCAGTGTTTCTTGAGGGTTTCGCAGTTCGGTTTCCCCGTGTTAAGGTCCCATGGGACAGTCAACTCCCTCCCGCTTCAATTCCTGGTACTTGGCTGGGCCGTAGGGTTTCCGTTGGCCTGCTATTTGTCATATCAAAGTCAATTTCCTCGATATTTCCTCCCCCTCAGTTGGTGAACCCGGGGAGCCCTGGGCGCTGGGTGGTAATCTCGAACGGAGTTGGTCTATGTGGCGTTTCCACACCCTTCCATCGTCTGTTAGCAGGCGGTAAGATCTAGGCCCTGTGAGGTGGGTGACGGTTGCGGGTATCCATAAAGGGTCGCCGGAGAAGTTTTTGGCAAAGATTAAGTCGCCTACCTTAAATTCCCGGCATTTGCTGCTGGATCCGAAAGGCTTTTCGGGTGCGTATGCGGGGTGGAGCCTGTCGAGGTGTGATCGTAGTTTCCGCCCCATGAGAAGTTCGGCGGGCGTTTTGTTGGTAACGCTGTGGGGCGTGATGTGCTGCAATAATAAAATTCTATTGATTTTTTCATCAATGTTGCCGAATTCCATTTTGTGGAGGGTCTTTTTACAAACTGTACCATGCGCTAGCACGTCCGTTCGCCGCAGGGTGCGCGGGCGAGGTTAGCGCATGGCGGATGCCCCGGTCAGCAAGATATTGTTCAAATGGTAATGCTGTGAACTGTGGGCCGTTATCCGAGACCAAAACGTCCGGAAAAACCACGTGTGGCAAATAGCCTGTTTAATTTGTTGATAACTGAGTCCGTTGTAGTTGTGTTCATTCGATGGATCTCAAGCCAATTTGAATAGGCGTCGACAGTAATAAGGAAAGTGTGTCCTTTTGTAGGCCCCGCAAAGTCAATATGAATACGGGACCATGGTCCCCTCGGAGTTTCCCATTCGGTCGGGCTTGCTTTAGGTGGGGCGTTGCTGACGTCCTGGCAACGTTGACAAGTAGCGACCCAGGCCTCGATTCTTTTGTCGATTCCCGGCCACCAGGCGTAGCTCCGTGCGAGTGCTTTCATCCGCACTATGCCTGGATGTCCGTTGTGCAATACCGCCAAAACAGTTTGTTGCAGTTTGCCCGGGATTACGACTCTATCGCCCCACAAGATGCAGCCCTTTTGGGAAAACAGTTCGGTTTGGCGGGCTTTGAAAGGCACCCATTCAGGTGATAGTTGTTCTGTTGGCCAACCACGTTCAACCCAGCGTAGGATGTGTTGCAGAACCGGATCACGTTTTGTTTCGAGGGCAATGTCTCTCGCTGTCAGTGGTGGTACGTGTAGAGCCTCAATTTACAGCGTTGTGATGGTTGGGGCTGGATCTTCAACCGATTCTGGGAGCGGCGTTCTGCTCAATGCATCAGCGTGGAGAATTGATTTCCCGGGCGGTGTTGCAAGGTATAGTTATACGCCGCCAAGAATTCAGACCAGCGGGTCATTCTGGGGGACAATATATACGGGGTTGGTTTATTACCCGCAATAATCCCCAGCAGTGGTTTATGATCAGTAATTATTGTAACGCATGCGCCCATACACATATTCATGAAATCTTTTAACTGCAGCCACAATAGCTAAAGCTTCTTTGTCCAGCTGACTATAATTTCTTTCAGTTTTAGCTAAAGTTCGTGAAAAAAGCGATGGGAGCTTCCGCTCTGTTCGGTAATACGTGGGCTAGGATTGCTCCAACCCCAAAAGGTGAGGCGTCACAAGTAATAGTTAGCGGGAGAGTCTCGTTGTACTGCATGAGTACAGAATCAGAAGTTAGCAATTTCTTTACTTGTTGGAAAGCGTATTGTTCACGTTGTCCCCAAACCCACGTTGCTTTTTGTCTAAGAGTCTATGTAATGGTTCAGCTACCGTTGCTTTATTGGGTAGAAAGACGTTATAAAAATTGATAAGTCCAAGGAACGCCTGTAGATCTGCCTTGTTCCTTGGAGTGGGGGCCTTCTTAATTGCCTTTAATTTGTCTTCAGTGGGATGGATTCCTTGACTGTCCAGGAGGTATCCCAAAAACTCCACTTTTTCGGTACATAACTGACATTTATTTTTTTAACTTTGAGGCCTGCGTTTTGGAACCTTTGTAAGACCTCTCGGAGTTGTTTTTCTAGAATGTCTCGGTTAGGGCGGCGATGAGTACATCGTCGAAATACGGTCTGACCCCTCTTATTCCTTGTAACAGCCTTTCCATTAAGCTCTGAAAGATTCCTGGTGCAACGCTTACCCCGAACTGGAGCCGGTTGCATTTAAATGCGCCCCTATGCGTGACGATAGTTTGCGCCTCCGCGGTGGTCGGATCTACAGGCAATTGTTGATACGCCTGTGCTAGGTCTAATTTAGCGAAAATTTTCCCGCCGCCCAGGGAATGGAGCAGGTGTTGCACTACCGGCAATGGATATGCACTTTGCTGAAGTGCGTGGTTTAGGTGGCCCGGTAGTCTCCGCAAATTCTCAGTGACCCATCAGGCTTGATAGGCGTCACTATTGGGGTTTCCCACCGGGCGTGGTCGGTGGGTTCCAGCACGCCCTGTTCTATTAGCTTATCGAGTTGTTCATCGATTTTAGGTTTCAGGGCGAACGGTACCCGGCGGCTTAAGGCGGATGGGTGCTACCTCAGGGTTCAAATTAAATGAAATCGGGGTCCCCTTGTACTTGCCTAGTCCGTTCGCAGCGTCTTGGAATTCTTGCACGAGGGCTTCCTCCCAATCGTTGCTCTCGGCACGGTGGACTCCGGCTACAGTGATTCCGCGGTCTGAACCATTGCAGGCCTAAAAGACTAGGCCGGTCACGGTCCACAACAGTCAGTGGCAGTGCGACGGTGCGGTCCTTGAAAGAGACCTGGAATCGGCGGGACCCGACAAGCGGAATGCGGTTACCCTGGTAGTCTTTGAGTATAACCCTTTGAGGTTGAGGTCTTGGCGGCGGTGTCGGAATGAGCTGTTGGGCGTCTTCCAGGACACCATCGAGAGGGATGATCCTGAGTCCACCTCCATTACACAAGGTTTGTTTTCGATAGCGACCTTCACTCTGATCTTCCCGGCATCAAGGGATATAGTGTGGCCTATGGTAATTGTTTGGTGGGTCTCTTCCCGCCTGGTTTCTTCCCGCCTGGTGGAAGTGGTGGGCGGTGTGTTTCTGTAGGAGTGGCTTCCCCATTGGTGATTCAGTTTGTTTCGGGTGTGCCGAAGAATCCTGAAGACTGGTATTCGGCCTGTCGGGGTTTGGAGTTTTGTTTGCTTCTGCAAACCTTTGCGATGTGACCTCTTTTCCCATAAGCGCGCAGAGTGCGTCGAGGAATTTGCAGCTGGATCGTGGGTGATTCGCTCCACATCCTGCACAAGGTCGAAAGTGATCGTTGTGTGGACTGGTCTCGTTCGTTCGAGTCAGTTGACCTCTTCCTCATCGCTTTCTGACGGGATTCTAGGTCTTCGTGGTGAGTCGATACCGGGTGTCTCTCTGAGCGGGCGAGGTATCGTTGGCGAGTTGGCGTGGCGGTGCGCTAGTGCGGCGCATTCGGGCTGCCGACTTTTTGGTTGCCTCCGCTGCAGTGGCTTCTTTAAGGGCATCGGTGAGGCTGATGTCCCCCTTAGCCATGATTTTACTCTGTATCGAGCAGTCTTCCAGGCCCAGAACTAGGCGGTCACGGAGGGCTTCTTCTAAATCAGAGAATCCGCAGAGGCCTTCAAGGTTGCGGAGGTCTGTGATGTAGTTGGCAAGGCTTTCGCCTTTCCGTTGGTCCCTCTGGTAATATTCGTGTCTTCTGACTAAGGTTGGCACGGTGGGCGCGTAGTGGGCCCATAGCAAAGGCTCGAGGACATCCCAGTCCATCGCTTTTACTTGGCTGGCTTGGCAAGTGATTTTGCCATTTTAAACACGGTAGGCCCGCAGTGAGTTAGAAATATAGCTCTTTTTTGCCGGTTGTTGCATCTTTCAAATTGTTGGTCTCCAGAAACATCTGGAACCTATCCATGTACGACTCCCAGTCTTTGGTTTCTGGGTTGAATGGAGCGGGTGGTACGGCACCGCTGGCCATGTTGCCGTTGATGGTGCGTGTTCGACCACGTGCTCTGTTTGTTGCTCTGTAGATCAGTCAGCTCTTCAGTCTCCGGATCCCATCCTCGTCGCCAGTGTTAAGTTTGGAGAGTAATGGAGACCAGACATCTGACCAGTGACTTCAACTCTTTAATAACAGTAAATAGAACAGAACAGAGCAAGGCTATGGGCAGCAGTAACCCTTTTATAGGGTTAGCTGCTACCCTATTAACCAATAACATATGCAACAAGTTCAACTAAAACCCAATAAGAAGTGTCCTAATATTGGCCAATCAAGGGCTTGTTATGGACCAATCCTTGTTCATTGTTTAAGGACCAATCAGGTGTGCAGGCTTTCAAAACCTGCTTTGTATTTGGGCCAAGTTACTTTTATTGATTCACAACAAGTACTGCATCCAGTTTTAGTCACCACACTATAAAAAAGATGTTGAGACTCTAGAAAAAGTGCAGAGAAGAGCAACCAAGATGATTAGGGGACTGGAGACTAAAACATATGAAGAACGGTTACAGGAACTGGGGATGGCTAGTCTAGTGAAGAGAAGGACCAGGGGAGACATGGTAGCAATATTTCAATATTTGAGGGGCTGCCACAGAGGAAGGGGTCAAGCTGTTTTCTAAAACACCCGAAGGCCAGACAAGGAATAATGGATGGAAACTGAACAAGGAGAAATTTAACCTGGAAATAAGGAGAAACTTTCTGACAGTGAGAACAATCAACCAATGGAACAGCTTGCCTTCAGATATTGTGGGAGCACTATCATTTGAGACTTTCAGGAACAGATTGGACTCCCATCTGTCAGAAATGGTGTAGGGTCTCCTGCTTGGGCAGGGGGTTGGACTAGATGACCTACAAAGTCCCTTCCAACTCTGATTATCTGTTATCTGAAATCTTCTCACTGCTACTTTGCTTACGTATCTCAGTAATGGAGAAGTAACACTTAACATAGTTTTGTTTTTTTAAAAAAAAATTAAGTAAATTTAAAATGACCGAAGAACAAATATAACTTTGATTGTCTGCATAGTAAACACTGAGATTTTTATCTGATTAAAGAAATATGAGTATACTTTCCAGGCTATTTTGATCTGAACTGCTTCCTGAAGGACCAGTTTTGGCCAGCTTATATTGTCTTGACATAGGCAACCAGCTTTTCCTGTGCTATTGTGGTATAAAGTTGTGTTTTATTAACTACAGTTTGGGGAAGCTGTTTTCTCCACTGGCAAGAGGACGTTTTAGGAGTACATGCAGAGCAATAGAAGCATTGGGTGAGGGGGGGGGGGAGACAGACTTGCTTGTCCAAATTTCAAATTATGTTGTTCTTCAAATTGTTTGTCATGGATAACTAAATGGATAAAATCTTCAGGAGATTTTATCTAGTTTTGGTTCCAGGATACAAAAGAAAGGACAAATTATGAAATAAAACTTGATGAAAACATGGAATTTTACAAAAATAATAATAAGACCAGCAACTTTATTTGGAGGTAATTATTGCAAGAAAAGTGTGCAATCACCCCAATTCTACTTCAGTGCAAAGGATTACAAGGTCGTTAAAAGAAAAAAAAAAGGTGCATTCAGACTCCAGAAGTAGGTTAAAGATACAACAAGAAAGGTTGAAAGTCAAAATTTACCATAGGTGATGTAATTACAGATTGTTGGGGAAAAATATTTAGAAAGAAGGAGGGCTATTTTTTTAAAAATGGCATAATTTGAAGCACTTTTACAAATGTTTCAGAATCAAAACCATCTACTAGGGTGTATATTTATTTGCTATTATAGTACAACATGGAGAGAGAACAAATGCAAAATTGCATTATAAAGTGGATGCAACATTTTAAAGAAACAATTATAATTCAAGAATGTGAACAATTAACAGGGGAAAAAACAATAAAATGAACTCCAAGCTATAATTTAAGAGAAAATTGGTGTTAAATGTTTTAAGATGGTATATAACTGTCAGCCATTGCAAAAATGAATAAATAACATCATAAAATATGATGGAAAATGTAAAGGTACACATTTTATCATATGTAGTGGCAATACAAAAATTGAAAGTACTCGAAGGAAATGCTCAATATTATTTTTAAAAAACCATAAAAACAAGTGAATTGAAATCTCAGATTTTTTAAATTAGGAACTTTCCAAAATACATAGATTAAAAAACACCACAGTATATTAAGTTATGTCCTGATGGACATGAAGACAAATCTAGTTCAGCACTGATAAAGAGACATTTCATCAACAATATCAGACTGGGAGACCAAATTTGGAGAAGAGACAGCCATAGCAAAATTAATAATATATATTCAGAACAGAAGCTTGACCTAATTTAAGCAAAATTATGTTTCATACAACATACAAAAAGATAACTATTTTTAGGGGGAGAACAAGTGGTGTAATCAGAAATAATTTCAAATGTTAATAAACATGTTGATTGTGATGATATGTTAGGGTACAATGGGAAGGAATTTGAAAACAAATACTTTTGTTTCTATTGATTTTTCCTTCTTTTAAAAAAAATATTAAATTTATATGCTGCCAAATGTATTACGTGTATTTATCCTTGGAATAATGATAAATAATGATTATATTCCTGTTCAGAGATTTCTATTTCTTTTTTAAAAAAAGAATATGTATTTAGTTCTACACAATCAATCCACTAACTAATAAATACTGAACTTTTAATGTCATGAAAATTGCAAACTCACTGTTTATTTGCTGATATCCTTTTATCCACTAATTTCTCTCCCCCCTCTTTCTCTATTTTGTAGTTATTCTGTTTTTTCTCATGTTTTTCAAATGTTTTAATAAATAGAAAAAAAGGATGGTTTTCTTTGTGTGTGTGTATGAATGTATGTGTATGTATATACCTACACACATACACTTCCTTTTTACGACCCTGTAATCCTTTAATTTGGGTGGAGTCGGGGCGATTGGATGGCGCTGAACATTTACTGGCTGGATGCTCTTCCTGATGCCTACATGGAGTTCACGGCAGATAATTTTTCTTTGCACCCTGTAAGAGAAACATCTGTTGCTACCTTCCTTGTGGGAAGCATGTTCTCCACTAGCACTTATCAACATCACTCTTTGGAGAATGTGTATATTATGGTGCACATAGAAAAGAGTACTGCTTCCACTACGGTACCCTGTCAGTGCTTTTGTCAGATCTTCTTGCCCCCTTACAAATGCCACTGATTCCAGAGTAAGTAGTCTTTGTAGTTGATCATTTTGAGATGAATCTTGAAATGGTTTCAGTTTGTCACCCAAATTTCTCACATCAACATCATACATGTTATCCTGTGCGAATAGTATGTCTGTGCCAGGAATGGTTGGTGTATGTTTTCCTCAGATATACCAAAGAACTTCCGATATTGGGCAATATTCCAAATATAAGCCACAGCAAACATTATCCAACTGGTTGTATTGCACAATCTAGTTTATTTATTTAATTATACTTGCACAAAAAAAAATTAAGCTCAAAGGGTTGTTTGAGATTATCTCATGTTTTCTATTCAACATTTCTTCTGTAATAGAGTACTTGAATGCTTCAAAATTTACCATTCAAAAATTTCTCAGTTTACTGAAAAGCACATAAATTACAGTTTTGTTTTTTTTAAAAAAAAAAATAAGCACCTGACCGTTGCAGTCACTGAATGAGGAATGGACAGGACGAAAGCTTATGGACGATTCAACTTTCAGATCCATTTCTCTGTACTTCCCTTTTCCCTTCCATCTTGCCTAGAAAATATTCTTTGGTGCTTACTACTGCAGAAACATTTCCCCTAACTTTTCTTGTTAGAAAATACACCATTAATTTACTTTGTATGCTTGATATTGGGCATGCAGAACAGAATAACAGAACAATTGTTTGTTCTCTTTAAATCTGCCAAGAACTGAGTGATCTCATTTTAAATTGTTTTCCAAGGAAGGGTTGTATGTAAATATTTTGGGTGATGACTCATCTTAGATGCTGCCAAAGAATAGCACCAAACTCAACAATCAGCTTCTTAAAACAATCAGTTTTAAGAAAGCTTACATAATTTGGCATAGGGAGCTGATTTGAAGTCCCATAAAGTGTTAGGTTGCGATTAGCCAGCATGCTTATAATGGCAATGTGTTTTTCAGAACATTTTGCCAACAAGAAGACTCTAATACAATCTTCTCATGATGCTGCTTATCTTTGGTAATGGCCATTCATCTTAATCATATCTTGAGCTCATTCCAACAATGGAATACCCTCAGAAGGTCTCTTGCTTTGTCATGGCATGCCAGATTTCCAGACAAACTTTCCAGTCCATTGTGCAACCAACCCAATATGGCTAGAATGCAGAAAGAGTTTGCAGTAGAAACAGCTTGCAGCATTCTAGAGCTTTGAAGACAAAAGCTATGACCTCTCTATTTTCTCACCAGCAATGCCTCGGATGGAAGTTTCTGTTTTTATTTAATAACTGTAATTGAATACCCTCCCCCCCAAAAAGCATGAAAAAAACCTAAACAACACAGAAAGGTATAAAGAAAGGAAAATGAATACAGCAAAAGAAAACAACAAAAACATAAAAAACAAATATTTGTAAATACGTATACAATCTTTCAAATATACATACACAAATAAGTTTTTATACATACAAACTTTATAAGGTTTTCCGTAAATAGCACTATTTACTGAAGCTTACCCAACTTAGTGAAATCTATATTGATAGGAGATTGGTTCATAGGCTTCTCTAGTAACATTTCTGCTGACTGTGTAGTTGAGACAATATATTCATCTTTCCAAAACTGAAGAATAAACATTTTAGCTCTAAGTAGGACACAGAAACCACTTTCTTTGTACATAGCAATTTCTATGCAGTAAGAATATAGTTCAAAACAATATGAATATATGAGAATATTAAAACATCTCAAAGTTAACACATGTAATAGCTCCCTCCCAAAACAGAACTATGATAGGGTACTGTAGAAAGAGAAGTTTCAGTGAAGCCATAGTCTGATTGTCTTTCCAACAACATAATAGTTTACTGAAGTCTATTCTTTATACAGGGGCAGTGAGATGGCTAGAGTGGTTAAGACACTAAGCTTGTTTATTGGAAAGTCAACAGCCCTCATTCAAGACCTGAGTGCCACACGACGGGGTGAGCTCCCGTTCTTGCCCCAGCTCCTGCCCAGCTTGCAATTCGAAAGCATGCAAATGTGAGTACATAAATAGGTACCACTTCAGTGGGAAGGTAACAGTACTCTGTGACATCATGATGGCCTATGGAAACATCTTCAGACAGCATTGGTTCAATGGCCTTAAAAAGGAGGTGAGCATACTCTCTATAGTTGGTAATGACCAGCCAAGTAAAATCTGCAGGGGTTCATTTATTCTTTATACAGGTAATGTTCCAGTTATGACCAGTTGCTTAGCAACCATTCAAAGTTACGAAGGACTCCCTCACCAAAAATTTTTTTACTTATGGCTCAGTTCTGGAGTTCTGATCCTGCACACACCTCTGTGGTCATGTGACTGCATTTCATATGCTCACCTTTATGGCCAGTTGTGGCGTTCCATAATCACGCGACCACAATTTTCAATGGTTTTTGCTGCTTTGAGGCAGTTTTTGGCCAGTTTCTGGCCAAAAAATGCCCATAATAATACACTAATTTGTTTTAATGGCTGCTGCCAAAAAAGTCATAAAATCAACTTGCTACCATCATGAGTTATAATAGAAATTCCTGGCTCCAGAAGAGATAGTGACATCAATGCCCAACCTTTCAACAGATTTTAATTGATGTCTCATTCAACGGGAACAAAAATATTTTGGACTTGTCGGATTCTATTTTCATTGCCTTGGGAATAAGAATGTTTTTTTTTTTAACTTTCAGAAGAAGAAATCCTTTAGACAACTACTAGGTGACTCTACAGCCCATAATCTGATATTAAGTAAGTAAACTCAGCCACAATTATTTCTGGCCTCTCTGATATACTCTGATCTATCCTTTTCTACAGGGTAGTAAGATACTCAAGATATTACAATTAATCAGTGGAAAGCTTGCCTCTAGAAGTTGTGGGTGCTCCATCACTGGAGGTTTTCAAGGATAGACAGTCAATTGTTCAGAATGGTACAAGGTCTTAAACCAGGAGTTGGACTAAAAGACTTTCAAGATATCCTACTCTGTTGTACTGTATTCTGTATAATATGGGGTAACATTTTTTGAACATACAATATAAAAATTCTGCCTGTTCAGCCTTCTACCAGATCATTTAAGGAGCACTGTTTGCAAAAAATTGGGGTTTCTCATATTGGAAAAGAGGGATATTCGCAAAATGTCCTCTCTTTCTTATTCTTCTGCTTAAAGCATTTCTTTCTAGCTGCTTATCGCAACCATGAAACAGGAAGCATAAGCAGAGTCAAAGGGAGAACAGGAAAATGATTTTGTATCTACGTATTAGTGACTCTTGATCCAGCGTCTGTTGCAATCCTCAGGGCTGAAGAGATAATTATTTTGGTATGTACCGGTTTTGGGGAAGGCTGCTATAGAATTTAATAAAAATCATTTTAGTCATTTCAAATAGTTTAATTAATATTGTATCGTTCTAAGAATGAGAGATTCAATTATATGACAATGACAGCTCCCTTCTCAACCACCAAAAGTTGGGAATGTATATTGCATTTGCAACACTCAAGAAATCTCCTGGTTTTAAAAATTATTTGCCAACACACTAAAAAGAAAATCGATGGACAGCTAGCTATTTGTAGTGAAATGTGCACCTAGCAAGATAAACCCTTTGATGGGAAATTATGTCATACCTCTGTTACATGGGCATACCGTAAGTTCAATTTCCTGTGGTTATTGTTACCCTCTGGAATAGGAAGCTGCTCTTTCGTAAATGATGGCATGCTTTGCCTCTGTTTAAATTTCTAGAGAATTTCAAACCTTTACTTCCCCTCTTTATGAATTTGCCAACTGAAACAGCTTTTTCAAAAATTTTGTAATGTGATATAACAATAAGATGAAATGAAACACGGAGGTAAGGCCTGAACTTGATGGGCCTGAACACTCTCCCGTGTGAGAACCTCTGGCCTAGGAGCCAAATGTAGCCTATCCAATGGACTCCTTCCAATGCCACCAAAAGCCCATCAATCTAAGCCGCTATGATGATAATGGAACCCTGTGATCAACACAATTTTACAACCTTTTTTGTGGCAGTTGTTAAGCGAACATCATGGTCATTAAGTCAATCAATTGTTTGCTATTCGTTGTAACTTCAAGCAGATGCTAAGTGACCAGTCATAAGTTGAGGCCTACCTGTACTTGAAGCACCTCAAATATGGTGTTTGCTAGTTCTATTGAGTCCCAATTACCCTGTGACCTTACCCTGAAAGAGAACACAGGGTCCAAGAGATTGTCAAAGCTGTCCTTTCAAAACACCTAGCCTTTTACTTTGAAATGGCTCCTCCCAAGAACTAAATATATATTACAACTGTGCCTTGGTTTTTTTCCACTAATCACCTTATCTGGATTATGTAAGAGAAGTAGAAAAAAGATGTAAGGTTTGAAATCAATCTTCTTTCTTACTTCTGCCCTAGTTAAAATATTGCCTCTTTTGTGAGATCACTAGGTGATCTTCTGCAGGACACAATTCTTTCAAAACACTTAGCTATCTTATTCTTTTTTAAAAAAATATTTCAGCTTATATTATAGATAGTTCATTTTTACATCTTACGTCTCCCGTTCAAAAGAGCTTACAGTACAATCAGTGCAATAACAGCTGAATCTAAATATGAAAAAAAAAATGAAACCAGAATTTTAAAAGCCAAATCATTATTAATCTGACTCAAAAGACCTGGTTAAAGAAGGAAAGCCTTGTTTCCATTCTGTAGGTGGAATGAATGGGAACTAAGTGCTGATTGCTAAGAAAGTATGTTCTGTAACATGGAAGTAACATGACAATAATGGTTTGATTATGTCCTAAATTGTTGTGAAGAAGAGGCCACGTGTGTAAGGCACAACATATCATTTCATAGACAGGAGGCCTGGAGAATCCACACCCAACAAAAAGTAGAGTTGGTGTTGGTAGTGAGGGGAAAGAATTAAATTAAAGCTGAAGTGTATGTTAAAAAAAATCACAGCAATCATACAAAACGTAAATCATATTTACATATCAGAAAACCACCTAACATTGGTACAATACTGATAATATATAATATGATATAAATCTGTTATCTCAGCTCCAGTGATAGAACTAAACTTGTTTTTATTCAGTGGTTTCATATTGGATTTTCTTTTTGAAATTCCTTTCTTCAAAAACAGTCACAGTTGAAAATTATCACTGAAAAATTTAGGAGACAGAAATCTCCTCAAATGATTAGAGTATTAAACATTGGTCAACCTAGACTCAGTTTGTTTAGAGACTACTGGTTTGAAACAAGGAGATTGAGAATTCTGGTCCTATGTTAGGAATGAAACTAGCTGGGTGACCATTAAGAGTTGCTTTTTGTTTTGTTTTTAGTTGTTTTATGAACATTTCCAAGGGCTTGATATTATTGATGTTCTCCAGAGACCATTATCACAAGAATAGGGGTGGAGGAAGTAAGGAGTTTGGCTCAAGGTTCCAGCTCAATATATCTACCACAGCACATTGATTTTGGCCTTTAGAAAATATTGGCTGGCATAGACAAATAGTTGAGGAAGAACTTATTTTCTTGAGTAATTCTGGTGAAAACAAGTGTCAGTGAGCTCTTGGGAAAGAGGCTACCTTTCAACTCTAGTACCTATAACTTATATGGAATTGTTCCTAGTTTTACCTCTGTGTAGTTGAGGAAAGACCACTATGGAAGATTTATTTTGATTTGTCAATCACTTACAAGGTACAGGTATAAGAATAAACATAGTTTTGAATACATGAGATAGATACTTATAAGAAAAATAAAAAGAAACAATAGGACAGGGACGGTAGGCACGATTGGTGTGCACAATTGGTGTGCTTATGCATAATGGGGAGTTGCTGCTGGTCAATGTAATTGATATTAACTAGATGCACATATACTATGACTTGGTGGAAAGCAACTTCTGGTCTTCCTATGTGCCCTGCTTTCATTTGATCATCTGCAGAATCCTTGCAGCATTTCCATTTTACTAATTTTACTGAAATACTATTTATCAGAATACAGGAAGACGGAGAGAAGTATCCAGGGGTTTCTTTGATGTGTGCCGCCATCATTATTTTATCATAAGCTTTCTTTTTTAAAGTGGGGGAGGAGATGTTCTTGCTTACAAAAGATGTACTTATGATGAAACAGTTTAGTAAAACTTTCTAATACTTTAAGGAATCTGTCTTCAAGCCCTGTTGAAAGAACAAGATGATTTGGCAAAACGTTGCACATTAGTCTTGCATCCTGTGATTTTGCACTTTGTACTAGCTTTCCCTGAGGGGAACCATTTGCAGTTGCATCAAAATTGCTATATATTCCCATCTATCTAAGCTACAGGGTCAGGACACAATGTGGTAATTTCTTCAGCCTACGGTATATAACAGACATTGCATGAGTAAAATGTTCCTAGTGGGCTGCTATTCTTGGCTGTTGAGCTGCACAAAGCTTGTTGGAGAACAACAAGGTAGAATTTTGACCACTTCCACTCATGAAATGGGGAAGGACACTTTGACTGTGGGAATATTTTTCAAGCAACTGCCTTAGGCAGGAGAGTGGCAGTTATTTCCTATAGAATGCATTCTCTTCTGGAGACTATGCTACATGCCCAAACTTTTTAAAAATCGCATTGTTCTGCTAATTGGTGGTGATGTTTTTTTCTCTTCCTCATTATTACAGAGGAAATGACTGAAGATAAAAGTGGCTCTATATAAGTTTCTATTAATAAATGAAAATGCTCCCTGAAAGCTTTTATTTACATTCTTTCAATCCTTGCAAGCTACTCCTCCAGTACCATTCTATCTTGTATACTTTCATAACCTTTAAAATTTGTCCAAACATACAGAGGGAAAAGAGAAATTGGGGGGGGAGGAGGAGCAGGAAAACAAGAAAGCAGGAATACAAAAAATTCTGAGATTTTTTTTCCCCATTTAATGAATAGACAAGACTTTTCATTCCAGAATTCAGAAGTCTGTTTTAGATGTAAGCAATCTTTATAGAGACTTCACACTACATGAACAAACATGATATTGTTGTAATAGGAGTATTCAGAGTATTCTGTATTTGATTTACTTACAAATACTTTATTTACTGGTCAATATGTAGTTGTATTCATTTGCCTTATTCATAAAACATAGAATAATAAAGATGGAAGGAACCTCAGAGATCTTCTAGTCCAACCCCCTGCTCAAGCAGACCCTTTACCATTTCAGACAAATGGTTTCCAGTCTCTTTTTACAAGCCTCCATGATGGAGCACCCACACCATTAGGAATTTTCTCCTTAGTTCTGGGTTGCTTCATTCCTTGGTTAGTTTCCATCCATTGCTTCTTGTCTTGCCTTTTGGTGCTTTGGAAAATAGTTTGACCCATCTTGTCTTTGTAGGAGCCCCTCAAATATGGGGACATTCCTTTTGTCTGTTTTATGTTGCTGGTCATTCACTGAATAAACATTTACATTACATTTACATTTAAAAGGATTTTTCAGATTCATAACACAAAGTTGCTTATTGTTCAGCAACAGGTTGATATTCTCCATACAACTGCAACAAAATTCCTTTATAAAGTTTCAGAGAGGTCAATATGCTTTTTTTAATGCTTCAAAGATAATTACAAATCAAGTGCTTTGTGTAGGTATTTTTGAAAACAAATTTGTTTCCAAAAACCTCACACTTTTGTTGCGATAATAGAGAATGGTACAGAATGGTACTATATACCTTATGTAGTTGATCTATTAACCTTCCATGGTTTTCTCCAATTACACTGATAATTCCTACACAGAATGGCCGCTGATTAAGGGTTAGCTTGGCTGGTTGATGAAATGGCCATCCAATGCATCTAGAGGCACCGAGTTGAGGGAAATTGTTCTGTTTTTATTTATTTACTTAGTTACATAATTAAAAATAGCAAATAATACCAACTCCCACACTATTTACATATCATCTTCATTCACTCTATTATTAATGACTAGGATAATTTTGTCTTTTTCTTGCTATATATATATTTAACAAGGGTTTAGCAGGAACCTTTTTCATCCATTGAGGTTGTTAGGTTTTTTATTCATTTTGTTTAAGCTGAAATGCATTCTTTTTATGCAGATATGTAGTTCCAGATATTGTATCCAATAGTGTAAGGTGGAATGAGAAAATATTAGAAGTAGGATACCCTTATTGCAAATATCTATAGTTGGACAGTAATGTGGGCAGGTCATACTTAACATTTTGGGAGAGTATAAATAGATGGAACAAAAGGCAAAATGTCTTAATTTTTGGAACTACAAAACTTACACAATTGCAAATCCTATATCAAAATGGTGAAGTAATTCTGCCAAATTTTAGGAAGACTGTTCAGTAGAGACTTTGAGACTTTGGGGAGTGGGCAAGGAGACCGAATGGAACAGGCTGATCATAAGACAATGGGACTTTTTCTATGAAACATCAAGATGCTAATCTTGATTCCTTTCTGTTTGCCTCTTCATGGGAGGCACACCTTTATTCATGGAGGTCATACTGTACACATGTATTGAGGTTCTGCATCTAGTTCCCTTCGAATGGCATTTCACAATTTTTTTAAAGTATTCATTTAAATGCATGTGGATCAGAGGGATTTCCTTGCACAATTAAAACGGCCATAAAAGTTACTTTATGAAATAATCAGAACAAAATCTGATAAGATGATTATCTAAAAAGAATGATGCTTCAGAGCTTTTGTAGATTATTTGATAGCTGACAGAACTCGTTTAACTTGTACCAGTCCAGCAAGACAGAATTCTTGTACAAGACGTTCTTGTACTTCCTGCTATGCCAGTTTAAAAGAACAGTGGATACCGTTTCATAAAAATGTCACAAGACAGAAGGCTAAATAGCAAAAGAATGAAATGTTCAACTGCTAACTAGTAGTTACTGATACATGCAAATTGTTCACGCACAAAAAAGCAATTGGCTGCTATAGCAGCACAGCTTTTGACACAATAATTTGTGAACTACATGGCATAGATAAAATATAGATAGAAATACTTCCATAATCATGGTTTGTGTGGGAAAAGTAGCAAAATGACAGCAGGGGTATGGACATTGTGGTTTTGGCAGCTATCAGTATGCCTTATGCAATTTCCCTTTGTGTCTACCAGGAACATGGCTTGAAATCTGTGACTTTTGTTATTGTTGTTGCAGTATAAAAAGAGTGGCTTATATAATGCTGTGAAGAAAGGAGTCCTTTTGATGCTAGCTATGAGGTGTGACAAGCATTGTAATATAATTCTGACCACCACATCTTAAGCAATATGAGGAAAACATTGGCAAAGTAGAGGATCCAAAATTATAGTTCCTTCACAACATCAGCTCAATTGGGAGGAGGGACAATATTGCTGTATGTAAATTTGCAACTGGGAGGATCTGGGTTCCCACAATGTAGTGGCCTACAATTTTTAAAAATCATGGTTAGCTAATTAAATCATAAAGTTATGATTTGATAAGTTATCAGCAATGACCAGCATTACTTTTTAGTGGGCAACATTCAAGCTCCTGAGACATCTTCTGTTTATCTCAACAAGCTCTGTCTTTCAGCTGGAGGGAGCCACCTCCCATAAACACTAGCCACTGTGACCATTGGTTGTGTTGGCTTGGAATTATGAAAGGCTAATGTATGCAGCCTGCTGGTAAAGGTGCTGGCTAGATCTGGAGTCCACATTCAGATCTATATCCTCCATCATAGAAGCTCACTGGATTGTGTCTAAGCCAGCCTCCCTTATAGGACTGTTATTATAGAAAGGGAAAAGTGAGTGCTAATCATTCTATTCTGAGAAAAAGCAAAAATAAATTTAACAAATACGTTCTGGAGGTCATCAGTTCAGGAAAGGCTGCTGTAGCGGTAAAAGAATGCAGTGCACAGATGTGGCCACAATATTGATACCCCTTCACTTTTTCCCCTGAAGAATCCCAACTTGCTATGAAATAAGTTGAAACTGCCACAAGTAAACAGCACCTAACATTCTTTATTCCATAGTCCATAAAGCAGACACTGTGAAAAAGTGGAGGGGTACCAATATATTTGGTTACATCTGTAAACACTCCATAAGACAGAAGTGGTTCAGCAGTAGAGTCCATGTTTTGCTTGCGAAAAATTCCAGCTTTAATTTGCAACATCTTCAAAGAAAATTAAAAAAAAAAACAGTTTCCTCTGCTTCAGTCTACAAACTACAGTATAATTAAGCAAACATAGCCACTGATGAGTCAATGTAACCTTGGAAAGTTGCTAAAATGATAATTAATAAAATTCATTGCAATATACTGTATCTGAAATATGCACAGATAGAAGTGTGTGCTATTGACAATGAGAGCTAAGTTGGTCAACAATATAAAGAAGCTTCTCATAATCCTAATATTCAAATGTACGGTAGTAGCAAGGCATTGTGATTGTTTTACCAACAGATAATTTGTTTAGACATGCAAATGTTGCCTCTGTTATATTCTGTATAAATAGAGCAGTGAACCATTTGGGGAATCCTTTTTTTTCCTGAATTCAGGTAAGTGCTAAGTGGAGACTGTAATGGTATGCTTCCTTTAGTTCAGAATCTGTGTGTTGATGTCTAACCACTGGTTTTATTAACACTGGTTGATGGCTTAGCCTTAGCAGGTTCATGAACCCAGCTTGCTGTGCTTTGGTCTACAAACTGGGATTAAGCAAATATAGCCACTGATGTAGAGGCACAATATTATAAGAAGTGAATTCATTACTTTTTTATTTATTTTTACTAAACCTATTTATATAGCCCTTTCATTTCAAGACAAATGACTCTAGGTGGTGTACAACTGAGGCTCTTGGGTTTAATCTCTTTACTGCCATTATCCCACATTAATTAACTGTGATATCAAAGCAAATCAGGTAGCATCTTTTATCACCCCACTAATCTTCACACTGATAAAACACTGGTTTGGAGAAACTTCTCTATTAAAAGCAGTCCAAAGAGGGAAAATGTTCAGTCTCTAGGTATAGTTAAACAGCTTCTTTTATGCTCGCTGGAGATTTATACACTATTTTTAATGTTAACAATATGAAAGAAGAGCAAACATAATCATATTTTTGAATGAACATGATGCCTCTTGTTTTTTTTTTAAATGGCCAGACTTAATTAGACAGCCATGTCTTAAATATTTAAAGAAGTGTTCAGAATAAATTCTACAGAGCTAAACAGTGACCTAAATTCTACTGTAGTGGCTGCAATTTAATTGGAGGGTGACTAGGTTTGACTGCCAAGAATTTGACCAAGGTTGCTTGCTGCTTTTCAGAGTGGCTTTATCAGCAGAAATTATAAAAAGTGTTCTATTAACAAAGCCTCATCTGGTCTGATTTCCTTCTCTCTCCCTGACTTTAAAAAAATGAAAAGTACAAATGTGCTTATCAGTGCAGAAGTACTGGAAGTTAATTTTCCTTGAATAAACACTTGCTTTCGTCAGTCCCTTGAGGACAAATGCCCAATAACGCCAGCACTGTGTCTACTGCAATACGCATGTCGGATATAAATGGAATGTACCACTGAATATAGCATCTTTATATAGTAGACCTGATTCAAGAATCTTCTTTCAGCTCTTGTAAAGACTGTAATGTTACTGCTTGTTCTCACTGTGCCATACCAACCTAATTATTAGTATTTGCACTAAGATTCCCCCATGAAGATTCTAGACTTGATGTCTAGAATTGAGAATTGTAATTTTAAAACTCAGTCGTATATGTAGCCACTGCAACCTATGTATTTTCCAATGTTATATTTTGCACATTGCAATCATCCTTAATTATATTTTACCAGGACTCCCTGGATTACCAATAATTGCAACTTTGCATTGGTCAGTTGTTTCTATGTAGGAGCCCTCTATCTTCTAAATACGCTAAAGTAAGGGAGAAAATTTAAAGCTGCCACTTGTCCACTAACGGTGCTAGATTTTTCAGAGACAGGAAGTAATTTGGCTTTTTTTCTCTCATAAAGAGAGTTTCCATTATGACAAATGAAGGTTTTTACATTCTGTAAATCTGCAGCTCTGTTACTCCAGCTGCAAATCAAAGGTCAGGAGCAAGAAAACAAGAAGAAAAGAATTCCCCTTGAAGACAGGTTTTGATTCCTTTCATGTGCTCGAAAAAAGCTACTTAGGAACATAATTTGTTTTCATAAGTTCAATTCTTTTGTTATTTATTTTTAAAGTTTGTATCCCCTTTTCTGACCATAGAGCACTATTTTTAGCGCTGTAAAAACATTAAAGTTCAAACAATAGATTAATCAGCTAAATGGTAGATGGTCAATTGATAGAGTTCAATATTAACCACACACCAAACCGCTTGTCTCAGTTTCAGGGTTTTGAAATCTCCTTTAATCCATCACAGTTCCTGGATTCAAATTCATTTGCCTGATTGGCAAATTTTTAACTGGCTGTGACTAGTATATACTAACCAGGGGTGGGATTCACATTTTTTAACAATCAGTTCTGTGGTGGGCGTGGCTTGGTGGTCATGTGACTGACTGGGTGTGGCCAACTCAACATCACTCACATCGAGGCACGCATCTCCTCGACTGGCCTCTCATGACTGTGGGGATGCTGCAACAGTCGTAAGTGTGAAAAATGGTCATAAGTCACTTTTTTCAGTGCCATTGTAACTTTGAATGGTCACTCCACACAAGCAAAGTACCAGCAAAGAAGGGGAAAAAAACTTCAGAGAAGTTCCTGAGACAAGAAGTCTAATCCTGCCAAGAATGTAATAAGGATTAATGGAGAGGCAGTTTCTGTAAGCAACGCCAGAATGTTTCCTTCCTGCCTTCCTTACAGGATTAGGCCAGTAATTTCTTCTAACAACTGGTTCTCCAAACTATTTAGAATGTTAACAACCGGTTCTAGCGAATAGGTGCGAACTGGTAGAATCCCACCATGATACTAACTCAGTCCAAAACCTTGTAATATCTCCTGTCGTTGGCTTAATTACATAGGGAATTCTATAGTTGCTTCAACATAATTTCCATGGCAAGTAATCTTGAAAGCTATTTGGCTAACTTGGAGAAGAAACATTGCAAGTCAAGATCTTCCAGTACCTACCATATCCCATCATAGTTTCCCGAGGGTCTGACTGGAAACATTTGTTGTTACAAGGTTAGATTAGGAATGAATATCTGACATGCAGTAGATTTGTTTTACTTAGTTCCTCTCGTCCTATATGAAGGGACTAAATGCGGGCTGCAAGGAGGTAGGAGACCTATTTGGGAGAAGAGGCATTCAAATGCATGCTATCATTTTATTTTTTAAATGATTAAGAATCTCAAAATCTTGGGAAATATCCCCAGTCTTTTCAAATCTCTGAGAGAGCCTGGAGGAATATGTTATTTGCGAATATTATTCCAACTTTGAGACCTGCTCTCACACCTAATCCCAACCCCAGCCCTAAAAAGACTGATGCATAGAAATACAAAAATAAACATTTCCATCATTTTAGCTCCCTGACCCTGAAATGCACTTGTGCATCTGTTTTCTTTTTTCTCAGACAACAAAATCTTCCTCATTTTTTGTTAAAATTAACTGATATTCTCTGCTGCTTTTTTTTTTTTTGCTATCATTTTAATTGCAATTTACATAGTGCTTTTGTCTTTTAATTTCTCATAATCTGCCTTCAGTTGGTATGTATTTTAGGATTTAGTTTTTACATAAAACGATTTATTTTAATATCCTCCACCCACTTCAATGATTGCTACACTGTTTGCTGTAGGCTTGCTGGAAATGCGTTAACCTTTAGGGCTGTAAAGATTTCCTCGGAGCATAGAAAAATTTTGGAATGTGCTATTGGGCGGGGCATTTATTTAATTTTTGCGAGACTCCCAGCTGCGTCTCTCAGGAATATCAACTTTTGGGCTTGTACACTGTACACATAGTTTCCATCCTGTGGAAACTATGAGTCCTGTGAGGTTTCAGAGGTGAAGCGAGGGAGGTGTGTTGCTGACGGTGCTTTCTCCATGGTTACAGAAGCTGAGTAATATTGCAAAAACAAACTCGGTCTATTACTGCAATTATTCCAAAATGCATACACACGCACACACACACGCACATTATTTAGCGTATTATGAGAACATGACAGAAGTAATCAAATACACACAATCCACATAATTATATACAAAAATTCTACAGGGATTTGATAGTAGCCTCATAGCTGGATGTCCATTTCAGCTATTCAAGTGATCGCCTCTGGCGTTGCTTCATGACTGCCAGCAATTCGATGCTGATTGGCTCAAAGTTGCCTCAGCCTTCCATGCTTCCAAGATGGGTAAAATGAGGACCCAGATTGGGGGCAATTTGCCTAGAGACCGTTTAGAGAGGGCTGTAAAGCACTGGGAAGCAGTATATAAGTCTAAGTGCTGTTGCTATTATTGTTGATGCAGATCTTCTAGAGAATGTTTATTTTAAATAAAAAATCATTTTAACCAGGGGCTGGAAATATTGGTGATTTTGACACTGGTACCCATCAAATTCCAGATCCAGGCAACAGCACCTCAAGGAACAGGGTTTGGTCAGTTCAGTCTAGTGGTTAAAGCACCAGGCTGGTGACTTTGGGCTTCTCACTCTCTCTCGGGTCAACTCACATCACAGGGTTACTGTTGTGGGGAAAATAAAAGGAGGAAAGAATTTTGTGTGTGTTTGCTGCCTTGAGTTATTTACACAAATAATAAAGGTGGGATTAAAAAAAATCTAAAAAAAAAAGATAAGATGGTGGTTGCAGTGTTGCAGTGCAAGCAACGCTGCCTTTTTGCTCATGCAAGGTGCATGCGCTGTTGGATCTGGGGTTTGTTGTTGGGTCTTTTACCAATGTTAATTCAAAGTACTCCTCCATCGAGGAATTATCAGGAAAATATATCATCATAACATTGGCTGTCTCCATCGCTGATCCCTGTCCCTGCTTCTACAGTCTGTTTCCAGCTGCTGCCAGGCTGGTCTTATTGGGACTTTGTACAATTCAGGGCTTCCCTTGGATGGTGTCAGAATAAGTGAGGAAATAATACTTCAGCATCAATAGGGCTAAGGGTGACTTAATGCCCAGTCTCACTCATGGTCTATGGATGAGATGAAGGTTGCACCAGAGAGTTATAGTGGAAAAAGAAGATGCCAGGATATCTTGATATTGTGTTTAGCTGCAGTTGGAGAAAGGCCCATCCAGGATTGAGATCAAGTAATGAACATCAATATGAAGTTGGCTTGTTTTCCTTCCTTCCCCCAGTTTTGGAAACATCTATGACTTGAAGAAACTTGCCTGGGTCATTGTTTTCTATGGAGCCACAGATGTTTTATTGTAGGAGCTTGTTTAGCTAGCAACTGAGAAAGCAAGGCTATTAAGAAAGGAACACAGAAATCCATTGTTGGAACTCTTCAGTCCAAATGCTGTTATCCTCCTTCATAGTATTTTTCCATCTAAGCTTTTCAGACTTAGAACAAGATTCAGAATAAAATTCTGTCTAATTTATTTCCATTAGAGTGGGTTTTTTTATAACTATCCTTAATGAATTTCAAAAACAAATTCTTAAAGTGGTAATCATCATACAGAAAATACAACAAGAGGGTGAAGTTTTACTCATTTTTCTCTCTCTCTCTCTTCCCCAACTCCCTCTCTCTTCTTCCCCCTGCCCCTTTACTTTACCAGTTATCTGGTCTTGTATAGTACTGCAGAGAGATTTCCATTATGGTGGGTTGAGAGGTAGAAAGCAATTGTTTTCATGCTTGCTTTGTCTGGAGCTACAGTATCTTACTTCACGTGAGCGTATTTACACGCATCCCTTCCATTTTTTTCTTCTCATGCTTTCCACTTGTGAGGTTCACACAATTGTTCAGACTATGTAGACTAAACACTACATAGTACAGTACTGAGACTGGGATGGGTTGGAAAATATAACTTAGAGATAGATTATGTACTTAGTATGCAGAAAATCCTTGGAGAAATCCTTGGCATCTTACTCTTCTCCCCACACTTTGGGTTCTGGCAAGCTATTGCCTGTTAACATAGCAAACCATGCTGAGCTCCTGGTTTGATTGGTGTAAATCAGTTTCCTTTCTAAGGCTCTAAGAATTCCTGTCCCTTTAAAGGGCAGTATTTATTTTGCAGCAAGGGGCAGGGTTGTCCGTGGTGCTCTCTGAGCTTGTTTTCTTGCAGATACATTTTAGAGTAGTGACCACATGCAATAGCCACTTTGTCAATTCCCCAACTATTGCCAGTTACATAAATGGGAAACAGGGCAGACAAACACCATGCCTTAAAATATTGGTTTGGAATCAAAAGGTCCTTTATATGGGTGAAAAGCAACCCTTATGAAAAGGAGGGTACTCTGGAAGACTCACTTCTCATTCCCATCATTGTTGTGCTGCCTGTAAAGATAATATTGCATGTATGGAAAATACACAGAACCAGCTTGATACTTAATCCTCTTGCCTTAAGATTGTCTACCAAGACTTGATTTCAGAATTTAAGCATACCAGTCAATGTTCCAACCTAAAATTGAATGTCTGTGATGATGTTTTGTCTAATTTATGCACAAGTCCATGATAATCTGCTTTTAAAGGTTGTCATTCCCTTAAGATAGGCTAGGAGATCCAACCTCCTGTTTTGCTTTCTAGCTTGCTTAATTGATCTCGTGATAATAGATGGTGGCACTCAGTTCTGTATGTATACAGAAACCTTGGCACAAAATGCCTTGGAGGAGAGTGGTGACTTACCAAACCTATTGCAAATCATATGATCTTTCTTTCCTAAAATTTCCATGAGTCATGTTTGGTTTTCAGGCAGGCACAACCAGTGTTAGTCTGCATACATCTTAGGCAATAATGCAGTGAAGGTCAACTTTTTGAGCTAATACTCCGTTTTGAACTTCCCGGTTATTTATTTTAAAAGAATATTCAAATGATTACTATGTTAAAGCAGGGAGAAATATACTCAGTGTTATAGATTGATACCAAAGACTAAAAATATAAACAAGTGTCACCATGGCACCATTTAAATCTTTGATACCATCCACATTTGGAGTGTTATGGGCCCTCTAGCTGTCCGATCTCAAAGAGTCCCTGGAGGAAGAAAGAGAAAATGGCAACTCAAACAATCAAGACACTGAAGTAAGTACTTCTGATGGTGCTAGTGGGATCTTAGTTGAAATGAGACCTTTCAAGAATTAAAAAAAAAAAAGAAGAAGAAGAAATCCTGGCAGGAAAGAACAAGATCCAATGCATTGTTTTTCTTTTTTAAATAATAAAGACATTGGCAGCAACTTAAAATAAAAATTAATTTATGACAGTATTTAAATATTGCGGCAAATTTCTACCTTTGTCCATTTATTGGAAGTCCAAAAAGGCCATCGGGAGTCAGGCTTATCGTATTGTTCTAAGAAGTGAAGGTCAATAGTCCAGCGTTTATCTCAAATGACTTCCTTTGGAAGGTCCATTCCTAAAAAGTCAATATTTGTATTTATTTACAAAGGTAAGGTTGAATATTGCAAAGCGGATAAGATGATATGGAAACACCCGTCATTACATTCGTATCAGATTTTTCTTAGAAGTCAAGCAGCTCTCACAGTACTTTTATGGTGTCCAATTTATCTTCTTTTCAAATCTATCTCTGCTTTTGCATAGTGGATCCCACACCTTTCTTAATAACTCATATGAATCCAAATATTCGAGAAAAGCATTTACCATATTTTGATTTTTTTATTTGATTAATAGATAATTAACATTCACTATTTCAAGGCTTATCTGCTAGAAGAAATTTAATTGGTTTTTTTAAAAAATACTAGTGCAGGATTTTGATCCTCATGATAGAGACCGTTGCAGGTTTTTGGGGTGCATTTCAGTGGGGTGCAGAAGGAAAGTGCAAGTAGTTTTTTCCATTTTTGTATGAAGAACAAGCACCCGGGGGGAGAGAAATTTACCATACCAGGCAGTGAAGTTTGTATCAGTAATCCCATTTCTTTGCACGTTGCCCAATTAGGAAAACAGTAACCAGAGATGATGTGAGAAGAAAGAAACTGACAGCATGATGAAGGCATGAGAAGGACAGAATGAGGAAGTGAGTGGATGCAAGCTAGAGAGAGAGAAAAAAATAAGACATCCTGTTGAATCCTGTGCTCTTGAATGGAGACAGAAGAATTGGATAGAGAGAAATAAAATAGATAAGTTGGAAGAACGGCAAGGGCAAAGGATCTCAGATGTGGAAAGCTGGAAATGGAATATGTCTGAAAAAAGAAGAGGAAAGACTGGAGTGGATTCCTAGTGAAGAAGAAAAGACAGCTACTGGACAAAGAAGAAACACCATCCCAATGTTTATATTGACTGGAAGTGAGGAGCTGAGATAGAGGTCATTGTTGTCTCCTTGCATCCATACCATCACTCATGAAGCCATTAAGAAGAGACTACAAATAACGAAGCCCAGAGTATCAATCTGTGTATCCTTAGTAAAAGGCTGAAAGGATTAGATGGTACTCTTGTGGGGCTGCCACTATAGCTTTCACTAGCCTTGCCAGGGAAAGATTAGTTTGGAGACTCTGCAAAGTAGTGAATGAGTAAGTGCTACTCTGTAATTTTCCTCAGCTGGTCTTAGTAAGGTTTAAGGATTTGCTTGGCCAAAGTAGGGATTCTGAGAACATTGCCCTTGAGTGGGAGTTTATGCGAACCTTAATGAATCTGAAGGAGATCAAGTTTGAGAGAGCTTCTCTGCTGAATGATGCAATGTAGTGCTCTGGCAATCAAAAATTGCTGATTAGAAGAAATGGCAATTCCAGAAAATGTGATCTGTTTATAGGGAGTGACAACTTCATCAGAATCTTGGCTTGCAACATGAACTTTGTAACATAGTAACTGTCTAAACTGAACAGGTTTTCACAAAATAGTGAAGTTTTGAAAGGATTAATTAAGGGAGACAGGGAAGTTTCCCTAACTGAAATGTTAAATTTGAATATTTGTTAATTCCCGATGCTTTTTCTTTAGTTCTTCTGATAATCAAAGGTGATGGGGGTCAGATGGTAGTCAATGGTAGTTATCTACACTAGATAATAAATGCAGTATTTTTTAAGTTTATGAAAATGTTACATGGAAATATATTGTTTTCTGACCCTGTCTGTATCTCCCTTCAGAAACTGGCCTTTTGAACATGTCACATTCACTTAGTAATTACTAATTACTTATATAACATTTAAATGCTATTGTGACCAGAACTGTTGTCATTTATTTATTCATCTGTCAAATTTATATAGCCATCCATTTTCTGGATGGTATACAAAAAAGGGAAACACAGTGAATTAATCAATACTAATCAATTATTATAATTATTAAAAACAAGATAAAAAAGGAATATTGTGTAAACACATTAATAATACAGGTAGTGTTTGACTTACGACAATTGAGGCCAACATTTCTGTTGTTAAGTGAGACATTTGTTAAGTGAGTTTTGTCCCATTTTACCTGCCATAGTTGTTAAGTGAATCACTGCACCCGATAAGTTAATAACTTAGTTGTTAAGTGAATCTGGCTTCCTCATTGACTTTGCTTGTTAGAAGATTACAAAAGGGGATCATATGTCCCTGGGACACTGAAACGGTCATAAATATGAACCAGTTCCCAAGCGTCTGAATTTTGATCACGTGATCATGGGGATGCTTCAAAGGTCATAAGCGTGAAAAATGGTGGTAAATCACTTTTTTCAGTGTGATTGTAACTTTGAACTGTTAGTAAGTGAACTGCTGTTAATCGAGGACTATCTGTACTGGAACCACCTTAATTTGCCAGTCCCCTGGGACCCCAGGCCTAATGGCCCAACCAGGTTTTGACATACTTTCAGATGCATTTATAGTATAGGGAGTCCTTGAGATGACCATAATTGGGACTGGAACTTCCATCGTTAAAGACCAATTTTTTCCATGGTCATTAAGTGAATCATAGTAATTAAGTGAATATGGTTTCCCCCATTGTTGGAAGTCCCCTGGGAAAGACATAAATGGCAACCTGACCTCATGATGCTGAAACCATTGTAAATCATAAATAGAACAAAATTCTTTATTGGCCAAGTGTGATTTGACACTCAAGGAATTTTTTCTTTGCTGCATGTTTTCAGTGTACATAAAGGAAAAAAAATACATTCATCAAGAATCATAAGATATAATACTTAGTGATAGTCATCGGTTACTAATAAGCAAGCAAATCATACTAGGAAACAAATGAAACAATATAAATTGTAAAGATACAAGCAACACGGTTATAGTCATAAGTGGGAAGAAATAGGTACTAGGAAGTATTATTATAATCTAGTAGTAGAGGAATAATACTAATACAGTCTTAATAAATAAGTTGACAGTGTTGTGGGCATTCGTTCTTTAGCAGAGTGATGGCATTCGGGGAAAAACTGTCCTTGTGTCTAGTTGTTCTGGTGTGCAGTGCCCTATAGTCGTTTTGAGGGTAGAAGTTGAAACAATTTATGTCCAGGATATGAGGAGCCTGTAGATATTTTCACAGCCTTCTTTTTGATTCGTGCAGTATACATGCCAGTTGCCAAGTGCCCGAATTTGAACACATGATTTTAGTGATGGTCTGATTAAGTACAAAGACCAGTCATAGATCACTTTTTTCCAGCATCATAACTTTGGTCATTAACTGAATGGTCATAAGTCAAGGACTACCTGCAAAAAATAGTCCTGACAACCATTCACATTGTCTCTTACCAAAGTTTCATCGTGTAATAGCAAATGAAATATATCTTGGCCTTTGTTGGTTTAGGAGCATAGATCATTGGCAACCCTGCTTTATTTTCTTCCTCCAGCTTACTTTTCTGAGTCTTTAAATTTACAATGAGCTCCTTTATTCAACAACCTGACCCACACATTCTTGTAAAGTGTCAAGCTTTTTATAAAATACAGCAACTTCCCTTTGAGTGATCTGCTGATAGTTCTTGATCAGTTCATCAACCTCCTCATGTGAAGCTCCTTGGTTACAATCACAGATTGTCTACTTCATTCTTTGTCATACAAATCAATTCTTCCTGGTTTATCATCTTTACAGTTTTTTAGCCCAGAGATGCATAGTCCTCACATCAATACTGTAAACTGCCTGCATACGGTAATGAATTTCAATTGCACTCCTATAGCAGTCAAAAATTCAATCACGGCCCTTTGTTTAAAGTGCACTGTTGAGTATTCACTGCAGGGTTTCATTTCATGAACAATAGCAATACAACCTTTTCTCACAGCAATTTCATGGTAACTGAAATAGAAGAACGGATGCTATTGAATACATCAGAAGTTCCAATACGTCAGTATTGCCATTTGTTAGTGACCAATACTGGTGGAGGCATTTCTTTTTATTCAGTCCTCCCACTAAATCCACCTTTATTAATCATAATGGTGCAGCATTGCTTTATGTGATGGTAAGGTATAAAAGGAAGTGCTTTTACCAATTTAATTATTTAACATTTGCGACCATCACAGCATCCCTGTGGTCACACGATCAAAATTCAGACGCTTGATAACTGGCATGTATTTATGATGATTATAATGTCTTGGGGTCATGTGATCACCTTTTTGAGACCTTCTGACAAGCAATGTTTAATGTTTATGTTGCTAAGCAAGGCAGTTAAGTGAGTTTTACCCCATTTTATGACTTTCCTTGCCATACTTTTCAAGTGAGTCACCACAGTTTAGTAACACAGCTGTAAAGTGAATTTGGCTTCCCCATTAACTTTGCTTGTCAGAAGATCGCAAAAGGCGATCATATGTCCCTAGGACACTGAAACCATCATAAATATGAGCCAGTTGACAAGTGTCAGAATTTTGATCACATGACCATGGGGGGGGTTTTTACTACAATGTCATTAAGTGTGAAAAACAGTCATAAGTCACTTTTTCAGTTCCGCTGTAACTTTGAATGATCACTAAATGAATGGTTGTAACTTGTAAGCCAAGGACTATCTGTATAGGACAGAATGTCTCCACAAGCTGTTCCTAAAGTTATTTCAGAGAAATGGATGGTGGTATCTTTCCTGAGCAAACATATCTTGCATTTATACCTGTTAAACCCAGCTATAATCTAGTGTATAAACCAGAACACTTCCAATTATTGCTTTATTTCTTCCTTTGTACGGAAACATTCAGGACAGCAAACAAACTATCTTTCACAGAGCTTTATCCTTTAAAAAGCCTACAATTATGCAAGTCCTCTTCGACATCTGATTATTTCTAGGCATCCTAAAAATGCAGTCCTAAAATGCAATATTCTGTGTAAGCTACTGAACTATTCCACAAAAACGATGTAAGACGTAGGGGGAATAATTTTTCCGTTGACTTATTTTTCCCTTAGAATCATAGAAGATGATTGAATGACTAAGCAGTGGGTTCCTGGAAAGTGTATCTTTATTATTAAAGGTTGTTAAGTAAGCACAGATACTCATTTGTTCTTGTTATTTGTTTGTTTTGCTGGGGCTGAAAATGCAAATAACCGCTCATCTAAACAAAGGGCTAAACCCGTGTTGGCTCCTAACCTATCACGTCACTCACTCACTCACTTTGTCAAAAATATAACGAACACGTGAAACCTTCCTATAAACCAGTATTTCACCCCAACGTGAAAAGGTCATCCTTTTTTAAAGAGAGAGGGGAAAAAAAATTGGGAAAACTTATAGGGGAAGGGCTGAATTCCACGCACCTCGCTCCCGCTTGTGCGCAGAAGCAGGCTTACAAGGGAGCATGCGCAGAAAGAGCTCCTTCCTGCGGTGGGGGGGGACGTGCTTAGCAGTTCTTCAGAGTGCGCGGGCGCACGAGCGGCCGAGCGACAGGGCCCCTCCTCCTCCTCCTCTGGTTAGCCACTGGGTAACACCGCCGGCCCGTTGTCGCTCGGCTTCCTCCGCCGCCGCCTCTGTCGCCTTCCCGGAACCGGCGGGGGGCAGCACCACTCAGGAGGGGCCCCTTCCATCGCCTGAGGCATTCACAAGGACGGGGAGCCGACATGAAGCAGGAGAGCTGCCGGCCTTGGCGATAAAGAAGGTGGGTTTCCGCTTCGCCCACCACCTTGATGGGCTTCTTTCTATTCCACAGCCCGCCCCCCGGGCTCTTCCCACCACCTTCTTCACCCCCTCCTTCCTTCCATCTCGTGCTCTCCTGGCTCCGGTTCCCAGGTTGGTTCCCCATCCTCGTTTTCTGCGCTTTAAATGGGGACTTCGCATCTGGCGCGTCTGGACCTGCTGGCTGTGGGCGGTTGGGAGCGGGCCCGAATACTTCCCGCTTCTCCTGCCTTGCTTTTCTTCCGTCCCTCTTCCTTCGCGTCCCCCCGAATGATGGTGGTCTATGGTCGCCTTTGCTCGCCTTCCCTGCCCTGACCTTGCCTTGGGAAGCTGTGCCCACACACACACAGACTCTCTCTCTCTCTCTCTCTCTCTCTTCTCCCCTCCCGGGTGAGCCTTTACCCACTCACCCGTCTTGCTCCTCCCGGTTAGCTCTTTACTCGGGGTTACTCCGCACCACGCGGGAATCGAACTCGCCACTTCGACCCTAAATTTGCCCAAGCGCCTTTCTCCGCGTTAGAGTCACTTGGTCTTAAATTCTTCCCCACCCCCGCCTTCCCACCCTTCTCCGAATCTACTCCTTCCCATCCTTTTGGAGTCCTTTCGCAGACTCTCCCTTTTCCATTACTCTTGCACCATTAAACTGGAAGGGAGCCTCTGTTCTCTGAATCTGTTCTGGCCCTCCTTGCCCGACCAAATCCATCTAATCAACAGAACAACAGAATAGAACATGGGGAATGTATGGTCTACCAGATATTGCGGATGGTCAGTCCCATTTTAACGGTATAACAAAGTTGGAAGGGACCTTGGAGGTCTTCTAGTCTAACTCCCTGCTCAAGCAGGAAACCCTATACCATTTCAGGCAAATGGTTGTCCCAATCTCTTTTTAGACTGTTCCTCTGCACTCTTATTCTCTGGCTTCTTTCCTCCCGAACTCTACTCACCCTTGCCCTGGAATGCACCTCTCTTTTCCTTTCTATTTTTTTTCTCTTATAACTAAAAACTCGGTGTATTTTCACACCTTTCCTTTAGCTCAGAATTCTCATTTTATTCCCCCCTTTTTACTTTACTCTGTAAACTGCTTCGCCATTCTTCTGTATGCTTGTTTTCCTTGCTTTGGCTTTAGCATTCATTTTCTACGCTGGTCCCTGAAATTCGTAGCTTTTTTGCAGCCAGGCATCTCAAGTTGGCATGATGTCTAGCTTCCTTTCCGTGTTAAACTGTATTCACCAGTACTGAAGAGGAGGGCTGGGTATTCAGTTCAAAATTCATCTTGTCATCTATCTTTGTCAAGTTGATGCGTAGTAAATAGATTCCATGTTTTATTCTCTTTTTAATAATAGAGGAGCGATAATAAATAAATAATCTCTTGTGCTATTTTGTAGTCTTGCATAAATAGTCAGGAAGAGGAAAGAACAGTTGCTTTTCAAGAATGGGCTTATGATTTGGTCTGATGGTTCTGCTTGGATATCTGACTATAAATAGTTTGTTTATGGCTTGCTGGCAAGCAATTGATTGTGGTTTTGCTTTGAAAGGAGCTCACTTTTCTACAGTGTTCTCCTTTATAGAAATCTTAGTTAGCTTCAGATTGCCAGTGGATTTAAAGTAGTCATTTGATAAACGAGAGCTCCCCTTACAGGTGCAGAAAGTGTTCCTTATTAATTTCTCCTTGATTTTTTTTTTGTAATTTTTTTATTGCTTTTAAAATGTTTATTTGCTCTTTGAATTAATGTAGGAAGTTAGTTAGATTTATATATTCTTTGAAGAACAACTATGGCTTTTATTTCTGAAAAACCAATATATCAATATGCAGTAATAACTCAGTTCTACACATTTCTTAAGGATGGTGTGCTGTGTGATAGTTATTTTTAGTATCAGCTTTCTGTGTGTATTTATCAGCACAGAAACGGATCCATGAAAATACTGTGAAACACATAACAAAATGTATGGATGAAAGCTATTGTGTTATATTCTCTTTATTGTGCTCATGGGTTTTTTATATTTTAATAATGACTTTAAAATAAACTTGTTAATTAAATGATTATTACCAATCTTGAGTCCCAGCAGAAATTTAATAATTAGTGTATATTGTTTAAGTCACAAAATTAGCTATTAGATTTAGAGAACAGCTCACTTTATATATCTTTTTTGGTAATATCTTCAAACTTGTACTCGGAATTCCAAGGGCTTATATAAGTATATTGGTCAGAATCACTTTAAATTTTTTGACAAACATTAGAGAGTAAGAACATAAAAACTGTTCTTCCAGGGTAGTGTCTTGGCTGGTTTGGGTATGCATAGAAGGAAGATAAAATGGCTGTTTGCAAGTATCTGAAGCTCACCTTTTTAAGAATTTCTATCTTACAGCCATTTGTACTTAAATATATTTATATTAGTAGCATGAAACTCCAATTGTATTGATTTTGAGTATAAATATGGCATTAAACGTCTTCTAGTAATTTTATATGTACATGCATGCACACATAGATAGTAAGAATCTTCCACGTTTTAAATATTTAAAATAGAATAACTACTGTATCTCTTCTATATCTCTTCTACCTAAATAATGGTGGAAACATGGATGGTGTCTCTAAACACCTGAGATGTTTCAACAAAATGGAATGCTACTGCAAATAAAATATTTTCATAGTGAATTTTTATTTACAGTTTTTAAGATCTGTTTGCTTAGATCAGTGAAGTAAGAAACTAGGGTGCTAACTACATGATCTACAAAGTCTTGGTGAGTATTGTTTCAGCTGCAATATACCTATAATTGTTTTCTTTTATTTTTAGATCTGTATAATACAAATTATTCGTAACCATGGTGCAGAAATACCAGTCTCCCGTGAGGGTGTATAAACACCCCTTTGAGCTAATTATGGCTGTAAGTATCTGTTTTGGTAATATCATGAATTGTATTGGCTCTTTTTATTGCTTGATTGGTTAATTAAGAAAAGATTAAGAAATCTAATTGGTTTTGAATATAGTTATTCTAAAGAAGTTGCTTCCAGTTAGATACACTGCTCAAAAAAATAAAGGGAACACTTAAACAACACAATGTAACTCCAAGTCAATCACACTTCTGTGAAATCAAACTCTCCACTTAGGTAGCAACACTGATTGACAATCAATTTCACATGCAGTTGTGCAAATGTGATAGACAACAGCTAGAAATCATAGGCAGTTAAGCAAGATATCCCCAATAAAGGAGTGGTTCTGCAGGTGGTGACCACAGACCACTTCTCAGTTCCTATGCTTTCTGGCTGATGGTTTGGTCACTTTTGAATGTTGGTGGTGCTTTCACTCTAGTGGTAGCATGAGACGGAGTGTACAACCCACACAAGTGGCTCAGGTAGTGCAGCTCATCCAGGATGGCACATCAATGTGAGCTGTGGCAAGAAGGTTTGCTGTGTCTGTCAGCGTAGTGTCCAGAACATGGAGGCGCTACCAGGAGACAGGCCAGTACATTAGGGGACGTGGAGGAGGCCGTAGGAGGGCAACAACCTAGCATCAGGACCGCTACCTCCGCCTTTGTGCAAAGAGGGACAGGAGGAGCCCTGCCAGAGCCCTGCAAAATGACCTCTAGCGGGCCACAAATGTGCATGTGGCTGCTCAAACGGTCAGAAACAGACTCCATGAGGGTGGTATGTGGGCCAGACATCCACAGGTGGGGGTTGTGCTTACAGCCCAACACCGTGCAGGACGTTTGGCATTTGCCAGAGAACACCAAGATTGGCAAATTTGCCACTGGTGCCCCGTGCTCTTCACAGATGAAAGCAGGTTCACACTGAGGACGTGTGACAGGGTCTGGAGACGCCCTGGAGAACGTTCTGCTGCCTGCAACATCCTCCAGCATGACCAGTTTGGCAGTGGGTCAGTAATGTTGTGGGGTGGCATTTCTTTAGGGGGCCTCACAGCCCTCCATGTGCTCGCCAGAGGTAGCCTGCCTGCCATTAGGTACCGAGATGAAGTCCTCAGACCCCTTGGGAGACCATATGCTGGTGCGGTTGGCCCTGGGTTCCTCCTAATGCAAGACAATGCTAGACCTCATGTGGCTGGAGTGTCAGCAGGTCCTGCAAGACGAAGGCATTGATGCTATGGACTGGCCCGCCTATTCCCCAGACCTGAATCCAATTGAGCACATCTGGGACATCATGTCTCGCTCCATCCACCAACGCCACGTTGTACCACAGACTGTCCAGGAGTTGGGGGATGCTTTAGTCCAGGTGTGGGAGGAGATCTCTCAGGAGACCATCCTCCACCTCATCAGGAGCATGCCCAGGCATTGTAGGGAGGTCATACAGGCACGTGGAGGCCACACACACTACTGAGCCTCATTTTGACTTGTTTTAAGGACATTACATCAAAGTTGGATCAGCCTGTAGTGTTTTTTTCCACTTTAATTTTGAGTGTAACTCCAAATCCAGACCTCCATGGGTTGCTAAATTTGATTTCCACTGATAATTTTTTTGTGATTTTGTTGTCAGCACATTAAACTATGTAATGAACAAAGTATTTAATAATATTTCATTCATTCAGATCTAGGATGTCTTATTTTTGTGTTCCCTTTATTTTTTTGAGCAGTGTATATTCAAGATGTCATGTTTATTTCTATTCTTTGACATAAATATATGAGTTGAAACAATATAAAAAAGATTAGAATAATATACATGACTATTGAGGTCATTGGTTGATTAAATTATGTTATGGAAATGCATTTCTAAGAAAATTAACTTGGTTGGGCATAATATATTATTTTTGACTGCTTGGCTTTAAACAGACTGCTATCTGCTGATGAAATCAGAAACAGTGCTGTAAAATCATATTTTTCTCTATTTAGGAAAGTAATTATTTCCTTTTTATTATAATTTTTATTATGTTGCTGTAATTTTTTTTAGAATCCAAAGATATGTTCTGCATATTGTAGTTTTGCATTATAAAAAATATTTGGTATACAATGGTTAAGTGATGTTTGAAATAGCTAATCTGGAGTATCTGGTTCTGAGATTGTAATATTGTTTACTGTTTTCCTGGTTTACTTTGAATCACTCCTCCCCTCCTCCCCTGTAG
This sequence comes from Notechis scutatus, assembly GCF_049901735.1. Lineage (NCBI taxonomy): Eukaryota > Metazoa > Chordata > Lepidosauria > Squamata > Elapidae > Notechis > Notechis scutatus. Next base: position 108,773,908 of record NC_142010.1, on the reverse strand, counting down.
GAGAGGGGGGGGGATTCCCATAACCTTTAAAAATCGTTTGCTCCTGAACCCATAATATTACTGGCAGAATTGTTGTAGGCGGAACAGCACATCTGAAGGAGTTGGCAATAGCAAATAGGCACAGTGTGCTATGTAAAACAGTTGCTTTGTGCTAAGAAATACTGATAAAATGATATCAGTATTTGATATATTATTAAGTGCTTTTTAATATATCATTGGCTACAGAACCTTCAAAATTAAATTGTAGCAATAGAAAGAAGACTTAAAGATGTTCTTAAAATACTGTATGTAGATTAACTTGGATCTTCACTCAGGATTGACTGTTACTAATCTATTATTGAGAGGGGACTAGTACTGCTGGCTTTACAGTTGTTCAAAGCATTCCTCACCATTGGCCATATTGGGAAGTTTTCAGCTGTTCCTCTAGCTTGTATTTTTGATTTACTGGTTAGTAAAACTACTGTATCTGTTTTCTGAATAGCTTTTGTAGGGATAGTATCATTTTTTTGTCCATAGGAAGCTGATCATGTAAATAGGAGAAATTCACAAGATATAAAAAAGTTGAAAAGGGCTTCTGGCCACCCTGATCCTCAAGAAAATTGAGAGCTGAGAGACAAAATTAAACTGATTACATTTGGAGGGTGGCATGTTTGAGGACAATATGGGAATGGACAACATGGGAAAGCCATAGAAACATTGCAAGGCCTAGTGAGATGTTGCATTCCATGTGTGCTAGTAGATGGGATTATAATCTATGCTCCCTGGACATTTATTGCTACCTCTTTATTCTGTCTTTTATCACAACTGCTGCTTCCTGCATCCCATCCACTTTGTTGTTTTCTCAGTGTAGGACAGGGGTGTCAAACTGGCGGCCCATGGGCCAGATGCGTCACAGGCAGGCCACGCCCACCCTAGCTCTGCGAAGGGACAAAAGTCACGAAATGTCATGTGAGGGCAATGTGACACCACCAAGTTTGACACCTGTGGTGTAGGGTCTTAAATGTAATACACTTTTGTTGCTTTAGCATGGCCATCCCTGAGGTAATCCAGGGATTATTTGCATTTGCAAAGCAATATTATTTTGATGTCCACTAGCTGCTTGACTAATTCTAGAATTATGTAGTAATGCTAGGACTGTTACGCTAAACAACTCTTCGGCACCATTGCCTTCCACTATGGCCACTAATTCAACCATGACATGTTTGATTCAATTAACTTTGAATCAAATTGAATTGAATACTTTATTTGGCCAAGTGTGATTAGATATATAAGGAGTTTGTCTCTTGAACTAGAGTTTGTCTCTAGTAGAAATTTGCCCTCCAGGAGATTCTCATTGAAATACTCAGGTTTATCACCATCAAATAGTTGAACATTGGGTCAAATGCAGTGAAATTATTTCTGTGACAAGTGTAAAGTCATACATTTGGCTAGGAGGGTTCCATACAGATGACAGAAGATGATAGCTTTGTTGTAATCTACACTAGTTAGACCATACTTAAAGTACTGTATTCAGTTCTGAGTGTAATGTGAAAGGAAAATGAAACAGTTGGAACATAAGTTATGGTGATAGGGATTCTGAAAACCAAGACCTATATGAATTACCTAAAAGACCTGGGCATGTTTAGCTTTAAAAAAAAGGAAGAAAAGGGAAAAAAAACTAAGGAGCCACATGACAACAACCCACAGATATTGAAAAGACTTATCATGTGGGAGAGGTGTCTATTCTCTGTTGAAACCAAGAGGAGGACAAGGACTAGCGGTCTAAAGTAAAAGAAAGGTTTAAAAATGGGGGGGGGGGGATTCTTGACAATAAAGGTTGCTTTTCCTTGCAGTGAAGCTTTTAAAACCTCAATTTGAAAGTGGAGCTTTATGCTGGAAGTGGTTTAGTGGATTCTTGTATTAACAATGGGCCAAGATTAGATGAGGTTCCATCCAGCTCCTATATTCAATGATTCTATTTAAATTACAGTCTCTCTTGTAAAGTCTTGTTCTGGTACGATTTGTCTCTGAATGCAAATGGACTCTGTTGTAGTCTTCATTACTAGCAACTGTACAATAACCGTTCTGTTATCTCAAATACATCTCCTTCAAGCCATTGTTCTGATCAATGATTTTGTTACATTTCCACAGTACATATGAATAGAACTCAGAAAAAGAAAGACACTATATATATCAGATAAATTAATTCAACTCTTTCCTGAATGTTGAAATGCCGCCCGACCCAAAAGCATTTTGCAGATGGCTTTAAAAATTTGTAAGAATATCTTTATTCATAGTTTGTGTATGCCAAATGTCATACACTAATGGCCAAATAGATTTTTCAAAGCTGTTTTATAAAAATAATGCAGTGGATTTTTTTAGTCTTGCAATATGAAGCATAGAGAGTTCTGCTTAGTGGATACATATCAGGAAATACTTTTTTTATTTAAAGCATCCAACAAAAATGGATAAAACAAATAATTATGTGAAATATATCTGGGGTCATAAATACTGAATTGTAGGTTTCATGAGATCTGTTCTAAAAATATATATCAACTCCATTTTGGATATTAAAATTTTAAAGCATCTTAATCCATACTTAAGGTTTATAGTCAGAGTTGGTTCAGGAATAAGCTTATAACAAAGCATGAAATAGGAAAAAAATATGAAAAGAATAAAATTTATTTGTATTCTTTTTAATAAAGCAAATATATTCAGTGAAATGGAACTTTAGAAAAGAAAATGCATTTAATTTTCATGAGTTAAAAGGTTGGCAATATTAATTGTGCTGATTTTGATTTCTAGCATTCTGAAATACACCCAGAGTAGAAAATAATAGAGCAGGATCAATCATGATTATTATTTGCAACTGAAAATAGAAAAAAAAATTACTTGTCAATGATTGCTTAAAGTATATTGGTCTGTGATTAAACAAAAATTTTCTTCCTTTCTTAGACAAGTGAAGTTTTTACTTGACTGCTGTAGGCTGAAATATATAGATCATAGTTATTGTTGCCTTATGTTATAGCTTGGGTTTTTTTAAAGTTTGAAACATTCTAATTGAAATTCTTATTTAATATTCCTTCACTTGCAGTTTCAGGCACAATCTAGAATGGAATAAATTGAATTCCATTAATTGAAAGTGCTTAGACTTAAATGCCTACAGATCATAATCAGATGTGAGATTCTTTAAAAACCCGATTGATTCATTCAGTTTATATAACTGGTCAACTAGCACATGCAAATCTGAATGACTAACATCAGATTAAAAACAGCAGACAAAAATATCAGAGCAAAAAACTAAAAAATATTAGCCACCCTTTCTATAATTATCTCTCTGTGTAGCATTAGATGAGCCCCCTAAAGTAGGGTCATCTAATGCCTAAGGGAAAAACCAAATTTGTGACATCTTATAGAAAGTGGAAGGCATGCAGGCTCCTGGATTGTGTTGGGTCTTCAATGAATTAGGTTAGGTTCATGGTGGCCATAAACTTCCAAAGCCACTGACTCTGCACCCAGGGAAGGTAATTTGAAGTCCCTCATTATTGCTAGTCTTAGGAACCTCACCAACAACCCAGCCTCAGGCTCCAGCAGTTCAGCCATGAAAGTCATTACATTGGAGGAAGGCTGGCATAGCAGCAGCAATCCCATCTGATCCAAGAAGGCTTTGCACATAGAATTTCCCTTCTGCTATCTGTAGAACAATACCTTTGAAAAAACCCCAAGATTCCCAGATGACTAAGGCCATTCTACTTTTGCACAAGATTGTTGCTTGAAAGCCAATGGATAGTTCCCCCATAGCTGTCCACCCAGCAATGTGGGCCACTGAGGGATGGTGATATAGTATTGGGGTAGAGCTCGGGGATATGGAACACAGAATTAGTTTAGGTATCAAGGCTGCTTTTCCAAGAGCTTCCGGCCCTGTTATACCTTCCCCTGCCCATCACTCCCATGATATTGTCTACTCTTTTGCTCCTAGCAGCCGTCTTTTCCCTCCATCTTCTGGCATACCTCTCTCCCAGATCAAAGTATCCCAGCTAACACTCAGATGAGACCACCATCTTAACCAATTGGCTGATCTAGTTCTCCAAATCTCTTGTCCCAGTCACTCAGCAATAACCCCTCCCCTCAAAGACACAGACACAGATATATCTGTACCACATTCCTGATTTATGGGATAGCTGAAGGAGAGTAGACCTCTCTATCTCAGTCACTTCCAGTTCATCAGCACCATCTATCAAAATTGGCTAAGCCCTTAGTTTGAAAGTTTGTTTTCTTCTGCAAACAAAATTAGAAAAAACAGCCGCTGCTGACACCCCACTGAGAGACATCCCTAACTTATAAGTAGAGTGCTGTCTGAACTCTATTACATATATAGTCATAAAAAGGAGATCGAAATATCTATTAAGTCCCCAACTGAACTGCATTGTGGCATTGTACTCAAGGCTTAAGCTGTAATTTAACTTTTAACTAGTTTATTTTTTAAGTGTCTGGATGCATCTATGCATTATCATTAACTATGTCAAAATGTTTTAATATGCAGACAAGCAAAGAAACTTAGATTTCTTTTTATTCTTCCTGGGTTTAGTGCTGATATTTAGTATTCCGAAGGCCTTCCAATTAAAACATGTATACATCCAACAATAGTAAATTGGTTTAATTGTTACTTTTATACTTTTTATGAATTTGATATGTTTGTTAATTTGTCCTGAATATCAAGTGGAAAAATAGGCAGAATAGCAATTAATTTATACATATACGAGGGCTATCCACAAAATGGATTACGTTTTCGTCTGTAGCAAGAAGGGGCGGAGCTAGCACGGCCATCTTTGGTCTGTGCATCCGCCGCTCAGTCTGCATCTAGTCGTGCTAATGGGAGGTTCGTATCGTTGCCCGTTATTTCACAGCAAACGTTTGAAATGTGTGCTGCAATTGAAAATCCCGCAAGTTGTGAGGTGCGATCAGTGATAAGGTTTCTGTTGGCAAAAAACCATAAACCGATTGAAATTTTTCGGCAACTGTGTGAAGTGCACGGGGACAACATCATCACTGAAGGTGGAGTGCGCCAGTGGTGCATTAAGTTTAAAAATGGCCAAACTACGGCACTCGAGAAGTCCTGAATGCTTTCAAGTGGGAGATTTTTCCTCATCCGCCCTACAGCCTCGATCTTGCACCAAGCGAAAGCATTCAGGACTTCTTGAGTGCCGTAGTTCGGCCATTTTTAAACTTAATGCACCATTGGAGCACACCACCTTCAGTGATGATGTTGTCCCTGTATAGTTCACATAGTTGCCGAAAAATTTCAATTGGTTTATGGTTTTTTGCCAACAGAAACCTTATTACTGATCGCACCTCACAACTCGCGGGATTTTCAATTGCAGCACACATTTTAAACGTTTGCTGTGAAATAACGGGCAACGATATGAACCTCCCACTAGCACGACTAGATGCAGACTGAGCGGCAGACGCACAGACGAAAGATGGCCGTGCTAGCTCCGCCCCTTCTTGCTACAGACGAAAACGTAATCTATTTTGTGGATAGCCCTCGTATATTATGCTGAAGAGAGGCCATAGTAGCCAAACCTTTAGTGAGAGGAAATATTCATCGATGCTTCCTGGCAATTATATAGTCATTATTCAACTCCAGAATAGAGCCTCAGGTCTTAAATGTTTCTCCTGTGACATTTATGAATAATGTAGTGCCCGTGTGTAGTGAATTTTTCTACTAAATATAAGTAAATTTGCAATATTGCAATGTCTTGTCTATTGGTAAAACATCTTTCATCTAGCTACTCCAATAAATAAAAGAGGAAGCAGACAAAAAGCTGGGTGTTCTTTTGTCTACAGTATCTTCTTGTTCCACCTTTTGATATCTATTCATTGCAGGCAGTTACTTAACAATGCATCCTTGTAGTTGTAGCCATTGCAGTGTCCCCACAGACATGTCATCATGATTCAAGCACTTTGCAACCAACTTGCAGTTACAACTTTGCAGCATCCCACAGCCATGTGATTGCCATTTGCAGCCTTCATTACTGGTTTCTGTAGGAATGAGGTTGTAAATGTCTCATGGTGGTTTATGATTGCATTGCTTGGGGACAGACTTCATGGTCCAAAATACTGTTGGTAAGCAAGAGCTACCTGTATTATGTAAGAAATATCTTCAATTAATGCTCAATTCATGATGATTTACATGGAGCATTGTAATGCAGCTTCCTTAGCAATAAGGTGGAAATACTTTCTCATCGCATTCTCTTTTTCAGTTCCTAGTCTAACCTGGGCTTTCTGGATGGTTCCCCATCCAAGTGCTAAACAGGGCTCATTTTATTAGCTTTATAGATCAGTTAAAATAATTAATGAACTGAAAGAAGAGAGCATTTATTACTCAGATCATGGAACTGACGTAGGAATCTATTCCCCTTGAATTTGTTATTCTGTATATTTCAGTGCTTCTTTATTTTTGCCATCTTGCAGGGCACTTTTTTTCTAATTTGTTAAAATGTCATGTCACTGATAAATAGGCATTAAGCCATAATGTGAAGATCTCTAAGCAGCAGTACAATAAAGAAATATTATCTTATAGTAATTAAATGTAAGAAACGTAGTAACATTTACATTCTTTGATTAATGGATGGAAATATCCTGGGAAATAATGGGAGAGGCAATTAACTATATGGGTTATGAGTTTATGGGATATCAGCTGTGTTACAAAGATGTCTTCATTTGTAGCTGTGGGTAAAACATTTTTAGAAGAGTTGGTGTGGCATACCTATTAGGATTAACATGCTTGATCGCCTCCTGCTAGAAAATATTCACTATCATATCAAATGTGAAAAGGAGAAATGTTTCATACAAGGAAACAACTGAGAGTTTTGAGAATCCAAATTCGAAATCTCAGAACTTTCACATATATTGTAAGCAGGTTCTGGAAGGAGATGAATTAATAGAATTAATGAGGCAACCATTTTCAAGCTGTCTTAACATCATGGGCCTTCTTGATGCAAATTGTGATTTCACTACAACAGGCAGAGATGTTGTTATGCTCTTGCTATAGTAATAGTGTGAGCCCTGAATGATTAAAAGGATTTGTTTGCCATATTCTTACATTTCTTGAATCCCGCAAAATGGTGGGAATAAGTGTCAGAGCATTTAGAGATGTTTGAATCACAATATCAGAATAAGTAATGAGCTTCCTGATAGAATTATTTTCTTTTCCAAAACATATTGTGTTTCTCCATGTGATAGGAAATGTAAGTGACATCAATCTTGGACTAACTTCAAGAACTTAGCTCTGCTAGTACATTTTCTTCCTTCAGTCCCAAGAGTGAATTTTGAATTGTTTATTTAGTATGTTTCATTTTGTTACTTACATAGTTTTGCTTGAAAAATCTTGAAGTTAGATTGTCTAGTTGAGAATACTATTTGTGTTTCTGTAATAAATTTCTCAGGTTTGTAAAATGTTCCTTTTGTTGCAAAGAGTAGAACTGAGTGTGAATGGTTTTTTTTTCAGATTCATTTGTTAATACAGTATTTCCAGGCTTTTGGGGTGGGTTACCCAAAGAATGGTAGTATGAAAAGATATTTATGCACATCTTATAAGGAAATATATGTGAAGTATTCAGCATCGGTTTATCTTTATATCAATCTCTTTAGTTAATTTTGTTACCAGCCTCTTACAGGAAATGCCACAGATCTTGATGTCTTAAGTGGATCTACTTCACCAAAATTATTTAAGAATATTTTCTAACCAAATTTCTTTATAAGCCGTTATACAGTTTAGATTGGCCATTTATAACAGTTATCTGCACAAGGCTCTTATAATGATGATGCTGTATGAGAGAAGTCCAGTTTAACTTTTCAAGTTGAAACTTTCTTATCCACACTCAAGATTGTGTGCAATTTTGAATTGGATTCAAGGTGTGAACTGCTATTATGATGATGCATTTTGTTACTAGGAGCTACAATCAAGATTTTCTAGTAGTTTTAAGTGGTTGCCAACAATATAAATGACAGCTGTTCTTGAACAAGACCTGGAAACCTTGTCTTAAAAATGGAAAAGTTTAAAACAGCAATAATACAACCGTTGACCAATTGATAATTTGAATTGTGAGGAAGAAAAGTTGAGGCGGAGAAGATGTCTAGGATTAGCATATTTAAGGTTGGCTTTTCTAAGTAGTAGCTGTAAGAAAGACGAGATATTTACCTTGCTGAATCATGAATGGTGCTCTATTCGCATTAGAGGCATAACTTAGATCAGTGGTTCTAAACCTTTTCTTCACCGTGGATCCCCTTTAAAAACCTTTTGTTGCCACGGACCATGACCACAGACCCTCCAAGACTTAAGACATAAATCATTTTCAACTGTTCACGGACCACCTGTAATGACATTGCAGGTTGAGAACCACTGAGTTAGATAATTAGGTGAAGGGATCTACATTACTGTAATGAGGCAAGTGTGGAAATAGTCAATATGCTTCAAGAGATAAAAGAGTTAATTTCTGCATCTAGTAGAGTGGTTAATTTATAAAACAGAAATTTAACTTAACTAGAAAGAAGAAATGTTATCAAAGAGGAAGGGGTGTGTGCGTGCGTGTGTCTATGTATGTATGTATCATATTTTAGATTGCCAAACCCCCTTTTGATACGCTTCTGATAATGGCGGTATGCCTGCAATGTTTGTATAATTCTGATATGATTACTGTGGTTCATAAAATATGATATGGAAATGGCACAACCGTATCCCTGGGCGTTTTATAGCATTTCTGCTATTTGTCAGAGGAAATTCTTGGTAGCTTTAAACTGGTATGTATAATGAGTGGATACAACCATTTGTGGCCAAGAGGTACAATATTGATACATTGTCTTGGAGTACCTATATTGTCAAATAAAAATAATTGTCACTACTCTCCTGTGAGTAGCACTTAGCAATATTTACATGGGTTTAAACTCCCATGTGGTTTCTTGGCAGACATCTGTTTTAAAGGAGAGAGCAGGTGGCTTTCATATTCTGTAGCATTTTTAGAAAGCAATAGCACCAGTAAAGCGGAAGAGAGCGCCATTAACACTATCTTCTTGATCACTTTAACATTTCCCAATATAGCACTGATTTTATAAAACTGATCTTTCAAATGCTCCTCTCATGCTGACATTAGCACTGCTTTGGCTGTTAGCACACTATTTAGGATGCTATGGCTGTGTGATGGATAACCACTTATTCTTTTGATACATCTAGAGTAATTTATTCAGGCCCAGTTTGGGGATATCACTAGAATCTTATATAAAATCTTTAAAATTAATGCAAATGTATCATAAAATGTTGCAGGCAGGAAACTGAATGCTTAAACCTCTGGCTGAAAAAATAAGCTTACTGCAAATCTTGTGGTTGCTAAGCAACTACATACTTACGGTTTGAGTTAAGATTTGTAAGCTGGTATGTGGGAAATAATATCTGGAGGCTTTGTTCAGTTGCAGCTGATGCCAGACTTTGTCATACACATAATGCCAGAAAACTGTTCTTGGAAAATAAAATGCCACTGCAGCTGGCTTCACACAGCTCTGTTGAAGATGCATACGTGCTAAGCTTTTTAAAATTAAATTAAAAGTACCTGCCTAGTTATCTTTTTCATGAAAACATTCTAAACATAGCTAGTTGCACAGGGTATTAACACACTGCATTTTTAAAGGTTTAATAACAATGAAGGTTAGACCTACCTATAAAAGAAAAACCTACATTACAGAATTTGGTGTTAAGCAAACAGACACCTTCAAATGTGGTCTGTCTGTCTGTCTGTATCTATTTACTTATCTATCTGTCATCATCAAATTTAGATGATTGCCCCAACTTCCAAAACAGCCCCCAAATATACCATGGTTGATGGTATCAAAAGCCACCAAGAAGTCAAAAAAGCAAAGATAAATGCACTAAGTGGGACAGATTTTGTGAATTTGGGATGGATTTTTATATTAGTTATTGTTTTCCTGCACAGCATGTGTATTTTGGGGAGGGTGGGGGATGTTCAAGATTCTCAGTTTCTATAATAGCTGAAAGGCAGTTAAGCAGAAAAGCTAGGTATCTACTTTAAAGCTTCTTTCATGGGTCAGATGTTTCTGAATTTACTTCTCAGTTTCCCTATTATTTCTAAGCCATTAGCAAAAATAGTTTCTTCAGATTTATTTTGAATTCTAAAACCACATACTACTATTCATATATTCCACCTTGGAGATGTCTTTCTAATCTTTAGCACTAGAGGTAGATTTTTAAAGTTTGATTCACTATTGTGTCTGAATGGATTCTTAGAATTCATATTTATGTCTTAGGGTGTTAAAACTACATTCAAGTTAAAGGACTGTGTTCCTTCACACAGAATGTTTAGAGGCAGAAAAAGAAATAACCTTTTATTAATGTCCAGCTTTCTGTCAGAAGAAAAGAATATTAGTTTGATAATTTTAATACAGTGCAGGAATAGCATCAGAAGGCAATGAAAAACTGATTCCCTGGCAGACTTAGGTTTTCAGGGTAGGCAAAGATTTGCCAGGAATCTTACAATTTTATTCACAGCAGAAAAGCTGCTGAATGCTCCCTGAGAGATGGAGAGATTACAAATTCATAGCCTAGGAATAAATAAGTGAATGTGTTGGAAAGTATCTGGATAACTTGATACAATAAATTGAAAACCCCCCCCAAAATAATAATAATAATAATAATAATAATAATAATAATAATAATAATAATAATAATAATAATAATAATAATAATAATGATGATGATGATGATATGCTGGAATATCTTAAAGTTTATTCTGAAACTGGATTATATCATGATATTACAATTAGCAGCGTACCACATCAGTATTAACCATCCAAATGTATGCCCCTATGGCAAATAAAAATGAGGGCATAATAGAGAAATTATAAGAAGTTAAAAGCATGATACAATTAATAAATGCACAAAACATGCACAGACAGATCATCTTAATGAGTGATTTCAGTGCAAATGTGTGGGAATAGGTAAGTAACAATGATCTCATACAAGAATCTGATCTGATACAAGGATTGGTTTATGAATGAATATGCCCTCACAAAACCTCTCGTACACCCTCCCCAACTTCTCTCATACAACCTTTTGCATCCAACCCATACCTCACCCTCGTGCACCCTTCCTGAAGCATGCCTCACACACAACTGACAGCAGCCACTTACCTGCCTGCCAGCCTGGGACCTGCAACTTTTATCAGCTTCTCCAATAACTTTGACTGTAGGAAGCTGTCTTACCTAATAACCATATTAATGATGGCAACCAGGACTGCAGGGATTGCTGTCTCTTAGGTCTCAGTTGCCGTCATAAGTTGAGGACTACCTGTATGTATTTAGGCATGAATACAGACTGGGAAATGATGGCCCCAGTTTGTATAGCTATGCTTGGGGACAATTGAGAGTGGTGCGGTGGCCTGGAGGTGGAGCTCTCGCCTCACAATCAGGAGCTGTGAGTTCAATCCTAGGAAGAGGCAGCTATTTCTCTCTCTGGGCACACTGAGAATATATCTGCTGAACAGAACTCTAGATTGGCGACAGGAAGGGCATCCGGCCATTAAAACACTCTGCTAGCTCCATTTCAGTTGCCCAGACTCCACCCCGCAAGGGATTATGGGGAAGATGATGATGATGCTTGGGGACAACCAGTATGGAAGGAATAAGCTTTCAATTTCTTTATTAGGCTTGGAGGAAGTACTTTGGAAAGACAACTGCCTACCTCCAGTGCCACACACTAATCTTGTTAGATATGTGAGAAATGCAAGCTAGCTATTTTAGTGTTGAATAGAATTCAGCCATTTATTAAAGTGGAGAGGACATTTGTGATTAGTTAACAAGTATGTGAAATGCTGCCTTGAGAGTCTTGTGACAGAGGTTGATGTTTATATTCTCCTTTTCTTACAGGCATATGAGAAAAGGTTTCCCACTTGCCCTCTCATCCCCATGTTTGTAGGCAGTGATACTGTGAGTGAATTCAAGAGTGACGACCAAGCAATCCACGTGACTGAAAGACGTTGTAAACTGGATGTGGATGCTCCACGGCTCCTGAAAAAGGTAACGCCTAGTCCGGTTCTTTGCCCAAATAACCATCTATTGGGATGCTTCTTAAATTCATCTCTGTTCTCCTTCTCAGATTGCAGGGGTAGATTATGTTTACTTTGTCCAAAAGAACTCCTTGAATAGAAGAGACCGCACTTTACACATAGAGGCCCACAATGAAACTTTCTCCAACAGAGTTGTCATTAATGAAAAATGCTCATATACGGTGAGTAAGGGGTAGGCTTCAATTGTATATTACAGTCTTTCTAAGAACGCCTGTCTAGCTGTTTCTAGTTAAGCATTCTTTGTTATTTATGGTTTCAATTATTTATGGTTCTGTTTTTCCTATCTAGGGTGCCAAGGGCACAAAAATAGAAACAATTAAAAGCACAGTTAACCCATAAAGCATTGTTATTGATTTGACTTTACAGACTTGTTTGAAGAGATGTTCTTGCTTACTTTTCAGAAAGCATAGTGATGAGAAAGCATAGTGATGAGTAGCTCTTGAGGGGAGTTTTGGAGCAAGAAGAATATACCCAACAAATTAAGACAAGTTGTGATGTAAATTGTTCTATGATATTCAGAAGGTGTCATTTTTGTTGGCAATTCTGATCTGAGGAAAATCTAATTCACCAGATTTGAATTTGTAGATTTTCTCCAAATTATTGGATCCAATAATTTCCATTCAAAGAAATTATTGGCTCCACGGTTTTTAAGATTTAAAAGAGAAAAAAGTTGTAAGTGAAGAAAAGGAAAACTGCACTATTCAATTCTGAACAAATTATTGTCCTGTGCTACTGGATTAAGGTTTTCTTAAACCTTGTGCCTACTTTTATTTCTTAAATCTCCAGGTGCACCCAGACAATGAAGACTGGACATGTTTTGAGCAGTCTGCAAGTCTTGATATTAAATCTTTCTTTGGCTTTGAAAGCACAGTAGAAAAGATAGCTATGAAGCAATACACTAGCAATATTAAAAAGGTAATATTTTAAATTTTATACACAAATAATGTTGTGATTTCCTGAAGGCTGGGAACGATTTTCAGCTCCTGAGAAGGTTCTTATTGATCTTGTTATACTTCATAGTCTGTGTTTGCTCTCATCTTCTATTAGAGGCATGTTCTACTCTATTATATTGGCAAGAGGGGAAGTTGAGTATGGTGTATTCTGGTCATCCAGAAGTACCATCATCAGTTCCCACCTTTTGATCTTGTCAGAGATAATTGTCCAATAACAGGAATGAATGAATACAAAAATATTGGGGATCATGTTCTGCTGAAGAATAAACAAGTTTAGAAGAAGTTGGCCTTTAAGCACTAAGCCGCTAAAAATAGTCTACTTTACAGTTTATATTTAGAAGGAGTGAAGTTACCCATGACCTGGAATGATCTTCATGATTCAAAAGGCAGTTATGTCTGTTTTTGAATAAAAATATCCAGAGGACATATTTTTCATTTCATTCTTTTTTTTTTCTTTTTGTATTTAAACCACGGGAATATATTTGTTCTTTTCTTCTTGAGTTTCTACCTGAGAATTTGTAATGCTAAACTGAAATATCTGACATAACACTAGGTTCCTGCAATTCCAGCAGACTTAATTTTCTTCAGTCAGGGGCTAATTATGTGAGTTCTTCTGTCTCACATACACACCCCAGCCATCTGCGCTTACAATGCATTTGATGTAAGAATTGTCTTGTTTTGAAAGGGCAAAGAGATAATAGAGTACTACTTGAAGCAGCTAGAAGAAGAAGGTGTAACATTTATTCCTCGTTGGACTCCCCCTGCTATGTTTGCATTTGAACATGGCACAACTCACTTTAGACGGTCGCTATCCCCTCCAATCAACATACCAGAAACTTCCGTCAAAGAGGGACTGAACTCCAAGGAAATCAACACGTGCAACAATGCATCAGAACTGGTGGCTGGAACCCCTGATGGTGTGTGGTTTGTCCTGTCCCCTCTTATAACTATTTCATGAATGCCATCATAATCTCAGCTGGATTTAAAGGATACAAACAAAGAACTAAATTAATTTAGTCAGAAAAAAAATTACAGGCAAGCAGTTGTACAGTTATATCTCTTTTCAAGAATATCAAGTAGATACATAGTTTTGTTTTTTATCAACTGGTAGCTACCATCAACTGGATGGTAGATGTTGAAGACAGTGAGCAGTGCGGAGTTTACAAGGATCTGTAGAATTGATGAAAATATCTATCAATACTGCTATCAAAGTGGCTAACTTATATAAAATAATTGAATACTTGAAACAGTTTGGTTTGCAAATGAGGGTTTCCACTGGAAGTCTGGGCAATGAAAACAGTTCTACTTACATTTTTCAGATAAATTAGATGCAGATTATATCAAGAGGTATCTGGGCGACCTGACCCCACTTCAGGAAAGCTGCCTCATCAGGCTTCGGCAGTGGCTCCAGGAAACACACAAAGGCAAAGTAAGAGGATGTGTCTCTCTTTCGCTTCCTATCCATCAGAAAAATGCATGGTGTACAAGAATGTCTGGCAGAATGTCAGTGTCCAGAGGAAGGAAAACAAAGCACAAAATTGTTTGTGTATTTATTTATAGATTAGAAAATTCTAATCTTTAGTTTCCCATAGTGTAAAATTTAGATTCCTAAATCTATTTCAGAATTATGTGAATCTCCCTCCTCTAGGACCTCCTCCTTGTGATATTTTTATGACGGTACTACACTAGAAAGTTTCCTGGACTATGTTTTTATATTTCCTGCCTACACTTCTCCATTCTGCCATAAGACATCTTCTTTGTCCTTGGATTTCTAGTTATTTTTTTCCTAAAGAAGGATATGCAAAACATTCTGTTCATGAACTGCTTTGTGTATGGATCAATTTCCAATGGTTTGTGCAAGACCAAAACTTGCATTTTTTTCCCCAGGATGAACCTAAAACATGTGTTCTGTTTTGGTGGTGGGGCAGGAATAAGACAAATGTTATAGGCAGAGGCTTAGAGAAGATTGGGAGAGGAAGGACCAAATGGGCTGCTAACACTATAAATCTAAGCATTGCAATTTGAATGGATCTCCGCCCATCCTTACCCCTATAACTTCCCAAACCTGACAGTGCTGTGTTTGAATTTAAAAGTAGCAGCATGTGGTTCCTGTTAAAGGGAGAGTGGTAAGAGCCTCTGGGGAATGTTTACATATGTCAGCCATAGACCACATCAGGAACTGACTATTAAAAAAGGCTAGTTGGACTGAACAGAAATTATGTCATATTTACATTATCATCTATTAACTCCAGTTATTTAGTTTTTCAGTCTTCATTGCCATGTTTTATCAAATAATTATTTAAGTAATAGAATAGACTTTTACTGTATTATTACTAAAATATATAGGCTTTGTATGAAACATCATGGTTAAGGCACCAGGCTGAAAAGCAGAAGACCATGAATTCAAGTCCCGTCTTAGCCAGAAAAGCCAACTGAGTAAACCTTGGGCCAGTCACTCTCACACACAGAGGAGTTGTGGGGAAAATAGGAGGAGGAAAGTGTGTTAGCTATGTTTGTCACCATGAATTTTTTGTAAAAATAGTAAAGGTGGGTTATAAATAAATATTACATTGTATGTAGTCTTGATTCAAATTAAATTCTACTTTATAAGTTTTATATAGATTTAAGTATTTTAGTAAGTTCTTAGTTTTGTATACCAGTATTTTTTTTTACTTTTAGCTAAGTTTTCCAGAGCTGATATGTTAAATTATTGTTACTTTGTGCTGGCCAATGACAATAATAAAAAAATGATATGATAGTTATCTTTAATTATGTATTTCATTTTATTTATGCTGCTTACGTTGTCTGTTATCTAGCAGCAAAAAAGGCCGGAAGCTTTTAATATCACATTGCTTAACACCTGAAAGTATTTTTTCTGTTGCAGCCAAGAGTTTATTCTTTTCAGAAGTCTGAGCTGAGCACTGTATATAGAGTGACTTATTGTTTGTAGAGTAACTTCCAATTGTCTTAATTATTTGTTTTGAATTTAGTTAATGAGTGTGCGTGTGTGTGTGTATGCCAGTTTACTTCTGTTCACTGTATTTCTCATCAAAGCTTTTAGGTATTCTCCAAATATTCTTTTAAATTTCTTGTCTAATTGTTCTATTTTTCTGTGGAATTAATGAATGAAAGAAATGGCAGCTTTCTTGTGAAGAAGGGATGGGCTTAAGCACAGAAAGGTGCTTAAGTCAACTTACTCCTTGAAAATTTCTTAGGGAGTATTATATATACTTTTGACAGTTCTTACTCAGTTCTTACTACGTTTATAGATTCCCAAAGATGAGCACATCTTAAGATTCTTGCGTGCCCGAGATTTCAACATTGATAAGGCCAGAGAAATCCTGTGCCAGTCTTTAACGTGGCGCAAACAGCATCAGGTGGACTACATCCTGGATACCTGGAACCCTCCTCAAGTACTGCAGGATTATTATGCAGGCGGTTGGCACCATCATGACAAAGGTATAGTAACGACGATGCAGAAGTTTTATAGTGGAAAGTCTTAGGTCTTCTGAAATGCTGCCAGTGTGGTTTGCTGAAGAGAGCCAAGTGGGACTTACTTAAAGTACTTAAAAATGATAGGTACTTTGTTGGAGTAAAAGGTAAGATATAAAGGTATAGGTATCCTGTTAGAAAGAGTGAGAAGTCTTGGCTTCATTATTTGGCATGCAAGCTATTTCAGTTATTGCCAACTCTTAAGTGGTAAATGCAAGATTAAGACACTATAAAAAATACATTAACAATCTGCAAACTTCAGATTTCTGCTCGGTTTTCAATCATGCACCGTTTGGGAGTTTGATGAACACAGCATATAGCAGCGACTGGCCCAAATGCTGCCATGGAATCAAATCAAGTTATAACTTTGGAGGCCATTGAAGACCAAAGCTGGTCCAAAATTCAGGAACTTAGGCTGTAATGGTGTCTCATGTTACTCCCATGTGTCACTGCTGTTTTACAAGCTGTATTAGTTGCCAGTTGACTTCTGGCTGTAATTCAAGATGCTGGCCATCACTTCTATAGCCTTTCTGGGCATGGGGGTATGGTTATTTGAGGGATTGCGTGTTCCCAATAGTTTCTGCCCATTCACTGTGATCAGGCAGAGCGAGTGTGCTCCGGATTTCTTCAGTTAATTGCCATCTCCTGGGAACAGAGAAGCATACCTTCTCTGGAACAGCATCCCCCTACTATGTCTATGGAGATTATCAGTCATCCAGGTCATGGTTGTCCAAAAGGTGCTGTTCTCAAAAGGAAACTGGACTTCGTTTTTCCATGAAGATGTTTTGCTCCTCATCCAAGAAGCTGCTTCAGTTCTGCAGCAAACTGAAAAGCTTCGTGAATTAGAAGCAAAACGTCTTCAAGGAAAATCAAAGTCCAGTTGCCTTTTGAAAAAAAGCACCTTGGGATCCCCACACTATGGTTCCTGTCCTTCCAGAAGCCACTGGAAATTTCCCTCTGTTCTCAGGCTTCGGGTTAGGGACTCACCGGTGATTTGGGGAGTTATTATTTGTGTGGCTTTGTTTGGGCACTATTTTTCCCCCCTTATATCATGAATAGTTTTAAAATGTTAAGCCACCCAAAATCATTTTGGAATCAAGTGGCCTCAAACTCTTAACAAAAATAAATACCCATTGGAAAGGTGTCCTGGCATGACTGTGTAGAGTCACTAGAGTTAGACCAGTGTCTTCTAACTTTCATTGATAACTTCTCATTATGTCCTTAACTCATGGTTGTCCTGTTCATCTAGGGGAAAATATTCTGTTTATCATATTAGGTTTTTTTTCTTTCACATTGTCTCTTCTCGTTATAATACAGTAATACAATAAAGGTGATGAATGATATATAACTGGGCAGTCATAAAAATTGAAATAATAAAAAGGAAAATGATAATAAGCATTTTCAAGCCAGCAGTTCCTATATAGTCAGCCCTTAACTTATGACCAGAATTGGCTTTCTGGTAGAGAAGATTGCAAATGGCGATCACATGATTATGGGTTTCTTGGTAACCAGTGGTAAAATGCAAGCTAGTTGCCAAGCACCCAAAATGCAGTCGTGTGATCATGGGGGCTGGGGGCAGTATGACATTTTACAGTCGCTGGAAGTGCTGTATGGGCTGTAAAGCACCCTTCCTGAGGCCCTCATAACTTTGAACAGCCATTAAACAAGCGGTCAAAAGTATTAGCCATTTATTTAATGAATGTTAAATCTTTATCATCTTTACTTAGGTATCATCTTATGATAATTTGTTGGAAATTAAGTTGATAAGCAAGTATAGATCAGTCCAGTTTGCTTTAGAGAAAAATAAGAAGGCCTTCTAACCATTTCTTGGTTTATCAGAAGATAACTTGAATGTTACCATTATTATTCTTTTGGTTCAGATGGGCGTCCACTATATGTGTTGAGACTAGGCCAGATGGATACCAAAGGTTTGGTGCGAGCTCTTGGAGAAGAAGCCCTGCTTCGCTATGTAAGTGCCTCAGATACAATTTGCAGATGATTTCTCTGGGGAATGTTACATCCCCATTTCATTATCTTGTATCAGTTAGCATAACTGGATGTTCCGCAGTTAGGTTGCTCCTATTAAGCATGTCCAAAATATCTGCAGGGTATTGTCAGTTGGAAAAAGTTACATTACAGTGGGGGACACTCCAGAATGTCATTGACAATCTGTTCATGTTGATATCTCTTTTATTAGAATAGTAATGTGCTTCTTCTGTCTGTTGTGCAAGAATAAACATGGGCAGCTTTTTGCTCTTGAGATAAGGCATCTCTCACTGTTGGCCAGCTAAGCTATAGGAGAATGAGGTGTTAAATCCTCAGATATCAGGACAGCCTTCCTGCTTCTGAATATAAGAGAGAAATTGTTTTTCCAATTTCATAAAAAATTGCCATTTTTTTCATGATCTAGCTCCAAAGTGCCAACATCTCAATGAGATAACAAATTCTACATTTTAGAAAAATAGCTCAACATTACTTTGAGATCTTTGGCTGCAATATTTCTTCCCCAAATTGTATTAACATATGTAATGATTTGAAATCTCAACAAAGCTGTAGATGGACAAGACTGTATGAACTTTCACATTTCTTATGTCATCAACATAAATCATATTAATTTCTTTTTAAACATTCTATGAAGTATATAAAGTAATGTCTTCTGATATATGCAATTCATTTTAAAATTGTAACAGGTATAATTTTATATTTTAAAATATATGCACATATTGATTCCTCAAAACTAGATATTCAAATTATTTTGTAGTTCAGATCCTACACAAAAATACTAACTTTCATTTTATTTTATTTTTAAATTACTTACAAAAATCAGAGTTGAACCCAAAGTAACACTGTGGCTGAAATTTTATCCATGGTTATTTTACAACAACATAATTCAACATTCTCATCTATTTTATTTTTATTAATGTGCAGGTTCTATCTATAAATGAAGAAGGATTGAGGAGGTGTAAAGAAAATACAAAAGTATTTGGAAGACCTATTAGGTAAAAAAAACTTTCTTGAAGTCGCATGAGTCTGTTTCACTGAACTTAAGACATGTTTATGCTAATTGAGTTAAAGTTTTGCTGTGCAATGTTTTGATCAAGTCCTAGGTTAAGAAATGGAACAGTTTAGCACAATTCCAGTGGTCATTTATGCAACATGCACACATAGCCAGACTTGATTCTGCAAGATTCTGGCATCCCACCCACTCTGCTAAAGTTTAGTCATTAAACAGCAGTGTCAGATACCTCAGACTAAGAGCTAAGAATAGATCCAGATGAGTGCAGGTGGAAATGGAAAGTGATAATAATCCCAACAGCAGTATGAAAAATAGATAGTTCTACCATCTTGTGTAGCTCTGCTAATTATATTGAACAAGTATGAAAAGAAGACTGTTTAGGAATTCCATATATACAATATTTTAAAACCAGAATGGATGAAAAAAAAATCAATAAATTGGGATGGGATGTAAACAAATCAATAAAAATATTGTAAGGCCAAAAAGATGGGATCAGTGAAATTGGGAGTGCTTGCTCTTCATGAGTGAACAATGCAATTAAACACAAACATTGAAAGAGTTGGAAGGATATTGAAAGAATTATAAGTATTTGAAAGAGGGGAGGGTAAATTTATTCTCTTTTTATCTCATTAACAAATATTTCAGGTATTACATTTATGATTTAAAACATTTCGACCTATCAGAATTTAAGGGAGGAGTAAAAACATCTAATATAGTATGGTATATTTGTATAATGTCACAATGAAATAATTGCTCGATTAATTTAAGAACATGCTGATTGTGTTTTATTTTGGGAAAAACCAGCTCTTGGACTTGTTTGGTGGATCTGGAGGGCTTGAACATGCGCCACTTATGGAGACCTGGGGTCAAGGCCTTGCTGAGGATCATTGAGGTGGTAGAAGCTAATTATCCAGAAACACTAGGACGTCTTCTAATTCTCCGCGCTCCCAGAGTGTTTCCAGTCCTTTGGACTCTGGTAGGTTCTTAAGTTGGTTCTCTGTTTAGTAATTTGTGTTTTGTAAATTGGGGTCAGTGTACTTTGAAATAGGCAAGATTGGCAAGCTTGATATTTATAGTGTGCTTGATTTTTGGAGCCATAAGTAGAAATCCAGCTAGAGCATAGACCCAAGTGGCCAATGGAATAATGTGTTCATCTGATGTCTTGGGAATATTACTACTTTAGTATTTTGTTTGTAGGTTAGCCCTTTCATTGATGACAACACTCGAAAGAAATTCCTGATTTACGCTGGCAATGATTACCAGGGTCCTGGTGGACTGTTGGATTACATTGACAAAGAAATTATTCCTGATTTTCTTGGTGGAGAATGTATGGTAGGTAGAAAAGTCAGTTTGTTTGACAACCAAGTTCAATGGCCTGAAATAATTCAATTTCTGTGCTAGTGTAGTGCAATCCAGTAGTCAGTCTATTAGGTCTGTGAAAAGAGGCCTAGATTCATTTCAAAGAAGCCATTTGAGTTGCATAGATGACACAATTTTCTGAAGGGACGATCCAGTTCAACTTAGCAAAGCAGTTTGGGTGGCTTTGGATCCCTTTGGACTCAAGTGGAACCAAGTGTTTCTAGGCTGGGACGTTTTGAGATTTCTCAAAGGCTTTGTGAAAGTCACCCAGTCTAAAAGTCCTTTGACACACACTTCTGGTCTGGGGCCCTTCAGCACATATTGTAGGCAGTCTCACAGCATTTGTGTGGGTTAATTAACCCCCAAGGGACTTCATATGGAGAGGGCTCTTAGTGTTTTTCTAGAGCACTCCCAAAGACTTTCTGGGCCTCCAGCAAGATTCATGCTTTTGTGCCACTAGTCCCCTTAATGAATCTAGAAATTGGGATAAGGAAAGCAGCATGAGAAAATGCATTCTTGTGTAATGCTTTCCTCTGTCAGCTAGATGCTGGGAATCAGGGAGGGGCAAGTGACACAACAAGACGTTTTCTGGGCTGCTGGCCTCTCTCACTGTTGGCAAGCAGTTGGGACAGTTGAGTGGTGTGAAACATGCTTTGCCATGCCACTTGCTTCTCTGAGGTGCTTTCTAGAAGAGGCTTCAAGTTAGCCTGGAGCTGCTTACTCTGGGAGACAACTTCAGGATGGCTACTTACAAAGTGTGTTGTCACATTGTCCACCCAACCTTGAAACCTCACAGTCGCTACTTCAAGAAAATGTTTTGCTTTGCTTTAAAATTAATCTAGTCCCCCTCTTATTCCATGATTCTAAGCAGTTTTCAAGTTAAAACAGCAAAAACCAAACTTGTGTAAATAAATAAATAAATAAAAATCACAATAAATCAAAAATGTAAATGCGTAGGAGACTGGCAGCTACCGCTCACAGAAACAGCCATCTTGCTGGCTCCCCACATCTGCAGAATCCCCAGACCCCGTGATAGAACCATGTCATTTAGGCAGTTCCAACCTTTTATGCGCGGCGGCGGCGGGGGGGGGGCGCCCTCTTTTGATGAAGAGTGCCCGTGAGCCCGGGAAAGCTCACGGGAGCTCAAAGGTGGCGCCCGCAAACCAGCGTCCGGGAGGACTTGGCCGGGCGGGTGGTTGGGGACTGTTTAGGTAACATCTTTAGAATATATGTTGTAATATATACCTTTGATAATAATGCACTCAAATCCTGCCTATGCACAGTATTCATTTGTATATAGCACTGCAGATGATGTTCTTTTACTACTGAAGAGCTAGTTTTTGAATTCAGCTTGTCTTGCAGTGAAGTCAGCAGAATCCAGTGTTTCAGGCCAATTAACTAACCCTCAGTCTGTGCCTCATCAGTGTCTGCTTGATGTTGTGAGGGCAGACATAAGCTACAGTGAGAAAATTGGGTCATTTCCAGTCACAGAGGGTTGTTTTATTCATTAATTTGTTTACAGCTTCTTGCTATTTCAAATTGACTCTGGAATATTCTTCCTGGGATGTTTTCAGTTGGGGCAGAAACAGATCCATTTTTCTAACTCTTTTCTCTCCACACTTTAATTACATTTATTTAGTGTGAAGTTCCAGAAGGTGGGCTGGTTCCCAAATCTTTGTACCGGACAGCAGAAGAATTGGAAAATGAAGACATAAAATTGTGGACAGAAACTATCTATCAGTCTGCAAGTGTCTTCAAAGGGGCTCCCCATGAGGTAAATCATTTTATTTTTCCCCTTTACCTCTGGTGTTTGCTAAAAAATAATCTTCCATTTGAGGTCAATTCCTGATAACCTCATGAATAAGTCCATGTTGTTTTCTTAGGACTATTAAGGAAATGGTTTACCATGGATATTTTCTGGCTTTTTTTTTTTTTTTTAATTCCTAGTCTAGCCTCTGTAGTTTTGCTATTTTCTGGTAGGCTTTTCTCTGAGTACTAACCAGTTCAGCTTTCCTTAAGGCCTGCTATCTATCTGGGCAGCCTACGGTAAAGATAGCCAAGCAGGTATGTGGGGAGGATTTTTGGAAGCAATTTTAGTTTCAGAACTAGTTCAAGTGTTAACAGTTCTGCTAATGCAGGGATCCCCAAACTTGGCAACTTTAAGATTTGTGGACTTCAACTCCCAGAATTCTCCAGCCAGCATAGCTTAAAGTTGCCAAGTTTGGAGGCCTCTCTGCTAATGCTTGGCTCACAGTATTTTCCTAGTCTTCCTATTCTTCTGGTCTGGTTCTTGATTATTTTTGCTTAAATAATCATAGATCTTTCCTATGTTTCTGACTTCGGGTATCAGATTTTGGTTTACAATTTGAAGGTTTTAACAATCATCTAACGTGAAGATATTAAAATTGAACAATAGCAGACCCTGTTGCTTTAAGTATGTTACACAATTAATGGATGTTGTAGCTAGATGAACTCTTCAGTCTGATTTCTGATAGGTGGCACTGTAACCATGGACAAACTTAACCATGGTTTCAATTGGAAACTGTGACCATCCTAAACCAAGCCAAGTCCAAAAACACCAGGGAATTTCAAGAAGCCTGGCACCCTGACAAATTAGCCATCAACAGACACATAGACATAAACAATATCTACATAATATGCAAAAGAGATAATCAACAAGCCAAAAAGGGAACAAAAAGACCCAAGCACCTGTCCACCAGCAATCAGCACTTAGATGAGCATAGCTTAACTCCAAGAGTAACATCAGACCAACAATCAAGTAAACAATACCCCAGTCAAGGATCTGCCAAACAAGCTAACAGTAAGCGGCCCAACCACGAACCTCTAAGGGGTGTCAAACTCACCGCATCACGGCGGCATCATGTGACATATCAGGACTTTTTCCCCCTTTGCTAAACCAGGCGGGGCCAGGGCCAGCATGTGACGCATCCGGCATGTGGGCCACCCTGCTCTTAAGACCACGTCCCCACCAATACTGACAGGATAAGCTGCTAGAATAGAAACTGAAAGCAAACCCCACTCCTAAGTAGCACTGATGATGTTACCTAGTTTTGATTAATGAAACATCTGCAAGCTCAGAGGGCACCAAAAATATTTCAAAGTATTTCAAAAATATTCTCCTTTATTGGTACAAATAGCAGGCTTCAAACCAGACACAGTGCACAATTCTTATTGAGAGAAGGCCGATAGGGGAGCCTCGGCCAGTAGAGATATCTGCGATGACTTGAGTTTCTAATATAGCCACTTGCTTTTCTTTTCCAGATTTTCATTCAGATTGTGGAAGCTGCCTCTGTGATCACCTGGGATTTTGATGTTTGTAAAGGTGATATTGTTTTCAACATCTATCACTCCAAGAGAGCCCCTCAGCCTCCAAAAAAAGACTCTTTGGTAGGGGCACATAGTATTACCTCCCCTGGTGGCAATAACGTACAGTTGATAGACAAAGCTTGGCAACTGGGACGAGACTACAGTATGGTGGAATCACCGCTCATCTGCAAGGAAGGGGAAAGCGTGCAGGTGAGAACACGTCTCTAAACACAAACCCTACTTTGATTCCTCGCGAAATGCTTTTAGGATTTAATTCAAGCATGTTTTGAATGCCCACAGCAGCATTCTTGTGTTGCTTCTTTGTGATTATGTCATTAGCCAGCCTTAATAGAATTCCTAATGTATCATTGTAGCAGAGTGAAATTCTTAGAAAGTGAGGGCTTCGTGTGTTTTTGCATCCAAATGGGGTTGCCTTAATATGACTGTAGGAGGGGAAGAGATCTTAAGTCCTTCTCAAATAGTTTGGTTTCTCTCACTAAATCTATTTTGCCTTCTGCTTCAGGCCAGAACATTTGGCCAGTGACTCATTTCAGAGTTCTATAAATTGGGATGCTAATGCAACATTGAAATTAGAGGTCCTCACCAACTCAACCTTAAAAGTAACTGCTCTTTCAAGGCAAGGGGAGAGTGATATTTTAATCAGTCATACACTTCACAGATCAATTGTATGTCAATAAGGAAGCTCTGCCAGGGGATATACTTTCCAATCTTTGACTGTTTTAGTTGGTGATTAATCCCTCTCTCTCTCCCTCCTTAAAATTTTGCAACCTTCTTCTAGCCATACATAATACCTAGTACTACATCTTGACTTGGTGGTAAGCTTCAGTGTTTAGACTGGTGCATGTAGAATCGTAAAGTTGTAATGAATTATGTAGCCCACCATCCTGCAGATGGAGTTATGCCTACCTTAGAACATACTAATTTGTTACTGTCATACGATTTGTATACCACCCTTTTAAAATACAGAGAAGTAATTTTCAGAGATTCCAAAACTTGGATATTTCCCCTAAAAAGCAGCTATAGCCTAGAACAGTGATAGCGAACCTTTGGGGCCCCAAGTGACCAAAGCATGCGCGTGTGTTCATACCCAAAATGCAAGACCCCCCCACCATGCATGCGCAAAGCGCAACCCCTCCCCCCCGGCATGCGCAGCAGAGACCTGAAGGCCGGCGGGAGGTGCAAACACATGCGCGATTAAGCTGAGCTGGGGCGAGGGCATGCATGCCCACAGAGAGGGCTCTGCGTGCCACCTGTGGCACACGTGGTATATAGGTATGCCATACTTGCCCATTAAGCCCTTATTTTTCACATGTATCTATGATAAGTCATGATGATCAACAACCGTAAACTCAAGAAAACTGAATTGTGTTTCATGGAACTATGTTTCTTATGTTCCTGCCTGCCAGATCAATCTGAATTGATCAAGTAGGCTGAGCGTGAAAGGGAGACTCAACTTACAACTGCCAATTGGTGAAGTGTACTACATTATATCCAAATGGACAGTTATTGTTAGCTCTGGTTTCCTCTGCTCTTGCTTTAAGGGATCTCATGTGACTAGATGGCCTGGCTTCTACATTCTCCAGTGGAAGTTCCACAGTATGCCTGCCTGCGCCACCACCAGTCTGCCTCGTGTTGACGATGTACTGGCATCTCTACAGGTCTCATCTCACAAGTGCAAAGTGTTGTACTACACAGAAGTAATTGGGTCAGAAGATTTCAGGTAAAGTTAACTGTAAATGCCTGCCCCCCTTTTTTTTTTAAAGAGAAAATGTCTTATGGCTCGCTAAGCCTAAATGCAAGCAGTCAAAGACTACCCAGAATAGTACAGGGACAGCAGCATTCCCATGACTTGGTTTTCCTAGAGACCTTAGAGCAGGGGTCTTCAAACTTGATAGCTTTAAGACTTGTGGACTTCAACTCCCAGAATTCCTCCTCCAGTCATGGTAGCTCAGGAATTTTGGGAGTTGAAGTCCACAAGTCTTAAACTTGCCAAGTTTGAAGACCCTTGCTTTAGAGCCATCAAGATGATATTTAAATGCCTGTGACTTTCAGACAACACATTGGTTAAAAGCAATTCATCTGATGTTTATGGTCTCTCACTCTTACTGTATTCACTTATGTCCATCACATTACTTGCTGGGCTCCATAGCAAAAATCCATATATTATATTGCTATTCAGTTAACAAAACCTTAATTTTTTTCTTGCCTTGGTTGACTGATTTCACAAAAAATAGCATTTTATACAAAGTTCGACAGTGATTTTGACTGTTTTGTCCTACAGGAAAAATTGATAATCTCTAGGGGTAGCTAATGTATCCACTGCCCTCTAAACAATAAGTACACTTGACTAATACTAACAAACGTTGGTTTGATAGAGACAGAGGAAAAGAGTTAGAACATCTTTCAGATGAGAGGTAAGGGGCAAATTGTTATGATTAAAACTTATGTGCAGGTCTCTACAGTAATCATGGACTATGTAAATAGCTTTACTGGGCTTTTTTAACATTAAAGAGATCAAACATTGTCTGCATGGTTGCAAAATATTTTCTTAGACTAGCAAGTTGCATCAAACAATGGCAACCTTTGCTTATTGATTTGAAGAGAAAAGAAAATAGCAAGCCAAATACTTTTGTAAATGAATTTATGACAAATCTCTTTTTGATGCAGGCATTGTCATTTTGTCTCTTCAAATCAATTTGGTTTTTGGTTATAAGTGGCAATTGTATATATGAACATTTTTTTAATATATAAAATCCAGAAGATTCATTAAATTGACTCAGATTAATCATTTGCAATCTGAATCGATTTAAGGAATTTTCTGGATCCCATACACTATGTGTTTATTTATTAGAGAAAACTTAATTTTTCTTATTGAAAAATTCTTTTATTGATTAAGAAGTTGGAATCGCAAGACGTACTTTTTTCTTCATTGCTACTAGGGATCAGTCACTGCAGTCCTTCAGTTAAGTCCTGAATAACAATTTATTTTCTTACTGTAGGTTCTTAAACAAAGTATTGTGGAATAGTTGTTTTGTTTTCAGTTGTGCTAGCTATAAAGACATATGGCAACCTAGTACTTTTTATTCTTTTGTTGTAATCTGGCTTTTTAATAATACAACTTTGGTATCTTTGAGGCTTGCTGATTATTGTAATAGTTGGAAGTTGCTTTGAGACGTTAGAAAGCTGGCATATACATGGATGATTCTTTCTGGTTCCTTGGCTAACTGACTATATAAACCAGTCCTTCTCCACCTGCTGTATCCCACATGGTTCCTCAGGTTGGCCAGGAAGTTGTGGAAGCTAAAACTAATGAAAAAAACTCCATGATCAGTACTATGCATTGAGCCTCTGGCAAAGACTACCAATGATACGTTTTTGCATACAGCTCGGCATGTGAAGGTGTCTTATGCTTACCGTGAGTCCATCTTTCCACAGGGGATCTATGAGCAGCCTTGAATCAAGTCACAGTGGATTTTCTCAGCTCAGTGCTGCTACAACTTCCTCCGGCCAGTCTCAGTCCAGCTCCATGATTTCCAGGTAGTGCTATTGCCTACGAAAGCCAGTTGATGAGACGGCTGGACCCTCGTCTACGGCAGTCCTCTGCAATACAGCATCGCCGTCATCATCATCATCATCATCAGTGACACTTGCAAAAACAAACACACAAATGGAAGGTCTTTTTATAGATAGTAAAAGTAGCTGTGTGCATTTAAATATTCTGGTTTTGTTTTGAATTAGAACCGAAAGAGTGTGTCTAATCTTAATAGCCATAGTTTTTTATACATACACTAGCACAAATCCTCACTTGGAAATGTAAAGGGCTGTTTTGCAAAGGAAGAATCAATCAGTGGTTGTATGGCTGAGAATTTATTTAACCTCCTGTTGATATATTTGTAATGCATTAGAAGTCTGTCCCAAAGCTTTCGCCAGTGAGACTTTTGCAAAGTTCAAGCACACCTTTTCCCCTCCCCCACCTCCACCTTCTTCTGCTCTGCTGAGTCTCTCCTTTGTTACAGCCCAATATTAAGGAAGGCCTAAGGAGTGGAGTGCAGGAGCTGGGTGCCTGACATTTCTTGAAAAGCCAGCTGGTGAACTGGCTGAACCCCTTTCCCTACCTTTTCCTCAGCGGGAGGCGAGCTGCCATCCTGCCAGGCAGCTTTTTTAACACGAGTTCATTCTGCTAGCTCACATGGTTAAGGACAGACTCCTTTTTTGGGGCATTGAAAGGCATTAAGCTAGGACATACATTTCTGAGCATCGAAGGTGGGAAGGAAGAGGGCAGAGCAGGCTCTCCTCAACTCAACCCAAGGCTGGCCCTCCTTTGAGTCCTCAGGTTTGTTTCTCCCCCAGAGGTGTACGTGATTGTACCTCGTTTGCTTCTTTTCATCCTCTACAAAATATCCTTTTGAAAAGTGGCATCTTTTCTGCCAAGAGCTTCCTGGAGAAGTGGCTGCATCGGTCCTTTCCTTCCTGTGCCCTTCTCCACTTCCCTGATCTGCCCTGTGAATGCCAAGAGAAACCTTGCGCGCTTCTGCAGTACAGGCGGGATGTTTACCCTCCTAATAGAGCACAGCCTGCTGTGGCAATAATTCATTGCAGACATCCACATGTTTCCGTAATAGTAAATTTGCTAAAGGTTGCTTAAACTCTCCAGCACTTGCTTCCTTAGTATTTGAAGCATGCCTTTTAGAAGCCTTGGAACCTAAAACAGCCAGCTGCCAGGCTAGTGAAATGAGTACAGTTCTACAAGGATTGCAAATCTGTTCATATAGCCAACAGTAGCTGCTGAAATAGTATATGTTGGATTCATTCATTCCCATTTAAAGCTCCAGTTACCACACACACACACACACACACCCCTCCGGTGTATACTTACAGCCTTGTTTAGAGAAGACTCTGTGCTTACATATCTTGTAGAAGATTAACGTACACTCTGTTTCAGAAAAAGGAAAGTAATGATGAATGCAACCTGCATTAATTAGAGAGGTAAAGGAACACATTTTAAGATCAGAGTGTTTATATGCTAAATTGAAAGGACTTGTCATATGAATTATAAAACTAAAACCGGTGAGTGCTTAAAGTATTAATCTTGATGACCATTCTGAATAATGGTTAAATGGAGTTGAAAGAGTATAGATTTGTTCCACAGACCTACACATGCTGTATTTCATCCAGCTGCTGCTTTTTTGTGATAGTATCTTAACTACTAAGAGCACTAGTATGGTAATTATCTTCAGTAGCAGTTTTAATTGTTGGTATGTAATCATGAACATGGTCATCAGACTCAGAAACATGGTGCCATGTTCATCCTCTTGTAATTAGTGTCCCCCTTGCCTGGTTGCAAAATGGTACATTCTTCCCTCTCCAAAACAGGGGCTCTGTAAAAGATGATTTCCTCTTCTCCCATGGCAACTTTGCTGGTAGCTGGTTTCATTCAGTGGCTGCTATCAGCCCATGGATGTCTGATTTTGCAGAAACAATTGGAGCTCTGTTTTCTGTCTTAAGACAGCATGCTTCTGTTTGCTCAGCAATGTCCCTTGGAGGACAATACGTTGGACTTTGGGAGGAGAGTGCATTTCAGAGCTCAAAGCACACACACACTGGGAGCGGAAGGGTTGTTATTCCTTATAAAAAGCATGACATCCCACCTATGGCCCAATTAACTCTTTGCTCTTCTCCTAGGTGTGCGATCTGACTATTTCTGTCTCTGTTCTGCCAGAACTGATAAACCTGGTAATCCTTCCTTCTATTAACTTAATTTAGCAACTTTCTCCCACCTTATCGCCGTTCCTGAACTTCATATTGATTTCTGTAAATGTTTTCTAAACATATTACCTCAATCTTGGTAATAAGGTAACAGTCTTTTAAAGTTTTTTTTTTATTTGTATCAGTAATAAATGTGATATGGGAAAAATCTCTGAATCTATTTCTTCTCAGCATGCTTCAGAAGTGATTTTCTACAAGATACAACAAGAGTGCCAAGTGTAGGGATGGTTGTGTGGCTATTTCATTAAATAATTAGTTCTGTGTGCTGTATGAATCTCACATAGGGTCCCTTGTCACTGGTGTCCCCACAGATTCTACAGACATCCACTGCCCGCCCAAAAGATACTTCTAAGACCTCATTGAAATGTAATTGATACCCATCAATCTGGAGATCACAAACCTATTTTTAATAGTTCCATCTGTGCAGTCAGACCCTGCAGATTTCCAGAGAAAAGTTTTATTGGCAGATGAGCCAAAAATGAAATTTTTCAGGCTATGCTGTTTGGGCTGGCAGAAACTCATAATAAGAACCTTATACCAACTATCAAACATGGAGACAGTATTGTTTGGGAATCCTGTACTACCGCAGGACCCAAATGATTTTCCACCCCTTAAGAAAGCTTAAATATTGATTTATAACAAAACTTTACAAAAATATCCATCTTCCTGTCAGCTGGAGCTGGTGTTCAGGTGGGACATGCAGAAGAACAATGATTTCAAACATGAAAGCAAGTCTGCAAGTTTCAGTGTTTTCAGTGTTACAGCCAAGTTCATATTTAAACCAGAAATGTAGCCAAACCTGTCATAAACTGTTCATGCTAAGAAGATCCTAAGATATTTCTGAGCTGAAGGTGTGAGACACGGGTCACTAATTATAACAGCATTTGGTTCAATTATTGTAGTTGAAAGAACAGACGTTTACTGAATTTAACGGGATGATTACTTTCTCACCCAGGCATATTGCATACTTTGGGGTTTTTTTTAATGGAATAAATGAAACTAGGATCAAAATTGGATAGTGTTGGTACTTTTGGACTCCCTTTATAACCTATACGAAGTTTTGATAACATTTGGTGTCAAAGAAATGCAATCATTCAGAACTGAAAGACGGCAAATACTTCACAGAAATGGAACATATGTAGTAAACTTAAGACTACAGTCTTCCATATTCTTACAGAGTTAGCCCTATTTAAACTTTATAGCATTGACTTCTGAATAACCAGTTCTACCAGATTCTATTAGTTTTTTTTAATTTTTATTGAGCTGTGATAGCATAATGGCTAACATGCACTATTGCAGGCTAATTCTGCTGACTGCCAGCAGTCCGATTCTCACCGGCTCAAGGCTGACTCAGCTTTCCATCCTTTCGAGGTCGGTAAAATGATGACTCAAATAGTTGGGGGCAATATGCTGACTCTAAACTGCTTAGGGCTGGAAAAACACTGAAGCAGTATATAAGTCTAAGTGCTATTGCTATTATTGTGGTGGAGCAGATTATAAACACTCCTCCCAAATTCATCTGGCTAAATGAAGATACATTGAAATTAGAAAATTATACTTGAACATGCAACTACATATATATATATTATTTTGTATGGGAATTGAAGAGGGTCATAATAGGAGACTGGGAAAGTATGATCCAATATGGTTGAAGGCAGACTCTGTGTGGTACCAAGTGCACCATCACAGTCTCCTGAATCATAATCCCAGCTACCTTTTCCTTTTAAACTGAATTTTGATGAGTTCTGACAATTCTATAGAAGTGGCAGGCCACTTATTTTTTGCTACTTCTCCATTAATGTCACTTGCTGGTCATACTTTAACAGGGTAGTGTAGACTACTTTACATAAGTACTATTTACATGTTTTTCTACTCTTACAGTATGTTCTTATCCATTTCCTTTCAATAACCTGCAGAAGGATAGCAATAGCACTTAGACTTATATACCGCTCCGTGGTGCTTTACAGCATTCTCTGGGGAGTTTACAATATCAGCATATTGCCCCGAACAATCTGGGTCCTCATTTTACTGACTTTGGAAGGATGGAAGACTGGGTCAATGTTGAGCTCTATCAGGATCGAACTCCGAGCAGTGGTCAGAGTTAGCCTGCAGTACTACATTCTAACCCAGTGGTCGCCAACCAGTGGGCTGGGTACCACTAGTGGTCCATGAGAAAATTTTGGTGGTCCGCAGAGAAATGGCATCGCCAAAGCACCCCCAAAGCAATTAATCCAGACTGTGCAGGAACACAAGGCTGCGCTGCCCACATGGCCTATGGGAACACAAGGCTTGTGTCACTTGCATTGTGAACAACATGAGATAGTGAGGGGAGTGGGGAAAGGGCAGAGGGGAGGAACTTGCCCCACTCGCTCCACACACCTCGCCTGGCCACTGGGCTGCTTCTTTCTGCTTCTGCTTTTGTCTGCCCACAAGGAAAGCATCAAAAGTCTTTCTCCCCAAACTCCGCCAGAAATGAGTCTTTGGGACCCTGCAAGGCATCCTGCTCCAAGAGGCTGCGTCGGCGTGACAAGTCTCACACCGACTCATTTCTGGCAGAGTTTGGGGGAGAGAAAGAAAGACTTCTGCTGCTTTCCTTGCATGAAGCCAAAAGTCTGTCTGTCTCTCTCTGCCCCCCCCCTTCCCCTGAGAACACAACTGGAGACGGTATCCTGCAATTCCAAATAAAGAATGATCGATCGGTAGGAAAACGGGGTGGGGAATTTTCCTGCAGACTTTTTTTGAGATTTTCCCAGGGTTTCTGGTCCGCGGGATTTAAAATTATGAGTTTGGTGGTCCCTGAGGTCCAAAAGGTTGGCGACCCCTGTTCTAATCCCTGTGCCACCAGGGCTCAGAATGGGAATATCAACAAGATAACTTTGCATTTGAACTAATATTTTAAATAAATAGCTGTAGGATGTCTTTAGGTCAGTTGACTGAAGTGTTCGTAGCAAGATAAGTGGTTTACCATTGTCTGCTCCCTGAGGTGGGACTAGAACTCACAGTCTCCTGGTTTGTAGCCTGGTGCCTTTAAGCACTACACCAAACTGGTTAAATAATTACATTTTTCCCTTTCTAAAGCGATGGCTATTAATGTGACCGCAGGATTAACACACACTTTGATTTGCCATATTGTGTTTGTAAACAATCCTATGTATTTTATAAAGCTGCTGATAAGCAAGAAAGCTAACATATCATAAAGATAGATGAAAACTTTTGGGGAGGAGAACTTCTGCAGTCAGAGAAACTGCTTTGATAGAGAGATATGCAATTTCTTACAGAGAAATATCTAGAAATGTACAGAAGGCAAGGCTAAAATTGGTCATTTTAAAAAGCATATATTTGACTATAAAACCACCCTGGGGAAAACAACCTGGTTGTCTTATGTCTCCGATCGGTTTTCCTGAAATATGGATGCATATGCCTATGAGACCTCTTCAGACCGTTACTGACTCAATTTTGCTGATACAAATGGTGCAGAGTCAAGAATGCCCACTAGATGATGCAAGTAATCTTTAGCAACTGATTGCTGTTCTTATTCTCCAGATGAATATCTACCTGGAGAAGAGAGAGGAGAATGAGTTTCACCTTGACTGGCTGACTGACTTCATGTTCAGTTTCCATAAGGCTGCATCTGGTCCATGAACTATTCTCTATTTTGCATTTTAATCTTATTAAGCAAGCTTCAATCCTGTAGGGGAAAAAAACCATACGGTTCTCCGTATGCCTGAAAAACTGCCCTTTGATGAGTTAGCAGCAGCAAGTGCTCATGGTGCATCCCTGGCTACAGATGGCTGAATTTTGCAGGATGCATCACTCCATCATGCTTGCAGACTGAATGTACAATCAGGGAAATTTAAAAGAACAATTCAGAAGAAGACTTTGAATAAAACCAATTCACACCCATTCTTCATATGTTACCCCTTAACTGTCTTCTGGATCTGTGGCATGAAGTTCCCTTGAGTGAACAGCCTGCATCCATTTTACAATTTGTGAATACATATTTACGAACATGGGGTTGTCGTTTCCACACTTCTGAGATAGTCATTCAATCATCTGGTAACTTCCATATAAACTGCAAACTGGAATACATAGACATGCAGTACACAACTTAGTTCAGAGTCCGACCTCTGGAATTTCTACAGCTGCTCCTATAAGCATTCAGTACAAGTCGGGAAAGAGTCTCATCCCTTCATCCCAATATTGATGTTGGTTAGATGTGGTTAGTGCTTCATGGTCAAATCTGGCACATTTGGAGATGTGTTAATCTTAACACAAAAGCCTTATTTTAAAACCATGTTGAAAAATGTTTAGTCTTTTCAAAATAATCATTATGTCTTTGAAAATCCTAGCCTGTATGTATAAATAAAAAAACTTGACTCAAAAAAAAGAAGCAAAAGGAAGGAAGGAAGGAAAGAGAGAGAGAGAGAAAGAAAGAAAGAGAAAGAAAGAAAGAAAGAAAGAAAGAAAAAGAAAGAAAGAAAGAAAGAAAGAAAGAAAGAAAGAAAGAAAGAAAGAAAGAAAGAAAGAGAAAGAAAAGAAAAGAAAACCCTAGCCTCTTTTTCCATGTGTGGTGCAGGGAGGCCATTCTGCAAATATAATTTATAAATAAGCGTTACAGTCGGTGTTGGATGTATATTTTGTGTATATTCATAGATACTGTACTCTCAAATTGCAAATGGAGATGTGGGTACTCTATTTTTCTTATCTTCATTTTTAAGTGCTCTGGTTTTATTGTATTGCGAACAGTTGCTGGGGTACATCCACAGTTTCGTTGTACTTGTACAATGACAATAAAGTTCTTCAAAATTCAAAATAATACTCTAGTTTCTATATATGAACAGCAAAATGGTTGAGTTGGTCATAGTTACCTTTTATGGTGGAATTTAAATATGAATTAAGTATAATGCATTGTTTTGATTTGAAGAATATGGCATTAAAAGGCGTGAATTCAAACTCAGCACACTAAATTTCAAATCATGCAAATAATTTCATTCATCATTAGTTTGTTTTCTTAAACCAAAAAAAAGTTAATTCTGTAGCAGACAGCACAGCACAACATAAATATATTTTGTATAAAATGAATTTTGCCCAAAACGAATATACCGTAATAGTGTATGCCACCCAGAGTCACTACCCAGAGTATTCACCACTCCAGTGTATCAATGAAATGGTGGCATTAAAATTTAATTAACAAATAAAATAGGAAAAACTCAGTAATTCAATGGGAAAGCACAGGACATTGTTTAATCTTTAACATTTTAATGTGAGTTTCAGTTTCAGAAGGTATCTACCAATGAAAATACACAAAGGTTGATAAAAAGGTAGGAGAGGATAGCTTCCCCACCCATATACAGTGCATCAAGGCCCCAGATGTTTATAGCACCTGTAGAAAACCTATGAAATAATTCTGAAATCTATAAACATTACCAAGAAAGAGAAGGTCACGGCAGCCACATCTTTCTTCTCAACCTAAAACAAGTCCTGACAATGCCCAAGAGTGGTTCAAGATGCGTCCATCTCATGCTCCTATGAACATTGGGATGGATGTTGGCTGTGTGTGCTTGGTTGACCTTGACTGCAAATGAACAGATGCATTCAGTTGGTTCAACAATTCAAGCTCACACAGTTAGGATATTAGGAGACAGTCTGGTGGATTCGGGATGAGTTCAGGAGATGCAAAAGAAGTATCACATCCCTTTAGCGCTCCAGAACCTCATTGCAATTTTCAGTTGGAAAAAGGCCAAAATTAACAAGGAGCCTTTTGAGAGAAGCTGAAGTGTGTGAAATAGTCAGTCACTATCTAGCACAGTTAATATTATTGTAATATTAATATTAATAATGTAATAACAATAATAATGTTAATAATTGCCCAAGGATACAGATCCTGAAAGATTACCATGATTTGAAATAAGGACAGCACTCCATATCTGCATCCTACCCTGAATGGCTCCTATACCTGTCATCTCTCTTTTTGTTTAATCCACAATGCTTTAAAAAAAAACCACTGAAAAGGATTTGCAAGGCTTGATCAGAACACAATTCTCTTGTTTGGATAGAAACTGATTATAAATATTTTTCACAGTTGTTCTACAAAGCAGATGATGGCTCTTTTCTCAGTTTAATTTAGTGCAGACAGCTTCTCCTCCTTATCCTATCCCCTCCTTCCAAGTATTACAGCAAAACAGCCTTATGTTTCTTTATTCGTGTATTTAAATGCTGCAGACACCCATTGCAAACAAAACCTTTTTAAAAATGCAAGACAATATGAGTTATTCAGTGCTCTTCTGCATGCAACCACAACAATGCAAGAGCAACAACAGCTACAAACTCAATGTAAACCGCTTCAAATTTGATTGCAGAAAGTACGACTTCAGCAACAGAGTGGTCAATGCCTGGAATGCACTACCTGACTCTGTTGTTACATCCTCTAAGCCCCACTCCTTTAACCTCAAACTAACCACTATTGACCTCACCCCATTCCTAAGAGGTCTGTAAGGGGTGTGCATAAGTGCACCATCGTGCCTACCGTCCCTGTCCTATTGTCCCCATTTATTTGTACCTATTTCCTGTATTCTTACTCATGTTTATACTTACATCTATTATCTTGTAAGCGATTGACAAATCAATTAAATAAATAAAAATAAATAAAACGGTCACACTGCTCCAGTTCCCACTGTTTCTCATCTACCTAAAGGCTGAAATCCAAACAGCTTCAACACAGAATGCTGAGTTTGTTAGGACACAGCTAAACTGGAGCAGACCACAGGTCTATTTTGAGCTTAGTTATACTCATCTCCCTAAAGCAGGGGAATCCAACCCTGGCAACTTTCATCCTGGCAGACTTCAGCTTCCAGAATTCCCCAGCCAGTTTTGCTTGAAATTGAAGTCCACCAGGCTTAAAGTTGCCAAGGTTGGAGACCCCTGCCCTAAAGCCTTCATCATTCCGATGTTGGAGGTCAAAGAAGTTACTCGTAGCAATGACTGGAGAAGATCATTATTAAGTGTAAAAGAAATGGTACCAAAATCCATTTATTCCAAAGAACCACTGATTGCCAAAACCGGGAGGGTATAAAGACTCTACCT
Organism: Notechis scutatus; assembly: GCF_049901735.1. NCBI lineage: Eukaryota > Metazoa > Chordata > Lepidosauria > Squamata > Elapidae > Notechis > Notechis scutatus. The sequence continues at coordinate 108,736,778 of NC_142010.1, read as the reverse complement.
TCCTCTGAATATATTTGTAACATAATAACTTCCTTTGATCTCAATTTTATATGTTGAGAGCTATAAAATTTTGTCCTGTAGGATCAACCAGTGTAATAAAACAGCATGTTATCCCACAGTAGTAGAATAATAGACATTGTAACTGAAATTCATAATCTCACTGACCATGATAGAATATATTTTGGGATGTTCTTGTCCTACTCTTTAAAAAACAAATAGGAAATGCATTTACAAAAGTTACAAGGTCATCCAAGGTGGCTGCTATGATAGAAAACTCGGTTATTGGAACCCTCAAGTCATCCAGCAGTCCACTGGACTTTTTCAGAAACTTTGGTAGAAATCTATGTGCAATTCTTCTCTTGACTTCTTCATTTAAAGGATAGAAAGAAATTAGAGGCCAAATTGGCAGTATTTTCAGATGTAGATCCATGTCCTCTCCAAGCACATCCCCTGGTTCAGCATGTTTCCTTCTAATTCCTTCTGACCTTAGAATATAATGGGGGTGGGGATAAGAGTGGGCCATGACGGCTTCTAATAAGACTATGGTGGCTCAGTGATTAGAATGCAGTATTGCAGGGTAACTCTGCTCGATCTCCTCAATTCTAACCAGCTCTAGGATGACTCAGCCTTCCATCTTTCCAAGGTTGATAAAAGGAGGACCCAGATTATTTGGAGCAGAGGTGGTATTCAGCCGGTTCTGACCAGTTCTGAAGAACCAATAGCGAAAAATTTGAGTTGTTTGGAGAATTGGCAAATACTACCTCTGACTCACCCCACCACCAACTATTCTCTGCCTACCGAGTCCCAGTTGATCGGCTGGGCCTTCTTTTGTTGCCCTGCACAGGAGAACGGAGCTGGAAAGCAGGTTAGTGGTGGGGAGAGGGAATGGGATTTTGCAGTAACCTTCCTCCAGGAGTGGCGAGGGAATGGAGATTTTACAGTATCCTTTCCCTGCCATGCCCAACAAGCCATGCTCACCAAGCCATGCCCACAGAACTGGTAGTAAATTTTTTTGAATCCCACCACTGATTGGGAGCAATATGCTGACTCTGCAAACCGCTTAGAGAGGGCTCCAAGGCACAGTGAAGCGGTATATAAATCTAAGTGTATATAATTGCTACTGATTCAGGAAGAGATTTTTCTCATTTATTCTATCCCAACGGATGAAATCTGCATTTTGCTTCGATCCTAAATGCTGATAAGATTGTAAATAAATCTGTAAAGCACCATGTTTTGACATTGGAGAGCACTATATAAAACTACATAAAAAGAAAGCAAAGGAATAGAGATATAAGAGAAAAGTCACCTTGGTTGGATTGCTTTGACAATCGGAAATTCTCTCTTTATTTATAGTAATAATTACAAGCTTCAATTTTGGGTAGAAATGTTTCCAAAACTGATATGAAATAGTATTCATATGGAAGACCTTTGAAAGGGCCTCAGCCCAAAACAAAGTCTGGAATCTGCATAGTAGCAATAACAGGATTTATTTATTTATTCATATCCCTCCTTTATTATTTTAACAAATAACTCAAAGTGGCAAACATATCTACCACACCGTCCTCCTCCTAGTTTCCCCACAACAACAACCCTATGAGATAAATAGGGCTGAGAGAAAATGACTGGCCCAAAGTCACCCAGCTGTCTTTCATGGCTAAGGTAGAACCTGAACTCACTGTCTCCTCTTTTCTAGCCTGGAGCCTTAACCATTAGACCAAACTGGCTCTAATAAGCCAACTTATAAGGGGATGACTCCCAGACAGTATTACTTCATAAGAGCAAGAGAGCACTGCAGTAAATGTTTTTGGAGGTTTCCAATCAAACAAAAAGCAGTTCCATTAGAAACATTAATCACATGGGCAGCCTAGGAAATCCACGTCTGTTGTTGTCTGAGGAAAGAGGAAGCAACAGATGGAGGCTTCTTGCCCTGGAGGCTGGACTCACTCCGCTCATTCAGATCCATTATGTAGGAACCAAACCTGGTCAAGCACAGAGCCCAGCACCATCGTCACGTGAGGTGATATTTTAGAGCTGTTGTGGTTTCCAGGGAAAGCAAGAGAAAGGCAATATTTAAATAAGATAAGTTACAAAAGGAAAGGAGTGCAAAAACAAGGCTTTCTGCCCATTTCCTCTTCTATCTAGTAGGCCATAAGATAAAGGCTGCTAAAGTATTTGACCTGCTACGCCATGTGTAAATTGAATGCCAATTATTAGCTTTTAGAGTCGCCTCATGTTTATTATGCCCCTCCTGTCCCCCAACTCAGTCTTTCCCATTCTGTTTCACGAATTCAGATTTTTAATAACACCTTGTTATAAAAGCATTATCGAATTCCCTGTTCTGTGAAAGATCAAACAGGTGTTAGAAATTCCCTAGAAAGTATAGCTTTAAAGGAGCCCGTTTAAAGTTAAAATATTAAGATGATTGCTTTTGAAAAGAAATGTGTAGGATTCAGAGTGGGTAACACAGTTCAGTTCTACAATTTAATATTTTGATTTAATTATTTGAGAAGATCTATCTGGGGAGAGCAGAACGACAGAGAAGCAACCTGATCAAAGGAGGAGCACAGTGATCAATGAACAAACAAAACCCCACCTCTTCCCACTCCTTCTAATGATCCTGGAGTAAATATTATCCAATGAAATGATTGACCAGACAAAATAGATCAGGGAGAAAACAAGGGAAAGATTTTTCAACTCTTCTCTGAAGTTTAAATATACAACATGTAATAGTCTATTTAATGGTACAATGCATTTTAACCACATCTGAAAACTCAAAAATTAATACCAGTGCCTATATATACTCAGAAACCTTTTAAAAGAAAGTTTGGTACCACCAGAGGTGGTATTCAGCAGGTTCTGACCAGTTCTGGAGAACTGGTAGCAGAAATTTTGAGTAGTTCGGAGAACCAGAAAATACCATCTTTGACTGGTGATTTTATAGTATCCTTCCCCTGCCATGCCCACAGAACCGGTAGTAAAACAAATTGAATCCCACCACTGGGCACTACCACTTCACATTCTTTTGCTATCTCTATTAGGGCCAAAGAAAATCAGAGAGACTGTGTTTGATGCAGGGAGTTGTAGTTAGCTACTCTTTCCATATGGCCTAAGCAGAAATATATACCTTCATTATTTACAACTCTACTTTCATATATTTGGTATAGAAGAATATTCAACCTTGAAAATTTCTATAGGAATAGTCCAAACAAAGATGCAGTCCTTCTTTTACTGCTTGTGATGTATGGAACTTACAAAACTATGAAATAACTTACCAGTGTTAAATATATAATTATTATGCTAGTGAAAGAAGGGAAATGAAATTCCTAGGGGTTGCTGTCTTTTTATTTGTTCAGGATTTCAGTAGCAGTAAAGTGCTACTTTAAATAAAGGGATTTATTTAGGTGATAGCAGCAAGTAATTTATATGAATAATATTCTTAAGTTTCAGCTTCATATACAAACACAGGAGTTAGTAACTTTGCAGTGTCTTAATGTAGCTTTGAAACACTTATGTATTCATAGTTTACACAAAATAAAACATTCCCTAAGTATAATTGTTTCAAATAACTACTTACTAATATGCTGGTATTGTGGGATAACATACCACTGATCTAGTAACATTACATTCCAGGGAAACTTGTATAGAAATGAATTGCATAAATTTGGTTTCTGAAGCAAGATGTGTAGATCACACCATACCCATAACATAAGAACTATGTTCTCTTATTTTCAATCCCCCCCCCTCCACTCACCTGTGTACCACCAGTAGTTACAATTTGGGATAATTCAGCAGCCTTATAAGACTCTCAATAAGGATGACCAAAATAACATGTTAAGCACTTTGACTGGTGTTATTATTCCATGGTGTAAAATTCACTGGAAGGGTGAAACTGCTGTAGTTATGGAGACCATGAACCTATTGGTATTGGATTAAGTTGTTGGAATCCTAAGATTATATATTTTTTATAAATCCATGCTCTTTTAAGCCATTTCTCTCCACACTTTCTATCTTAATCTTCAAACTGATCCCTGATATAGCACCAGGCTTTCTCTCTCTCTCCTCTCTCTCCCCCCTCCCTTCCTAAAGGACTCTCTAGTACTCTTGCCAACCAAAGGCAAGAGTTGGATTACAACCTGCTGCCTGTTTCATATCCCTAAAGAGAGGGGTCGTTCCTTTCCTGAGGATGATACAGATTTGTGAATTGTACAGCTTCTCTTATTCCAGTAGTTCAGTGGGGAGAAGGAGGAGGAGAGCAAGCAAAAACTTCTATAATCATATCAGTTCTGCAGAAAGGATGAAAAGAAGAATGACCTAAGAACTAATTCTCATATTTTCTCATAGTTCTCACAGTTGTGGGTGGTTTATTCCTGCACTTTCACAAAGCAGCTGGCCTACATTCCTACTTCTGTATTTGATTATGTGACATCAAGTCAGTGTCACTCTTAGCAACCAGATAGACAGATTTTCTCCATGACAAACTATCCCCAAATGGCTTCTCTTTACTTTCACTTTTTCCAGCATTTTTGCCTTCTCCAGAGAGCTAAGTCTGCACATAATGTTTCTGAGCTGTCCATGGTATTCTCAGGCATCTTCTCCAGCATCAAAGTTCTAAAGTTATCACTACTCTTTTTACCCTGATTCTTCAAAGTCCAACTCTCACTTCCACAGAGTGTCCCGAGAAAAACCATTGCTTGCAAGATTTCAGTCTTCATAGCTTTAGACATATTGTGGCATCTGAATATGTTTTCCAAGATCTTCATTGACACCAGTCTGTGGCATATTTCTTAATTGGTAGTTCTATATTTATTAGGAGGAAGAATATTATGACATGGCCACTAAATGATTGAGAGTGGCAAAGATTGGGTTTTTTTTAAAGTGTTAATGGAGCCTAAAAAAAATAAATGGAGAATTTGTCGAATTAGCAATAATACCGGGCATTTTGTAATTGCTTTGTAAATGTTCCTGTAGAGATTTTGAACCGAGTGAGTTTTTCATCATTCTGCCTCAGAAAAAGCCCTCAGCAGACAAAATTGTCCAAGCGTTTTCCCATGGACAGCCATCTATCTCCGAAATATGTTCTTTTCATACTGTGTTTATAGCATTTAAATATGAAGCCACTTTTAAACGCCTTAAAAATGAGCTTGCCTGTAGGCTTCTCGGTAAAGCATTTTAATGGCTGAGTGAACACACCCTCCCTTCTCTATCCAGAGGGAGAAAAATGAAATTGTATGTTGGGGTAATTAAGACATTTAGGTTAAAATTCTAAATTAGCCCTTTGACACGAATGCGAAAGGGTCTAAATGAAAATGGATGGGGGAAAGTATTTAAGCAGCCTCTCAACAAAAAGAGGTACTTGGTTAACCTTATTTGGGCTCAATAATAGATAATATTTGTAGCTCAGGGTTGAAATGAGAACTGCTAGTCAATGATGATATTACCTAGCTTGGGTAATGAAATGTCTGCAAGAAAAACAACCAAACTTAGAGTGTACCAAGGAATCTCTTCTTTGGGCTCAGGAGCTAAATAGATTTCATCTTGATTAGGATTTGAATGCTACAGAATTCTGGAAATGAAAAAAAAAAAAAAACTGGGATGAAGGCAGTGCCAAACTACTTCGATATTGTTGTCGAAATAGTCTTGTGGGTTTGTCTCTTAAATCACAGGACGGGATAATTTCTAAAAAAAATCCTTTTTTGTTATTGTTATGGTAATGTGACAGCTGCAGCCTCAGATCTCATCTTTGTACCTGCTTTCCCCAAGTTGGATCCCTTCTGGCTCTCTTAAAGCCACCACTCCTTCTGCATCTGGAAAATACTACATTGGGGAAGGAAAGGAATTAGCTGTGTTTGATAAATGTAAAGATGAGTCTAGCTGCTTCTCGTACTGACAAGAGGACCGGATGATCTTAAAACCACCAGAAATGGTCACCTCAGGAAACAGAACACCCATTGGGCCTATTGCCATTGAAATGCTGAGCACGGTTTTCTGGTTGCTAGGGTGACACATTAAGAGTCTGTATTTAGCCAATAACTTTAATATCCAAGATGAAGGCTCTTGGTGGAGAGCTGTCATTACTACCTTGGACGCAGGAAGCCAGTATTTGTATCATCTGATAATTAAGCTATAAAAACTTGAATTAGGGAATGGCAACCCTGGATGTTAATTGCTCCGTGTTAGCAACACAGCTATTTATCAATAACCACTTAAGAGCACAGCTTTCAGTTTAACTCAGACTATAGCTAATTGTCCCCTGTCTAAATGAGACTGCAAAACAAGAACAGCTTGCTATGGGAGGGCTCAGCAGAAACCAACATGAGAGTTTGCATCTGTAATCAGGAAGGGAGAAAAGCTTCCCACAATTTCAGACATTTTAGTTACAAAAGTCTAAAAAGAGAGGGAAAAAAATCAAACCCTAGGTCAGAAATGAAAATGTTAGCAAGCACAGCTTCCCGGGATACAATAAAAAAAAAGAAGAAGGAAATCACACTTGCCCCCAAATCCTTCTGTCATCCTAAGCTACTTACCTTAAAAAAGGTATTAATTCCATTCGTAAAACCCTTATGGAATAGCCAGCTTTTCCCTGCCTGTAAGGAGACAAACCAGCCCATGAAATCAACTCCACAAGAAGATTAAAACTATGTTTATTAAGATTGGCTATAATAACAGAATCTTGCAAGTCTGATTGTCTTGTACCCGACCTCTGTCTTATAGTTTGGTAAATTAAAAAAGAGTCTGTCTGAGCCTCTTCTGGACATTATCTGAATGTTCTGACTTTAAAAATGCTATAGTACCTTTTGCCTAGGGCAATTGAGCCTTCATACCTTCAAGTGATCTTTGTTTCTCAAAACACCAGTCTCCAGAACACTAGTAAAAATGAATCAGCTTTTCACTGGGAGAAGGTAATTCCAGAGGAGGGAGACTACTACCAAGAGGACTTATCCTTCGGCCCCTCATAACAACAGAGGTGGTTCCCATAATGCACCTTGCCTCCTGGATCACACAGAACAGACAGGCTCAAAGCAGATAGACTTGAAGTACCCAGCCCTTTGCCATAAATGCCTTAAACTTTCCTATCAGCACTTCAAAGCTTACCAGTAAGGTTGGAATACCTTTTTGTATCTGCAGAATTATTATGTGAACAACTGATGTATTTTGGCCTTTGTTCTAACCATCAAAAGGATACAGAAAAGTGAAAATCAAGGCATTCCTTCCAGCTGCACACCTTTATTTGTTTTTCTTTTTCATGTTTCACCTTATCTAGAGTGGAAAATTGCCTGTGGTATTGTTCTGTAAAAACTACACATAATCTTGATAATTAGAAGTACTGATTACCGTATCAGTAGTAGTATTAGGATAGGTCTAAAACTTTCCATCTTAGGAACTATTCCTTTAAATTGAAGTTGAAAAGTATGTGAAATGTTCTTCATTTTTTCCTCTGTCCAATTCTCTTCCAGGTTCTCAAACCATTTACATTTTAGAATTAAGGAAGAGAAAATTAAACTCTGAAGTAGTTCAAGGCCCTCTCTAGCAAAGGACATAGCTAGAGACAAAAGCAAAAAAAAGATTGAAGGAGAAAACAAGATTGGTAGAAGGAATATCACCATTTTAAATATCCACCTGTCTCTTCACACCAACATATTTATGTCCTTGCCAGAGAATAAAAGCAAAGCAACATCTTTTGTTCACCTGTGGTGTCTCTTCAGTTTAATCTTGAAATCACTAGGGAGTCTTAAATTTTGTTTCTTTCATACAAGGTTGATTGCTCTATCTTACTTTGTCTCTAACAAAATGCTTCCATGTAGAATCCCAAGTTCAGTAAATCACTACATGGATCAACTTCAAAGCTCAGGAGCAGAATTTATCACCAACACCTCCCCACTGGTGGAAGTATAGCAACAAGCTTGTCACCATTTGCACCCATAGCAACTTTTGCTCCATCAACCCCAGTGTCCAATCATGATTCAGGTTGTCTTCTGAGAAGCTGGAGCATGGGAGAAAAAAATGGCAAGGTGAGGAATGTTGTGAGTGAGGCCTAACTTCTAGATGTGTCAAAAGTGAAACCAAGTGAACACCAGCGAGATGAAATGGCTAGGTTAGACTAGGAGGCTTTTTACATGTGATTTTAAACATATCTCCATATCTTTTCAAATATGCCTATCATATTTACAGCTACTTAAGCTGACTCACCACCAGGACAAAGGGCTGATATTTCATTTTGCAAATTTTGATCTGAAGAATGTCAAGCTTATAGCAGCATACTGTATGGAGGTGGGGTTGTAGAGAAAGAGAGACATGGTACCCTTGTTGGTTGCCAAGGAAACTGTAGAGTTGAAGTAACAGCTGAGCTAAACTAAAATAGAAGAGGGGGAACGCCTCCAAATATAAAGTCCATTGGCTCACAGAGGTTTGCTAAGTTGCCTGCTATCTTATATTGCAGAATTTAAAGAATTATATTAACAGAAGAAACCTTGAGAGGTTCTAATTAGTACACTGAATACTTAAGGTGAGACATTGGACCAGGAAGATCCAGGTTGAAGTACCCAGCAAGCAATTGGCTCAATGAGCAACTGCCTTGAACCCCCAGTGAAAAGGCAGGATATTAATTCAGTAAAGTAATAAATAATAGATGACTTTGCCTTAGATTTGCATTATTAGAATCTGTAACATATTGATAGAAAATGGGTCAATTCCAATCAATACTAGAGTTATACAGATTAGACTTAAGATGTTCAATTGGCTAGCAATGAAAAAGGAAAGGAACCACATGTTTTGCAGCTAGTAGCCCATCCCTGTCATTCTCCCACTGTTATTGAATTCTCCTTCTGGGATCTACAGTTCAGCAACACTTGGAGACTACATAGTCCCTACCTTGGCCTGCAGTGATTCCTGATTTGAAGTGATGGAGATAAACTTTTATGAGTGGGTTTTATGAATATCACTGAAAGAAATTCCTATCCTTTCAGTGTGGTATTAAAAATTTGCACATATATATAGACACATGTATCACTGAGATATTGACTTGCACCCACAAATGCCCTATACGTAGAGCAAGTAAGCAACTGCTGAAAAGCAATTTCTGCCCCCTTTGGAGGACATGACTATTAATTGTTGATTTGGGTAGGATTTTTTTTAAAAAAAACTGCACCTTTTGAGAAAAGGACTTCCATAATTTCCCAACCTGAGTGACGTGACACATTAACAATTAAGATGGCATAGTCTTTTCCAGAATGCCAGTCAGAAATTGCATTTTTGCACAATGTTTCTCTATTTCTCCCATCCCTTTCCCAACACCCCAAAACTGACAGTGTCAGTGTTTCTTACAGCAGTCCACTTTCAGTGCCTGGAGCACAGTAGGAAAAGAAGCCTTCAGTGCTAATCACGACATAGACTATGAGCAGATCAGTTGAAACCCAAATTGAGACCTTCCCAGTGATCCCAAAGCCACTACCAGAGGACTCCACTTCTACCTGCCAGACTGGGCTGGGAAAGGAAGGAGGAATTGGCTAAGGCAATCCATAGGAGGTTTCCATGTTAATCCATTTCAGGCCCTGCCTCTAGCATCTCATTTGGAAAATTAAATAAGACATGCTGACATGACTCTGTAGTTGCCTCCCGCTTGCTTCAGGTAGACATTTATAGAATCATAAAATCATACAGCACCTCTTTTTATCTTTTAAGAAAAGGGAGGAGAGAGAAAAACCTTGCTATGTAGTATCTCTAAAGAACCAAAAGGAGGGGTAGCTGGAAAACAACTGGCCTTCGGAAGTTGTAGGCGCTTCATCACTGCAGATTTTTAAGAAGAGACTGGACAGTCACTTGTCTGAAATGGTATAGGGTCTCCTGATTGAGCAGGGGGATGGACTAGAAGACCACCAAGGTCCCTTACAGCTCTATTCTGATTGATTGATTGATAAGTCAAGGTTGAGATGCAAAAGAAAAATATCACTATGCAAGAGCTGCTCCCCACTCAATAGCACTGACCCTAGGGAAAACCCTTAGGAACAAATTTGCTGGCCGGTGTGCTCCATTTCCTACGTATAGTTTTTTTTGACTTATTGAGATCATGGACAGCAGTATTTATAGTATTAAAGAAGAGCAAAAAAATTCTATTCCCCTATCTTCTGCTAAGTCAATGGTAGTCCGTGCCCTTACAGACACGGACATCTGCTTTATAATCTTACAGAAGAGCATTAAAAGTCCTTCAAAAATGGCCCACTTTTTTGCATTTGAGATATTTATCACTTAAAAAAAATGAGTTGCAAGCTGTAGGGTGAAAAATATACATGGTACTTCTGTGCTATCATGAAATAGAAAGCAAGGCAAAAATAAATTAAAACTAATGAAGGGCTGCTTTTAAATGCCTATGGTGATTCTCTGTCATCCAGGTCATGGTGGTCCCAAAGCAGAGGTGGTATTCAGCAGGTTCTGACCAGTTCTGGAGAACTGGTAGTGGAAATTTTGAGTAGTTCGGAGAACCAGCAAATACCATCTTTGACTGGAGATTTTACGGTATCCTTCCCCTGCCACGCCCACCAAGCCACGCCCATAGAACCAGTAGTAAAAACATTTGAATCCCACTACTGTCCCAAAGGTGCTGTTCAAAAAGGCAACGGGTTTTTCCTTCTTGGTTTTTTTTTTGAAAATGTTTCACTTCTCACCCAAGAAGCTTCTTCAGTTCAGTTCAGTTCAGTTCAGTTCAGTTCAGTTCAGAACCGAAGAAGCTTCTTGGATGAGAAACGAAATGTTTTCAAGGAAAAAAAAACCAAGGAAGTCCAGTTATCTTTTTGAACAGCATCTTTGGGGCTGGTTTTAAATTATAAGCAAAATCTGCAAAAACAAAAAGCTAGTTCATTTTGCCTTAAGATTGGGGTACTGGTTGCATACCTAGCAAATGCATAGACCCAGAATCTTAGACCCTGAAAGAATTCCATAATTTATATCTCAACTCAAAGTAGGTTGCTATTCAGTAGGTTCACTGCCAAGTAACTCTCATATTCTTTTTAAATATAACTGAAGATAAATACTCAGGACAAAATGTGTATAGTGCTAAAAATAAACCCTGAATTTTTACATGAGGATAGTTGAAATAGACTTCTGGAACCTGAATGAACTATGAAAATTTGCACAATTTTGAAACAAAAGCTGAACTTAATAACTTTTTAAAGACGCAATAAAGATCTAATCAGAGAAGCAGTTTGAAGCATCCAATTCAGGGCAGGATCTGAAGCATAGCAATAATCACATCATTTTATTCCTGCAATTGATTTGATTGGAATTACCCTACAAGTTATATTTACAGTGGGAAGGAAACCCCCACTGCTGTCAAGGTTAACAGCGGGTGTCAGGCACTAAGTTTTTTTCCCCTTTGGCAAGGGGAAAGATTGATATCTCCTCCATGCTGGGTTCTGACTCTTCTTGACCACATGAATAGTGTCAAGTGTAACTGAGCTGTCAACAGGCAAAAGTAAGCCTTTTCATACAAGACTCTAACAGGGGATTTCAGACAAATTCATGAAGGGTAAGGTAATAAAATAACTAATGGTTCTGTTTAGTGTGTGTGCTTGCAGAAAGAAGCAGAAAGTCTTTGGATGTCAATTGCTGAGCAACAGCAGAGGAAGAAACAGCGTAAGACTCAAAAGACAACGTTGTCAGAAAGATGACAGTGAAAAATTCTAGTCATGGGACACTTGTCCAAAGCCCAAACTAGCAACTATGCAGAATTCAAGAGTTCCTCCAGGCACAGAAAGACATTGCAAATAACAGTGTACTTCAGTTTATGAAGTAAATCTGATCTGTTGTGATTAACATTCCATTTGTTTGTTTGTTTATGAACTGAAACTAATTTTTAAAGACATGACAATAGTATATCCAATACAAAACAACAATCAATTTGGGCAGAAAGCCTGAAATGATTAGCAGTGACTTCTACAAACCAGAGATACTGTATTGTTCTGTTATTGTTATGATTAGAAATTTGGTAACTGTTTTGGAAATGGCTGAAGTTTGGTCTCGTAGGAGGAAAGCAGTGTTCCTTCCTCAGAAGAACAATTAATATTTCTAACCATTGGTGGTATAGGTTCTGTCCTCCATGTTATATATAATGAATATTCTAATGGTATATGACAGGGGTGTCAAACTCAAGGCCTGGGGGCTGGATCCGGCCCGCAGGGTGCTTAGATCTGGCCCATGGGGCCATCCTGAAAACAGCAAAGAACTGGCCCGCGGTGCTTCTACCATTGAAAATGGAGCTTGAGAGAGCTGCATGAGCTCCATTTTTGCTGGTAGGAGGCTGTTGCTGCTGAAAATGGAGCTCGGGAGCCCATTTTCTCTGCCAGAGTGCTCGGGCCACCACAGATGCCCCTGACATGAGTGACATCAAGCTGGCCATGCCCACCATGGCCATGCCCATTCCAGCCCCCTGCGGTCAAACATAAACCTGATGCAGCCCTCAATGAAATCGAGTTTGACACCCCTGGTATATGAGATACAGACACAACTACTGAATCAGAACATACATAAGGATGGTTTTCATAGGGATACTGATATAGTTGGTCAATTTGGGCCAAAAATTTTTAAAAAATGAAATGTGTAAAATATTTTTTTAAATATCTGGAATGGTCAAGGTATGGAAAGGGTAATTATTGAGCTACAATGCAAATGTTCTGCTTTGTTTTAAGATCTAGGTCCCAAATCCTCTGCTTGAGATCAGTTATGATTTTGTCAAGAATTGAGGGCAACCAGTTATGGTAAAGAAAAACCACAATAAGCCAAACAAAGACTTATTTTTCTTAAGGGAGGTTCAGATATAACAAATAAGGTAAGCCAAGCCAAGCCAAGGACATTCCCCCCAAAATTTATTTTAGTCAGTATTTCAGGTGGCATAGCCTCAAATAGGCCTTACAAGAGATGCAGCCTAATTGTAATGGAATAAGAGAGTTAAATGGAGCATAGGGAATTCAGATAATAGCTTTTAAGAATTTAGACTGGATAACTTCTAAAATGGAACTGTCCCTACAGATACAGTCTGTATCTGCATTCCATATAGAACAAAACCCAAAATTTCAGCCTCAAATATTTTTTAATAGCTGCTTGTCCATACTTTTTTCTCTGTCAATATTATTAATAATATTGCAAATGATTCTTATAAGAAGTTTCCTCGCTTGCTTGATCCAGTCAGTAGGGGGCTGAAAATGAATTCCTAAATAGTTAAAAATCACAATCTGCTTAATAGATCATTCATCTTCCATTGATCTCCCAGCTAACTGGGACATGAAGCATTTTCTGGTATGTTAGAACATTTACTTTAGACTAATTAATTTTCAGATGTTCCTTAGACAATAAGAAATTCTTGGCAGAAGCTTTCCTAACCTCATCCTTGTGCATAGTACCTTCTAATTTTTAAGAGGTATTTCATATGATTTCACATTATTTTTGGGGGCTAAATGCAACAAGAATATATTTGAAACAATATACTCTTCTGACCTATTTAAAATACATTATGACACAACTGTTTCACATTCAATGCCCTTCAGCTCAAAAAAAATGTACAAAATGATCCAGCAATTAATTTCCTCAGTACTAATCAGTACAGACAAAAAATAATGTATTTCCTATCTTTCCTTATGCTTTCCATTGATTTGAGAAAAGGCATGCAATGCAATAAATGTTATTGTCCAAGTATTAGGATTTTACTTTAATATTATATTAATATAAATATTCTCTACTGATGTCCAGGTAGAAAACATATGACTGACAGGTATTTGGTTTGTCAAGATCAGGAGCAATTATAGAAAAATTTGAAAGGATTGTTCCCATTCTATCAAAGTGATATTTATAAACTATGTCTGCTGCTCTAATCAGTAACCTGACTGCAGGCTTTGATATGAATTTGTAGGAAAAATACCTCACAAATTTCGCATTTGTTTAACACTGCTGACCATTATATGATTTCACTGAGGCCCAGATTTTGTGTGTGTGTGTGTGTGTGTGTGTTTGTGTGTGTGTGTCAAAGGCAGCAGGGCTAACTTAAAAAGAGGCAGCAATGCAACCCTTTATATAGAAAGGTGAATATATGTGTGATTAAATATACTGGCAGAGTTGGATTTAGTGAGATCCGTAATAACGTGGAACCATGATGGAAAGAGGGCAGTTGGGTTTAAAAGAAGAAAGAGTACTTCATCACTATATTTCCTTTCAAGTGAGTAACTATTAAACTGTCTTTGGTTTTCCAGAATTAATGTTCACCTCCTAGTATCTTCTTCTCAATATATAGTACCTTAGCCCTCTAAATATTTTATAGTTCAGGTAACAGGTTTTTACCACTGTTTTTCAAATTTCTAGGAAGGTAAATATAAAGGGGATGTTTTCCTTTTATTTTAATCTTTTTTAAATATTTTAAATTTAAAAGATTTCTGTTTTAATATTTTAACTATTTTTATTTGTTTTATAACCTGCAAGCCACCAAGTCACCTTGTAGGGGAAATAGATACATATAAATGAATTAAATAAATAAATACATAAATATTTCACTAATCCTGACCAGTGTCATATTTTCTTCTACAAGATCAAATTTTAAGCAATGTTATATGGTGCAATGTGGTAGAATTTTTAGGAAAGTATGCTAGTTGACTATTGACAGATTCCTGGAGTATAGCCTCCAATATTTCTGCTTAATTACCAAGTGACTAAAAGCTGAAACAGAAAACACTGTGGTTTACTCCCTAAGCTAAATTGTAGATGTTTTTATAATTATTGTAAAATGATTACTCATCATCATCATTTGAAGCAAGGGCCAGCTGTGCATGGCATGAACAGCAAAGTCCTAATCCTTTATAGATGACCTATAAGGTCCCTTCCAATTCTGATTATCTGTTATCTGTTATATGGATATGCATATACTTTAAAAAGGGGAGGGGCTTCAATGACCTGCTCATGCCTGCCATTTTGATGTTGACAATCCACCCTTCCCCAAGAAGTCCTGCTTGCAAGCGTAAGTCCAGAGAGATGAAGCATATTAGTTCTAGTGCAGCTGTTCTCTCTGTCCCTCTTTAGCCAATTGCCTGTGGCAAGAAGGAGATAACAGATAACAGATAATCAGAGTTGGAAGGGACCTTGTAGGGCATCTAGTCCAGAGGTCTCCAACCTTGGCCACTGTAAGACTTGTGGACTTCAACTCCCAGAGTTCATCAGGCAGCTTTGTTGACTGAGGGACTTCTGGGAGTTGAAGTCCACAAGTCTTAAAGTGGCCAAGGTTGGAGACCCCTGATCTAGTCCAACCTCCTGCCCAAGCGGGAGATCCTACACCATTTCTGACAAATGGCAGTCCAATCTCTTCTTGAAAGTCTCAAGTGATGGCGTTCCCACAACTTCCAAGGGCAAGCTGTTCCATTCATTGATTGATTGTTCTCACTGTCAGAAAGTTTCTCCTTATTTCCAGGTTAAATCTCTCCTTCTTCAGTTTCCATCCATTATTCCTTGTCTGGCCTATAGGTGCTTTAGAAAATAGATTGACCCCTTCCTCTATGTGGCAGCCCCTCAAATATTGGAAGACTGCTATCATGTCTCCCTGGTCCTTTTCTTTACTAGACTAGCCAGGCCCAGTTCCTGTAACCATTCTTCATATGCCTTAGTCTCCAGTCCCCTAATCATCCTGGTTGCTCTTCTCTGTACTTTTTCTAGAGTCTCAACATCTTTTTAATAATGCGGTGAACAAAAATGGATGCAGTACTCTAGTGTGGTCTTACTACGGCTTTATAGTGGTATTAGTACCTCCCATGATCTTGATTGTATTCAGGGGTGGGATTCAAATTTTTAACAACCAGTTCTGTGGACATGGCTTAGTTGGTGGGTGTGGCTTGGTGGTCATGTGACTGTCTGGGTGTGGCCAACTCAACATCACTCACATTGAGGCACACATCTCCTTGCCTGGCCTCTCATGACTATGGAGATGCTACAACAGTCGTAAGTGTGAAAAACAGCCATAAGTCACTTTTTTCAGTGCCATTGTAACTTTGAATGGTCACTCCACACAAGCAAAGTACCAGCAAAGGAGGAAAAAAAAAACTCCAGAGAAGTTCCTGACATAGGAAGTCTAGTCTTGCCAAGAATGTAATAAGGGTTAACGGAGAGGCAGTTTCTGTAAGCAACACCAGGATTAGGCCAGTAGTTTCTTCTGACAACCGGTTCTCTGAACTGCTTAGAATGTTATCAAATGGTTCTAGCGAATAGGTGCGAACCACTAGAATCCCACCCCTGATTGTATCCCTCTGTTAATAAAAATTTAGTATTGCATTAGCTTTTTTGGCTAATGATTAATTGCACTGGAAATTTTACTTAGTTTGGAACAAAACATGCTTTTTTTTCTTGCAAATTCTCTTTTTTTGCAAGTCTTAAATGCACTTGAAACTGGAGATCAAAGCTAGTTTCCCAGCTTAACATTCATGTTGCCTAGAAACTAAGGGGCACACAAGAAGCCTGCTTATTTACTTGATCTTTTCTGCATTGTTAAAGTGAAACGGACATAATGTATTGTACAGAGCATGTTGCCTATCTTTGTCAACTCTAAGACTTCATTTTATTATTTCCTTGCTGTGAAACTTGATTGAATTCAATTTGCACATTAAATTAATTCTTCTTTTCAAATTTTACGTCAACTTTTGTGAGCTACATCTTTCTCTATCATACACATGGAGTCCTTATTAACGAAATATGTTCATCTGAAAGAGAGTCTTTTTGGTATCATAAACAAGGCTCTTTGATATGAATATGGGGGTATAAGTATGTGCAAACCAGGACTGGCATGACATGTTTTTGTTATCCTTACACATTTCATTGTAATATGCCCAGATGGTGCATCAGCAAAGATTTTGACACCTGGCTGTTTTCTAGAAGCATCACTTTACCCTTTGACAGTCCTAACTGAGTGGATCCATTTCCCTCCTTGCAATTCTTAATGGAGCTATCCTTTTCCAAAGAAAGATGATCATATTTCATTAAAGCATTAGACAAATTTTATGATTACTTTATTTCAGTGTCTGTTACATACTGTACAGTGAGGGAGATCATAAGAACAGGCCGAGTGCCATAAAGACACCATTTAAGATCCAAAGCCATAGATGTCTTACCTCCAGATTCAAGGCAAATGTGAGTGCATTGAGTGACTGCAGCCTTAGTTGATTTTCAGGCTTCCTGTCTTCCTTAGGCATGCCAACTGCCAGAAGATGTCATTCACAGAGCTGGCTGATACAATCAGAAACACATTTTGCTGAAATACCAATAATATTAACAACCACAAAACAGTTGCTTCAAAAGGATAGATTATGTGCTGAAATCTCATGGAAATCTAATTGGGTGACTTAGTGGAAATAAAACACATATGGAAATTATTTTGATACACAGTATTTGGTTACAACTCTTTAATCAATTAAGCTGTTTTTCTTCACCAGTTAAATTATGCCAAGCATTTTATAGACTGTTTGAAGTTTCTTTCCACAGCCAGGAGCACCAGTGGTTGGGCATTACTGCTTTGGTCAGTGCCCCCACTTGAACTTTTGTTGTGCTGGCACATAACACCAAAAAAAGCAAGTGCTTGTGGCATCACAGTGTTTTCTTTAATTCAGTGAAAGTAAAATGATGTGTAAACACTTGACCATCAGTACTTAAGAAAAGAAAACCCAAGATAAAACACCTAGAAGAGAGTACACCTCCCATCATTTTCGAATGATAAGTTAATGGAATAGAAGATCCCTTTTAAAGGAAAAAAATTGCCAATGACCAGGACCAGCCCAATCCTAATATTTGCTTACCTGTTGCTATTCAATGCCTTGACCAGTCAGTATGACACAAAAGATTTCACTTACTTTTCTTGGCCTAATTGAAAAAAACAAGAGGTTATGATTTTCCCAGGATTAAACAGTGAGTTCTTTATCTAAGCTTTCAGTCTAATGGATCTAACAGGTCAGGTGGAGCCTTTCCTATTTAAGGAATATTAAAAAAAGAAAATGGCTAGTTCAATTTCAGCTGTCTGGGAAGTGCAGTTTTCCTAATTCTGTGACTGGAGAAAACTTGTGCAGAAGTTTGGGTTAAGACAAGACATTAAAAGGAACAGGCAAAGCAACCTTGTGGGATCAAAGGGAGGGGATTTAATGGTAGAAGAAATATCATTTTCTAAGCCCTGCCAAGGAAGAGTTATTTTCTTTTTATAATAGTGTTGACTTTTGTAGCCAGCATCAATTAAATGGTGATGAGTTTTCAGGCTAAATGGGCACTGTCTGACTTTTTGATAACTTGACATTTTACTGGCAGCTGTGGCCGGCATTTTCAGAGGCTAAGTGAACTGCTCAGTAGCATAATTCTCAGCTGTTCTGACTGATGCTTGATCATTCTTTCAAACTGTTCTCTAGATGATTTCATGGGAATCAGAGAAAGATGATTGCTGATTAGTTTTTCATCAATTTTTAAATGATATACAATGGTTCAAACCCTTTCTCTAAGTGAACTCTTAATAGATTCCCAGAACAATGTCTCTTCAATCTTATCCCCACCTCTTTGCTGCCAGGGACATTTTAAGAAAAAACGTCAGAAAACAGGACTCTCATTCTGCTCACTGAGAAGTCCTGCAGTCCCCTAAAGTCCCTGGGATACTTCGCAAGGAATACAGAATTACCATCTCCATTGCTAGTCCTAACTCTAATAAAAGTTGCCCTGAATAATTTCATATCATAGTTACCACACATGCCTTTTAAATGTTTGCTTTTTTTATGGAGGGAGAAGGAGATACATAACCATTATGCCCTTTTAGGTTTCTTTCAGTGGCTTAACTATTTTGTTTTAATAGAACTTCAAAGCTTCTTTCAAGGAATTTCATTAAATTTCCCCTTCTTAGGGGAATTGTTTTAGCAATACGAAATTACACACACACACACACATACATACACACACACATACGTACAAGCACACACAAGCACACACAAATATATACACACTATCTATCTATCTATCTATCTATCTATCTATCTATCTATCTATCTATCTATCTATCTATCTATCTATCTATCATCTATCTATTTCACAGATTTTCACGGGTACAGGTATGTAGGTCTAGATGTGTTCGGGTCTTTTCCTGTGTAAGATTAAGAATATCTTGGCAACGTTTCGGCAAGATCCCACTCGCCATCCTCAGGCTGGTGCTTTCGGCTTCGTGCCAGTGCAAGCAGTGTGTGATTGGAGCTGCCGTCTTTCTATAAATACTGGTGGTGGGGGCTGGTGTGCTGGGCTGGTTGGCTGCGCTGCTGCCTCTTGATTGGTTGATGGAGATGATGTTGGTATAATGGGCTGTGTGATGGCCTTGTGAGTTTATATATTTGTTTTCTTAAATTTTCGCGGGTACTTACATGCATGGTATTCAGCTTTGGTCGGGTATTTTCATTATAGTTGTGCTTTCAAAGTTGTATGCCCTAAGCTCCATGGCCTCCCCAAGATGCACAAAGAAGGAATACCACTCAGACCCATAGTCAGCTCCATAGGCTCACCTCTACAGAATCTTGCCAAATTTCTCACCAAACAACTCCAGCCCTACACAGAATCCATCACCTCACACGTACAAAACTCCTTCTGCTTCATAGAAACAATAAAGAAACAAAACCTACAACCCAGCAACCTACTCGTGAGCTTCGATATCATATCCCACTTCACCCAAGTACCCATCAAAGAAGCCTTGACAGCCATCCAAAACAAATACAACCCCAACAAACACATCCTAGATCTGACCAACCACTGTCTAATCAACACATACTTCATCCACAATGGACAAAGATACAAACAGATAGAAGGAGCACCCATCAGATCACCCCTCTCACCTGTCATCGCTGACCTATACATGGAACACTTTGAAACCAACGCTCTAGACAAATCCGAACACAAACCCAAACTCTGGCTCAGATATGTAGATGATACTTTCGTAATTTGGCCACAAGGGAAAGAAAAACTGGACAACTTCCTCACATATCTTAACAACCTACATCCCAAAATACAATTCACCATGGAAACAGAAACCAACAACCAACTTCCCTTCCTGGATGTCCTAATTTACAAAAAACCCAATGGCTCCATAGGACACACCATCTACCGGAAAAGAACACACACCAACCACTACCTAAATGCACAATCCCATCACCACCCTGCACAGATCAACTCCGTAGCCAAGACCCTCATCTCCAGAACCAAACACCTAGCTGACAAAGACCACCTGAGAACAGAACTACACAACCTCACTAACGTATTAATTTCCAACGGATTCCAAAGAAACACTATCACCAATCTAATCCGAAAAAAGATACCCCCAAAAAACCAAGACACAGAACAAGACAACAGTATCGCACTCCTCCCCTACATCAAAGGCACCACAGACAAAATCAGCAAAATTCTCCACAAACACAATATCAGGACAGCCTTTGGCACTGACCAAAAAATAGCCAACATCCTAAGAAACCCCAAAGACAAGATCCAGCTAGAAAACCAAGGAGTTTTTGAAATGCCATGCAACAATTGCCCAGCCACATACATTGGACAAACCAACAGGAGAATAAATGCACGCATCGCAGAACACAAAAACATAGTCAGAAGAGAAGAAAATACTTCCTCCCTCTTCCAGCACCTTAAAGCCACAGGACATGAAATTAATTTCAAAGGAGCCAAATTAATATCCAACAGTGAACACTCCAGCAAGAGAATAATCAGGGAAGCGATCGAGATAGAGAAACACTCCCATAACATGAATAGATGGGACGATACCTCCCGCTTACCAGACATCTGGAAGCTAGCCCTCAGCAACAAACGAGTCCCAGCCATGAAAACCAACACCAGACCCAAAACAACACAGGACACCACCGCCAATCCCCCTCATCAGACCCAGGCCCAAGCCCATCCTATAAACGAAGGACAACCACCATCCAGAAAACAGACCACGGCTGCTTCACTAGCTGTCGCTCCCCCCGACCCCAAAACCAAACAAGCTGACACATGCCAAGAACACAGATCCAGACCCCAAACTTGAAGCCAGACTAAAACCCAGAATGCTACATCACAGCCACCCACTCAGGACATCACATCAGAAAACTCAGGAAATTACACCACAAGAACTCAAGTAGTTGCAACACAGCAAATGACCCAGGATATCACAGCACAAGACCACAGCAATAAATCTCACAAGGTCATCACACAACCTATTACCTAAGCCATTACTACACAAGAAGCTAATGGAAAAGAGATCAAAACACAAACGACCCAGGAGATTACAATGCAGGACCCAGGATACCACAACAAAAGAACTCACAAGCCCATCACACAACCCATTACCCAAGCCATTAAAACACCAGAGGCTAATGGAAAAAAGATCACTATAAAACAAACGACTCAGGAGATTACAGCACAAGATCCAGGATATCTCCACAACAAAACTCACAAGGCCATCACACAGCCCATTATACCAACATCAACTCCATCAACCAATCAAGAGGCAGCAGCGCAGCCAACCAGCCCAGCACACCAGCCCCCACCACCAGTATTTATAGAGAGATGGCAGCTCCAATCACACACTGCTTGCACTGGCACGAAGCTGAAAGCACCAACCTGAGGATGGCAAGTGGGACCTCGCTGAAACGTCATCAAGATACTCTTAATCTTACATGGGAAAAGACTTGAACACACCTAGACCTACATACCTGTACCTGTGAAAATCTACGAAAAGATACATGTGTGTGTGTGTGTGTTTTCTTAAGTTTTCACGGGTACTTACATGTATGCTTTTCAGCTTTGTTCGGATATTTTCCCACGTCATTATAGTTGTGCTTTTAAAGTTGTAGCAACGTTTCAGCAGAATCTCATCTGCCATCATCGGGCTTATGTATTGTGTTCATCTGTGAGTGCACAATACACAAGCCTGATGATGGCAGATGAGATTCTGCTGAAACATTGCCACAACTCCAAAAGTACAACCACAATGACATGGGAAAACAAATATCAGACCTCTACGGGGAGGAAATAGACAGCCAGACCCAAACCTATGAGAAGCTGGAAGTTAAAAGAGCAGGAATACTATGTGACCTCAAATTCCTACGCAGCTGCAGAGACAACAATGCAACACCAACCTGCTTCAAATTAACATTTCATCACAGCACAGCAGCTACTAAACGTATCCTGAAAAGAACTGAAATGGCTCTACTCAGGAACGAGCTCCACAGAAAGAGATTCCAATTGGATCAGTTAAACAAAGATTTGCTAACACTATACCTGAATTGAGCAGTAAAATCCACCCTCTACTTTGGGACAAGATAAAACAACTTACAACTTGGAGAGCTGAAACTGAAACCACTTACAAAAATGACAAACTCCTGAAGAAACTAAAGAAATTAGAACATGACAAGAAAGCCCCCAACAACTCACAACAATACCTGAAACAATTAGTATATAACGTTTCCAACAGAGAACTCACCAAAACAGAAATGGATGTCCTAACCAAAGGATTCAATTATGCTATAGCACCCCAAAAAATCCCCACAGAATCCATCATATGTGCAGTAGAATCCAGCCTAACTAAATTAAATACAGATGAAGCTAATAGAATAAGACACCAAATTACTAACATCCTATGCACAAGCAAACCACCCAAAAGCAACTTGCACAAAGAGGAACTAAAAGCCCTGCAAGCCCTAAGGAACGATAGCAGCATAATCATACTTCCAGCAGATAAAGGTAATGCCACAGTAGTAATGGATAGAAAAGACTACAAAACAAAATTGACAGACCTACTCCAAGACTCCACATACAAACCCATAAACACGGACCCAACCACATATCTGGAAAAAATAACGAAGAAGAAAATTATAACCAGCCACATGAGCAAGGAGATCCAACAGAGAATCATCCCAAGAGAAAAATCTTCCAGATGCCCCAAACTATACGGCCTCCCAAAAATACACAAAGAAGGCATACCTCTCAGACCCATAGTCAGCTCCAGAGGAGCACCACTACAAAACCTAGCTAAACACTTAGCAAAGCAGCTACAGCCCCATGTTGAAGCAGCAGCTTCACATATACAAAACTCATACCACTTCTTGGAAATGATCAAAGATCTACATGTGGAACAATAAGATCTGCTTGTAAGTTTCGACGTGGTTTCACTATTCACTTAAGTCCCAGTAAAAGAAACTCTTGAAATCATCAAAAATAAATATCAACCAGCTAAGCACCTCATGGAACTAGCAGAACACTGCTTAACCAACACATATTTCATATACAAAGGACAAAGATACAAGCAAATTGAAGGAGCCCCTATGGGATCACCACTGTCACCCATCATTGCAAACCTGTTCATGGAAGAATTCGAATCCAGAGCCCTAGCTAATGCCACGCACAAAGCCAAACTATGGCTAAGATACATCAATGACACATTTGTGATTTGGCCTCATGGAAAAGAAAACCTAAACAATTTCCTAACACACCTAAACAGCACACACCCCAAAATCAAGTTCACCATGGAAACGGAAACAAACAAACAACTACCATTCCTAGATGTACTAATCTACAAAAAAACAGATGGCACACTAGGACACACCATATACCAGAAGAAAACATACACCAACCGCTATCTCAGTGCCCAATCCCACCACCACCCAGCACAGATAAACTCCGTGGCCAAAACACTAATCGCCAGAACCAAACACCTGGCAGACAAGACACACATAAAGACTGAACTATGCACCCTGACTAAAGTACTGATAGCCAATGGCTTCCACAAAAGCAAAATCACCGGCTTGATCCACAAAAACACACTGAGACATAATGGAGACCTAGAAGATGAACAGACCTATGGAACAGCTGTCCTGCCCTACATAAGAGGCACTACAAACAAAATCAGTAAGATACTACACAGGCATCACACCAAGACTGCCTTCAAAACAGACAGAAAAATAGCAGCCATCCTAAGAAACCCCAAAGATAAAATTGACCTGGAAAACCAAGGCATATATGAAGTCCCCTGTGCATCATGCCCAGCCACATACATTGGACTGACCAATAGAAGAATAAGTACCCACCTGGATGAACACAAAAATGCAGTAAAAAAGCTGGAACACACTTCCTCACTAGTCCAACACATGAAAGCAAGAGGTCATAGCATCGACTTCAATGGCACCAAACCCTAGCCACTATAGAAAACCCCAGCCACAGAATTATCAGAGAAGCCATCGAGATTGAAAAAAGACCTGAAAGCATGAATAGAAGAGATGATTCCAACAGACTGTCAATTATTTGGAAGCTTGCACTCACAAACAAAAAAATCTCTACACCACAAGCCAGGCAAACACCTGGGCACAAACAGATCCCCCCCTGATACCTCCAACTCAAACACACCCGAACCAGGCACTCAGATGAAACCTAGCTTCCTAATAAATGATAGCTGTCCATTTATTCGGAGCCAAGCTGCACTAAAAGCCTCCAATACAGGAACACAATGTTGCCAGCCAATCAAGACAAAAAAAAGCCACAAAACAGACAGAAGATATTAGAAACACCAATCAAGCAGGACACAGCAAACTCCAAGACCAATAAACACAGTCCAAGACTCCCAACCAATCAGGATGAAGAAAAAACCATTCTGGCACAGCAGTAGGCTGTGAAAGTCTGACTCACACTGAAACAGCTATGAAAGTCTGACTCACAGATGAACACAATACAGAAGCCTGATGATGGCAGATGAGATTCTGTCGAAACGTTGCTACAACTTTAAAAGCACAACTATAATGACGTGGGAAAATACCCGAACAAAGATGAATACCATACATAGCTCAAGTTGATTGAGGCAGAAACCCAACTGACTGATATTGGGCCAGTAACTCCCTCTGAGCCCCAGGATAAAGGCAATGGCTATGCTAAAAAAAATTAAAACTGCCCTGCACAACAAATATTGAAACCCTCAGTGGATTAGCTAGGTTTTCATTGATTTCCAAAACACTAAAAGATTGAGGTTATCTGGATCTTAGGAGTAGCATGATCAGTTGCGATGGGTTATGACCAAGAATGCCTCTCCTGGGTTCTCATCCATTTCAACCACTTGAGAAGAGGATAGCTGAAGCATCCCTACTCATGGTGCTCAAGCATGGTGGATAGTCTTTATCTGGAGAAGATGATCCTCTTTGTAGTTCTGAACCAGCAGTTTAAGTTTTACTTAGAATCCCTCAGTAGCTAATGTCACACTGACAATATAAATGTAACACTATTCAAGCATTCTCCCCCACCAGCATGCAGGTTGTTGCATTCTGTACCAAGAGAAGCTTCCTGGTAATCTTGAATTGCTCAGATCGCCCTATTTTACCTATCAAAACTGGTTTTCATCTGATTATCAAAACAGGGATAAGCTCAACGTTAACATTTAAATTGGTTTATTAGAAATCCTTTTGTCTAATAAAGAAGTCAAAGCATAAGCTAAAGTTATTATTTTCATACAAATCATTACTTTGAACCAGTGTCAAGGCATTCAGTTTAATGTATTGCAATTTATAGAATAAGCAGACTGGATCCCAATATCAGGTATTAATGAAGTAAGATTAGAAATGGAAGTTCAAATTCTATTTGTAAATCATAAAATATCACCAAACATTACCCTTTGACCCTCTATCAAAATTCCATTGATATTTCCAGAAATCCTTATTAGAGATTCTAAAGCCATATTTTAAAGGAAAGGAGGAATAGGGCATCCTTGACATGTACCTCAACATAAATTTAGCCAAGAAGGCATACCATTATTAATCAGAATATGATTCAGGAGAAGAATAAATTATTATGCTCAGAATTGCAATATTTTCTACTCAACAGTAGTTCAAGCCACGGCACGTTTGATATGCAGCCATTAAAAATGAACTTTAGAGACATTTGACAGTAGCAGTTACCTGCCTTTTCTTTGCTGCTCTCCGTCTAAAAAACAAAGGCTATAAAAGAATAGGAAATGATGTTGGAAGGAATCTGTCAGGCACAAAGGTACTTTTTCAAGAGGCAACTGGACTTTCTGTTTTTTCTTTGAAGACATTTCGCTTCTCATCCAAGAAGCTTCTTCGGCTCAACCCCCCACCCCCACCCCAGAAAGTCCAACTGCCTCTTGAAAAAGCATCATGACCTGGATGATTGCGAATCTCCATAGACTGTCAGGCACAAGCAACCAGAACTACTCATGGATAGGCCCAAGCAGATATTTTATTGTTAATCACTTATATTACAAAAATCTCATCAAACTGTCTGCCTTCTCTTGGGAAATGGTAGACATAGACCTAAGGGTTTGACCACAGACATTTCCTCTCCTAAACAGACTATAACTTGGAGCCTCTCCTTATGACTCCTAGCAGGAGCCCCTTCCTGTCAACTGGTAGTTCCACCACAGAATCACACTATTGTGTAAATTGCTCATCCTCTTTATACTGTTGTAATATATTTCTGGTCGGGGAATTGCTCAGATGGTATCCAAATGAAGTCAAAGACACTGACACGTATTTGTAGCTTTATGTAAATAAAGATATTTCACCTGTATATTTACAACAAACTAGATAGTCTGACAAATAGGAACATCATGAGGTAAGTCACAGAGCACACAGGGCATACAGAAGAAAAAGGCGGGAAAAATGGGAACCCCCCCCCTCCACACCCACAGCAACCAATCACGGAAGAGGTTGCCTCATGCAGGAGCCAGCACTCCCCAACCAAATAGCTATAACTGTGTGTTCTGGCTCACTGCACAACCTTCCTGCCCCAGTTTCTAAATTTTAAATATCTTGACACATCTCTTGGCTGTATATAAAGGATAGAAAAGTATGGTTAGATGGCTCCATGGGTTGTGTCAGATCTCTAGAGTGATCTGCCATTCAGGCCGGACCTTACAGATTGGGTGATCTTGAATAACCAAATAATAACCAATGATGTTTAATAACTACGCATGGAATTGGCAACATCTCTTTCTAAAATTGGCATTCTGTGTCTTTCACAGTGGAAACAAAGATGCTAGATAGGGACCACATAAGGTCCTAGTTTCTTTCGCGTCCACAGGCTCAAGAATCGGATGGAAGCGTTCCCCAAAGAGGAAAGTGAGAAGCAAGAATTATATGCTCAACCCTCTGTTGATACAGCTGTCCAGACATAAACCCTGTAGGCTAATAAAGAACACTGCTGATTACTGAGGCATGATTTTGTCCTAGAAATAAAGTATCTTGACAGCTCTGCAATCCCTTCCTCCTCCAGTTTCTCAGCACCCTGGTGGCCAAGCCAGCAGAGCAATTGTGACAGCATGTCAATTACACTTAGCATGATGGCAGATCTGGCTGTGGCTGTTCTTAACGTGGAAAATTAGCTCCCAGTTTAACTGCATTACATAAGCAATGAAAGATAAGGAAGGAGAGAGGAGAAAAAGGAGACTGCAGCTGCAGTCCTTTTGTGCTTGCTGTCTAGGACCAGGGCAATCATTGCAATGAATAAGTAGAAACAATCACAGGAGGTGAACAGATAAGGGAAGACATAATGATTCCCCCCCTTTATTAAATAAGAGGGTAGCCCTAGGGGATAAAGGACACCCCTTTATTCAGAAGCCTGCCAGCCCCACAAGCTTTTATAGACCAGGAGAGCTTGTAATTGATGGTCTGGCTCTGTTATCAGCTTTGTTGCAGTCTGTAGCTTGGTACTGAGCAATGCCTCTTATAGGTTATTGTTTACGTGCCCAGTCGACAGAAAATAAAAGAACATGATGAGTTCTCACACATTACTGCTAAGTGGAGAGCTCCAAGAGCTGCATTGTCTCCAAGGGGACAGTGGGTAGACCCTTCAGTTGCTAAACTACTCCCGCAGGGTTTTAATTAGGCTTACAGAAGTGAGGTTGTTTCCAGCACATCGCTGGGGGAGGAAAAACGCCCTCTTATCCAGTCCCCTGAACATCTCAGTGCTTTTTCATTGACATCAGGCTTTTAGGTTACCTGACAGTGCTGTTCCTTGGGCCATTATAGTCAGAGTTTGTTCAGGTAGTCTTCAACTTATGACCACAATTGAGCCCAATATTGTTAAACGAGGCCATTGTTAAGTGATGTTTTGCCTCATATTGTGACCTTTCTTGGCATAGTTGCTAAGTGAATCACTGCAGTTGAGTTAGGAACTATTGTTAAGGGACTCTAGTTTCCCCATTGACTTTGCTTGTCAGGAGAGGGGAAAACATGACCCCAGGACACTGCAACCGCCATATGTATGAGTCAGTTGCAAAGTGTTTGAATTTTGATCATGTGACCATGGAGATGCTGCAACAGTTGTAAATGTGAAAAACGGTCATAAGTCACTTTTTTCAGTGCCATTGTAACTTTGAATGAAATTAATTATTATATGTTGAGGACTAGCTGTAATTCATTCTGTTACATCCAGAAATTTTTATTGCAAAAATACAATTTCAAACACTATATGATGTCAAATAAGGAACCCTATAGGGTTCCGGGTCGTCCTCCATGCTGTTTAATTTTTGATTTAACTATTCAGAGCATTAGAATGAGGTAGCACTGCTATAATGATTACATCCTATCCTATTGCTAGTACTTAAGAAGCACTTGATTGTCAACTTTGAACTTTACTGGCCAATAAGAACTATACAAGTCCACCCACACTTATTGTATGTTCTGACCCAAACCCTTTTCCAATTAAACAAACACAAATCAAAGGGAACAGAAACCAATTCTTACGAATCCCTGGTTAAAAGGCTGCTGCAAACTAATTAACTTTGATAAACACAAGCCTCATCAAAACTGTGCGAGACTGCCAAGAATCACAGATAAGAAATATTTCACAACACAAGAGTCTTCAAATACCAACTAAGATACTGCAGTGTCCACGAGGCTGGAGTTTCAAAACATTTTTGCTTCCTACAAAGAACGTCTGATTCACAGCTAGCTTTTATCTTCTTGAAGGAGCGGCCATTACCTTGCAGCCTTACTCCTGAGTCTCCCGTGCTGCTGCAGCTGCTCTTTCCTTCAAGCAGCTCTGCGCGCATGCGCACTGGGCACTGGCTCCTCGGGAACGTCCTCATCGCTGCTGCCAGCCCCCACAATCTCTGAAGGCAGCAGTCCACTCTCTTAATAGTCCTGGCCCCTCCTCTGAGTCCTCGCTCTCCTCAGCCATCCGCACCTGCTGCCGCTAACCACAACATTGTATCAGCAATTACATTGTTGGTGAAGGTGCTAGATTATATCCGTACCAAAAATTTAATGCTATACTATAATAAGCATCGTTGAAGAATAGCACTTACTTTCAGTCAGGGTTCTGCTAATTATTAGCTTCCAGTTTGCTTTGGAGAAAAATACAGAAGACCTTCTAACCATTTCTTGGTTTCTCAAAAGGTAACTTGAATGTCACCATTATTATTCTTTTGGTTTAGATGGGCATCCACTGAATGCATTGAGACTAGGCCAGATGGATGATTAAGCTCCTATTGGACATGGGTTATTCCAGAAGATGATTAAACTTGTGTTTATAAATATTCAGACAATAGTTGACATGCACAAGAAGGGGTTTTCTCTATCTTTTCTGCTCCCATTCTTCATGTAGACCACCCCCATGGCCATCTCTGGTTCATTTCTGTTCAGCTTGATCTGGTTTGCAAGCCAAGGCATCAGCTAGAGGTTTGGACAATACAGGAGAGAACCTGACTTGAAAGAAGTAGACTCTTCAGGTGCCCAAAGCAGAAAAATGGTAGAGGGATTGAATGGGAAGAGGCAAACCCACAGGGGTGGGATTCAACCGGTGTAACTTCCAGTTCGGTGATTACGTTTTGCACACTGTGCGCGCGTGTAAAAAAAATACCAGCTGCGCCGCCCAGACAGCTGAAAAGCACTGCGCGCGGGTGCGCAGCATTTGAAAAGCCACCTTTTTCCTGCTTTTTCAACCTCAGCTGTGCCATGCAAAGCAGCTGAAGTTGAAAAAGTAGGAAATAAAGGACAGGTGGGTGGGCGGGCCAAACAGCAGCAAACACAGAACCCGTTCAGTGTCTGCTGCTTTTCAGAGCTACCAGTTTTATTGAACTGGGCAGAACCGGTAGCATCCCACCCCTGCAAACCCACACCAACCTAAAGTTGCCACTAGACATCACCCAATAGGGAAAATGTGATAATAGCACATCAGATTGTAAGCTATCAAAATGTGCATTAGGAAATCTCAGCACAGCTAAGATCATCTTAAAGGGTGTTCAGATAAGGACAG
Source organism: Notechis scutatus (assembly GCF_049901735.1). Classification (NCBI taxonomy): domain Eukaryota; kingdom Metazoa; phylum Chordata; class Lepidosauria; order Squamata; family Elapidae; genus Notechis; species Notechis scutatus. The sequence continues at coordinate 108,706,514 of NC_142010.1, read as the reverse complement.
TGGATCAGGTGAAGGTAATGAGGCCACAATAGAAAAAAATAACTTATTGGGGCATGTTTGTATTGAAAAATCCTTTTTGCCTCCATTTTTGCTGGTGGAATCTCTACTTCTCTTCAAAATGAGTCCTGCTACATCTTGGTCTATTTACAAGATTATGTATCTGGCTTTCAACATAGGACCAAAGTGGTATTAACTAGAAATTATATGTTTTCTTTTTTGTAACTCAATACTTGGCTGAGTTAATTTAATTTAATTTAATTTCTTCAGTTTAGGCACCACCAATCTCCAAAGTTATTCTACACAGCATACAATAAAACCACACACAAATATAAAATGAAATATAATAACAAAGGGAAGGGAATAAAGTACAAGAACAGATGATGAGTTTCTTGATTCATTTAATATCTATTTAGAATTAAAATTTGGATCATGCCTTAAAGTATTAGGTTAACAGGAGAAGTCTAAGTTTAGCCTTTCTCTTTTCCCACAAATATTGTAACATAGTTTTAAAATCTCATGCATTCAGCTTCAGGAAAATAACATACATGGAAATGAATAAATGGATTTGTGCATTAATAGAATTTTTCTCGACTCTTGTGCTTTGCAAGAGAATGGTTCCTTTTATCACACCTACTCTGCCATCCTAGAGGAATAAAAATATAATTATAAATATGAAACCAGTAGCCATTGCTTTCCTTTCATGATGTTCAAAGACTTTCCAGAAGCAACCAAAAATGAAAATCCAGAGAGTTAATGCTGGCTCACTGCCCATCTTTCAATGAAATCCGCTGTTCAGAAAAAGTTCTATCAAACTCCTCCTGATCCTTGTAACTAGTATAACTAGGGGACTGGAAGCTAAAACATATATAGAACGGTTGCTGGAATTGAGTATGTCTAGTTTAATGAAAAAGAGTACTACAAAGTGACATGATAGCAGTGTTCCAATATCTCAGGGTCTGCCACAAAGAAGAGGGAGTCAAGCTATTCTCCAAAGCATCTGAGGGCAGGACAAGAAGCAATGGGTGGAAACTAATCAAGGAGAGAAGCAATTTAGAATTAAGGAGAAATTTCCTGACAATTAGAACAATTAATCAGTGGAACAACTTGCCTCCAGAAGTTGTAGGTGTTCCAACATTAGAGGTTTTTAAGAAGAGACTGGGCAGCTATTTGTCTGAAATAGTATAGGGTTTCCTGCCTGAGCAGAGGGCCTCCAAGTTCCTTTCCAACTCTGTTATTTTGTTAGTGTGCCTGCTGAGACTCTTCCTGAGCCGGATAACTCAGCCATTATTCACACCTGAATTACATTTGCTTTGGCTCTGCAATGTGATCTCATCCTTGAAAAATATACAGAAGCTGCAGTTGGTGTAAGTTAAGCTCAACTGCTAAGTTACATGGCAACATATGGAAAAATCTTGTCTTTTTCATTCTTTCTTTCTACACTTTTGTTTTTCTTCTTCTTCTTTGTTCTTTATTACTTCAGCTCTTTATTACTTTGTGATAGTTTTATATGCTTTGTAAAGCTTTACTAAAAAAAATATCTGAAAAAAAGAAAGTTCAAAGACCTAAACTTAAGCATGCACATGTGCAAGAACAAGTTCATAGACTGTTCTCCATGCCATGTCTCTTTTTTATTATTTTATTTATCAAATTTTTATGCCCCTTTATTCTCCCTATTCGCCATTTCCCCTTCCTTGGGTATGGAACAATCTTGGCCTTAAAACATATATAGAGATGTATGGAAAAGGAATCCCCCCCCCACTTCTTTCAATGTGATGTCTTTTGTTGGGCATGTATGTGCTTCAAATGGACATCCCAACAGCAATGGAAAGTATCTTCTAGAAGTTGTATATTATTGAAAAACAGCCCATGGTGAAGAAAGAGAGGTTGCTTGGAAGAATAATCATTTACTGTAATGTATTTACTCAATGCATATTAAGCAACCAGAACAGAGTCTGCTAGAACATTTGAGGCTTCTCTATAATTTCCCAGCTTGAATTTTACAATGATATTAGTCTTCCTTTTCAATCCCTCTCCTCACATTCACTTATAGGTTTTGCAAAATCCAAAGTCCAAAGCAGCTCTGTCTGAAGTGGCAATAAAAGATGTTGTTTGTCTTAAGCTCTTTGATATGGTAAAGGTTTCCAACTCAAAGAAGGGAACAGATATTGACTAGACTAGGCAGTGCAGAGGGCACCGTGGATGCACTAGCCATAGCGGCTAAACTCAGAAGGGAGAAAAACGGAAGTCCATGGCAGCTGAGAGCCAGACAAGCCTTTACAATATGCAGCCTCTTCTAATCTCTCTCTCTCTCTCTCTCTCTCTCCCTCCCTCCCTCCCTACACAGGCTGAGATTTGACTTCAGAAACAGCAGTCAGCCGATTGGTCCAGACTTTTCTTCTCTCTCCCCTACATTTTGCCCGTCCCTCAACATTCTCTCCAGCACGGATTGGGGGAGCTTTGAGACTCTCTCTGTTTGTGTCTGCGACAGGAAGGAGTGTAAATAAAGAGAAAACAAGCAGGGAGACTGTGAACACAGTGGCAGTTCTCTTAGTAACTAGACAAAGTTAGTGACAAGAGTGCAAGTGACTTGCAAGGCAACAGTGGAAAACGAGACTGCTCCCTCAAGCCAGGTTGCCTAAAAACCGGCAAGCTTTCTTCTGTTGGTGTTTAGGACTTGAAAGTTTTGCCTCCACTTGCCTGCAAGATCCAGAGAAGCATGTCTCTGGCTGTGAAGAAGAGCCAAGTACGCCTGGTGTTTCTGGGGGCAGCCGGGGTTGGCAAGACATCTCTTATCCGGCGATTCCTGCAGAACACATTTGAGCCAAAACATCGCCGGACAGTAGAGGAGCTGCACAGCAAGGAGTATGAGGTCAGTGGAATGACCATCAAGGTGGAGATCTTGGACACTAGTGGAAGTTATTCGTTCCCAGCGATGCGCAAGCTCTCCATCCAGAACAGTGATGTTTTTGCCTTGGTCTATGCTGTGGATGATGCGGAGTCCTTTGAGCGCGTGAAGACTTTGCACGAGGAGATCCTGGAACTGAAAGAAGATAAGTCCCCACTGATCGTAGTGGTGGGCAATAAGGCTGAAACTGGTGGGGTTAGGCAAGTGTTGCCTGAAGATGTTCTCTCCTTGGTGGAGCTTGACTGGAACAATCGTTTCCTGGAGGCATCTGCTAAGGAGAATGAGAATGTGATGGAAGTTTTCAGGGAGCTGCTTCAGCAAGTCAACCTGCCCAGCCTGCTGAGCCCTGTTGTGCGGAGAAGACGCGAGACTTTCTCCAGTGAAGCCCCCCTGAGGCCCCCCATGAACAAAGCAAATAGTTGCACCATCTGTTGAATGTGAGAAAGTCAGCATCAAGATGATGTTGTTTTGTTTTGTTTTGCAAAACCTAGTCACTATCAGTGTGGGATGTTGTCTGTAAACAGTGTCATACCTCTAAATCCAATGTGAGCTCCTCACCAAATTAAGGCTGTAATTTGTAACGTGGAAGTGGAAGAGACGTCTCTTGTATGACACAGAGCTCTAGGAGTAAGTTTGGCTAAAGGAGGTAATATGGATCAGTTGGCTAATGTCTGAAACAATAATGGAGGCCAGCAAGGTATAGAGCATGAACGGCAATGGCGAGCATTTGAGGAATCTCTTAAGGAACATTTCATTCTGGGGGCATCTACTGATTGTTTGTATTTTCAGATTGTTTGTATTTTCAGAAGACTTTGTTACAAGAAGGGAGGGTAGACAGTTTCATGTTTATTGAACAGCAGATGTGCGTGTGTTGCTTCCTAGAGTACAGTGTTTTTTTTATTTCTAATATTTGCATGAATATGTCCTTGCACTGATTATGATTACACTGAGTTAAACAATCTTGGTGACATCTCTGCATCTATACTGTGGAAAGAGGTGCATCATCCAGTGGGTCAGTTGGCCTGAATGTGATTTTGGTTTTTGTTTTTTTTAAAATAACTTTGGAAAGCTTGATCCAATAAAAGAAAAAGTCAAACCCTGCCAGTAACTCTGTCAGAAGCATACTGTATTGCTTTCTTCCTGTGAGAGATGTAACTACAAGAGGAACATAACACCAGTTTCCGTTGCACTGATTTCTACATTCTGCTTTCTGCTTTTCTTCTCATGCATTTGTAGGTCATGCACCAGCTGAGCTGTGCTCGTTTCTATGCTCTTAGGATTTCTGGGACAGATACAAGACTGAGAAGTTGCCCCTTAAGAGAAATCAGTGTCAGTTTTTTTCTCAGTTATACCTTTGTGGGAATATTTTGTTCTCTCAGCTGGATTTCTGCCAAATGAGAGTGATAATAATCCCTCTTATTGATTAGGAAGATATGAAAGAAATGTTGTGGGTTATCTGAACATTTACTTGCTAGGATAAAAGTCTCAGAGGCATAAGGAAGTCACCATTGTGACTGATGTGCTTTGGATTTCAGTTCACATAAGCTGTATAGATTAATATGAAATACTTCTGAGTTCTGTCAAAAGAGGAACTAGGTAAATTTGTTCTGTGTTTGTCACAGCAGAAAAGAAATAGTGTGTATTTTATGAAGAAATTATTTTTCATACTGCAAAACAAAGCCATAAATAGAAGTAAACGGAGAGTAAACAAAATTACAGTCAGAAGAGTGGATGGTGAACATAAGATATTTTAGTAATCTTCATAAATTAAGCCAGAGTAGTGGGCTACCCATTGAACTATCCCATTTGTATTTATTTAAGCTTTTATGAGTAAAGGCAATCTTCCTACTTCTGGCTGCTGCTCCCTCTGCTATTTCAATTCCCAGTTCTTTTCACTAGTGATTCTAGCAGATGAGTCTGTCATTCTCTCATATAGCCAGTCCAACACATAAGCACGATTCCTCTCTTCTGGATTATTTGGTCAATACCCAGTATAGTAGGGAAGTATTGGGTGTCTGACCTGTCTCTACCTGTTCAGTGCTCCTGTGCATTTCTGACCTTGAGGAATGAAACAAGGTAAGATACTTCCTTCAGGGCTGGCTGCTAGTGAAGGAATAATTGTGTTAAAATGATAATGGGTGGCTGAAGATTTCCTCCATGTGTACTTGTTTCACAGATTAATACCTGTATCCTGATTGGTTGTGGGGAACTATGGAACATCATATATGGGAGTCAAGCAGTACATTCCTCAGGACAGATTTGCTACTGCCATGGTTGCAGGGAGAATGTGTGACTCTATCATGCAGAAGCGGCACAAGGTCCTCCTAGAAGAGGGAGATCTAGGGATGTGGTGAGCAAAGGATAAGAGCATGCATGAGACATCCTTCTATTAGAGTGAACTCTGGAGAAAACCTTTCCTTCAGAATGTCTGAGGTTGGCCATGTCTTAGGAATGAGAGTTCAGATAAATACAGAATAATTATGATTGTTCGTACTCTGTTGATCAAAGAGAAGGTTCATCCCAGCAAAAGTAGTGCACATTTAATTTGCCTCTCCTGTCAAAACCAGTGGGAACTAACCTCCCTCCCTCCCTCCTGTCATAAAGGAGAAAAATAAAAAAAAATTCCAATAAAAACTATTTCATTAGCAGATAATTAATATCATATACAATCTTTGGAAGGCACCAAACAGGTCTTCTTACTCCTTTTTTGATTTACATTCTGAAAGGAAAGGAAAATATGTCTATATTATGAAAATAATCCTATATTAGAATTATTTTCTCTACTCTTAGAACAGTCATAGAGTTTTATTTTTTTCCATCTTAATCTATCTTTTTTGTATCAGACTACTCAGCATTTTAAAGATACTATGTAATGTCCCCTTTATCATTCCATATTTTACAATATACTCCACATGAGGGCTTTGTATACTATAGATCAGAGGTGGGCAAACTATGGCCCGCGGGCCACATCCGGTCCGTTGGTCTTTTTAATCCGGCCTGCCGAAGATTGGTACAGAATTAAGGTTTGATGTGAATGATTGAATGATTGCATTCATTTGATTTTGACTTGTAATGACAGGCATTTTGACACCAGGTGACGCATTAGGCGCACTTGATTTTGCGGAGATTTTGCAGTTTTTTTATATGTATCGTATCTTGTGTTGACCTGGCCTGTCTGTCAAATTTTAAAAGTCAATGAGGCCCCCGAGCCAAAAAGTTTGCCCACCCCTCCTATAGATGCTCAACACCACAACTGAGCCATAACCACCATCTGAGCATAACCAATATGAGGGATGCTTGCATCTATAGTGCAACATCTTTGGAATCATGGATTATTTCTCCCTAGTGTAAATGAACAGCATTAATGCTACAGATGGCTTCTTAATAGTCCTTACATCTAGCCAGATGCCATTCTAAAAGAGCTTTTTAATTATGCTTCACCTACAAGTTGATCTGTAATATGTAATCCACCATGACATCAATATGTCTTGGACATTGCAACTGAGAGGTGCACTTCATGATCTCTTGTGATTTTGAAAGAGGTATTGATCATCTTCCTACATTATTGGAACTGACAGACTCTCCAACTGACAGGTGATGTACAAAAAAAGAATCTTTGTTTATGGACAGCAATACCTAGCACATGGAACTAGTAGCAGGCGATGCATTCTTACAATCTGGTTTGTCTCACCCCTTTAAACTCTTACAACCATTTTACCCCACTCTGTCACTCTCCTTGCTGATACCACTCTTTAACAACAAGCCCGACAAGCCAATCAGGATTCTATCTACCTGACCAATGGAGAAATGCAAAGATTGACTGTCTCATCTCCATCCTTTGGTTGCCTTCCCCAACAAAATTAACTGAAAAGATTAACTCATTTTTAAAAACCAAGTGGGAAGTGGTGCTTTGGGACTGCTGAGACATGTTCTTATCATGATTAGGTACACTGAGAGTCCGCACATTGTTTCAACTTTTTTTTATAATAAAGCTTCCTAGATTCTTGTTCGGAAAGCAGGAGAATCTATAAGGCAATCAACATATGGTCAGTATTTCCAAACATGAGCTCAGGGAAGTAAATTCTACATACTCCTCCCACTTCGTCAAAAAATTAAAAGGTGAATGTGGATTTGAATTTGTATGGACCTTTTGTGCAGTCTCGTGTAACAGGATGAGAAGCTGTGGATGAGGGTGCCCGTGTTGTGACTCAACTTTTATTCTCCAAAGCTGCTTTGAGGTATGCAGCAGCAGAATCATTCTTTAACATAATCATTTTTTTTCTCTGTATTGAGCTTAAAGATGCAGTTGCTTTAAGGAACTTATCTGCAAAGCACCTTTTTTTAGAATCAAACATAGACTGCTAAATGCAGGTGCTTATTTAAGGTACTGATATTTTTCTTGTCACAAAGTGGAAAACTTTGCAAATATATATCTGGCTCCTTCCCACTGGCTTTCACAGATTAGTGGGCCTCTAAATATGAGTAAAATTTCTAGTCTCACTCTTACGAATCACAGCAGCCTAGTGGATACATCCATTTTGCTTCTCGCTCAGCAATGGGGGAACAGAAAAATGCAGTGGAAATGGAATCAGCCTACCTTAGCTACTAGAAAACATGAGCATTCAATAGATTTTTTTCCTGGTAATGTAGTTTTATATAGGGATACACAGGGAAACTAGGGCAACTAGAAATGTTATCTATTAGCCAAATAATCTTAGTTTTGTTTGCATCTTCTAATTCCTCAAGTATAGCAAGTGCAGTTAAGACATTAATGACTGCAATGATTTTCAGTAGGGCTGTAAGTAATCTCTATTGCAAGGGTATCAAACTCATGTTGTCATCATGTGACATATTGGGACTTTCCTCCCCTTTGCTACACCAGGTATGGGCATGGCCAGTGCATGATGCATCTGGCCTGCGGCCCAGCGGTTTGACAGCCTATTGCTTCTCCCTTGTAAATTACCACAAGAAAAGCAAAAGATATGTGGAAATACACAGAGGCCTAAGTAGGTCAGAAAATGACAACTACATTAAAAATTGTTGTACTGTATGCCCAATTTTGAACTTAAATCAACTACTCCCTCTAGTGACTTTCTCTGGAAGTATTAGTTAACATACAACCAATAATGCAAATGTTTTTAAATGGTCTTGCATGCATATTGTATCTCCTACTAGTGCAGATCTGTGGACAGTGTCAAACTAATATATATATCTCCTAATCAATACTTAGACATTTAAAGATCTCTCTTTGCTAGTCTGTGCAGGCTAGTTTGCATTTTAGATTTAGGTATGGACATGTCTAGAGGATAAAATATATACAATGTTTGCAAATCTTGAGTGTTGCTGGCATTTAAAATTTAGGATTTGTCTCTTTAAAAGCAACAACTGTGGAAGGATAAGAAGTCTGCTTGCAGCTCAGAGTGTTACGTGAACTGCAAGGCTATTTCCCCACCAGAGGTTTATGGAATCATCTAAGTAGAACATGCTGGCTGGGGAATTATGGGAGTTGAAGTCCACATATGTTAAAGTTGCCAAGGTTAAAACACACTGTACACTGTTCTAGGATCACCCAATCAACATTAAATAATTAAATAAGGAGAACATCAATAGAAAAGGAGTGGGGCTTTGACTTCATCACAATTTTTTGGCAACAACTCCATCACTAATTTTTTTTGATCCCTTGTGGATACATTTGCCCTAAGGTTAATTCATTGGTGAGTCTGTAATATGCAGACTTGATATGCATTCCCTCTACTGTCATTTCCACATCACTGATACAAATATTAAAGAGTAGAGGCCCAAGGATATGCTTTGAGGCACCACACTTGATGTCTCCCTTAATGAATATTTTGCAACTACATCTTAAATAAACACACACTACAGTATTTAAATAAACTAATTTAATATGCTGGGATTGAACTCAGTCAGATTCATAAATCCAGGGCTATATAACTGGATATTTTATTTTTTCAAAATAAAAGTCTTATTTTCATAGTCATTTACATTGCTTTTAAATAAATATTGAAGAGCATTAGTGATATACCTCTGACATTTTGAGTTTGACCCAAAGTATAATTATTTGGAGGTATCATCTGAGTCATCCAATCACGTTCTTCACATTTTTGTAAAAGGTTACTGCCTTTGATGAAGTATTTACCAAATTGGGACTTCTATATGACTGTGTATTTACAGGTATTTCAATAATCCTATTGAATTTGGAGGTTCAAACCTTCTTCAAAATCATTTTTAGTCAATACAATTGAGTACTGGCTAAGTTATAGTCATCTGAGAAAGACTAGAACCATACGTTTATTTTGTATGAAGAAGAAATTCAGATGAAACTACTCAAGGACTTTCAAAAAGTGTACAATAGGTTTGGGTGTGAGAGGAATAGATTTACAGATATTTTCTTGATTATAATAGGCCACAATGGGTTTAATACTGGTGGTGTTGAATCCATATTTAACGAGTGGTTCCATTAAAACTTTCCCTAATATGACTGGGAACTGCAAGTTAAAGGCAATGAACATAAAGGCAATGAACACGAACCATTAAGATCAACATTTTTTTCCACCAACATTTCTGTGCAGCAGCCACATCCAGTATCTTTGACGTCATCTAATAGTCATCCAGACTTTTTAAGCTCAGTTATATAACCCTAAAGTTTATTCAGTTATATATTTTGATACTGCATTCTCCTCCTCCCTGTAATTCTTACTTGACACTTACTGAGCCTCTAGGCCAGTGGTAAGATTCAAATATTTTTACCACCAGGCATGGCTTGGTGGGCGCGCTTTGCGTGTGTGCACACACTTTGCGTGCATGCACCAGCCAAACACGCACTTTACGCAGGCACAGAGGTGTTTGCGCAGGCGCAGAGGCATTCTAACTCACTTCCTGCAAGCCTGCACTCTCCCAGTCGTTTCAGCAGCTGCCGTGCGGCACTCTCCTGTGCCACGCAAAGCAGCTGTGCTTCAAATTCAGAGGATAAAAGTGAGTATGGGAACTGGGTGGGCGGGCCCCACAGCAGAGCGGCAGAGAGGACTGATTTGGTCTCCGCTGCTCATCGCCACTACTGACTCGGCAGAACCACTGCTCTAGGCCTCAACACTGCTAAAAGAGAAATGCGTGTGGAGTGATCTAATCCAGTGAGTCAACCTGGTCCCTACCGCCCACTAGTGGCCGTTCCAGCTTTCATGGTGGGCGGTAGGGGTTTTGTCCCCTACTTTATAAATCACCATTACTGTGGAACCGATGGGCGGTTAGAGAAAATTTTACTATTAACAGATACAAAAGTGAGCAGTAGGTATAAAAAGGTTGACTACCCCTGATCTAATCACTGAACTCCTGTTCTCCTCTTGCTGGCTGAAAACTTCTTCCAGATCAGTACTGCGAAAAGGAGAAGCAAGAGAGCTAAAGAATAATTAGACTCAGCAGTGAAACTCCACTGGTCTGAGATTTCAAGAAGGAAAATATTGACCCTGCTGCTACCTCTATCTGGCATAAAAAAGTGGGATTTAGCTGTACATGACTTTTAAGCTGGCCCCATTTTGTAAACTAAGTCTTGGCTAGGCACATGCTTAAATTCCTACTTATGATACATACCGTGGTGGTGATGAGTATGCAGCTTGTTTGACAAGAGCAGCCGGTCCGCCTTGTGTCAATTCTTACCAGCTTCTTACTCACAGAAAAGAAGCCCACAGAGCATGACCAAGGTTTGGCTTTTCCCACCTCTCAAGATCAAAGAGCAGTAGAAACTGGCATACTGGAGCAATCCAAGTAGCAGCAGAGCTGAGGGGGCCACCCAGCTTCTGCTTTTGTATCCTTCCTTCAATGGAACAAACCAGTGGCTTTGTGATTGATAAGTGATGCTCTTAAATCATCAGAATAAAGCCTGCTGAAGCTTTTTGTGGCAGAGGGAGAGAAGCAGCATAAGCAGTGAGCGATTTCATGGCCCATGTTCTTGGAAAATGAAAGTTAAAATGAAGCAAAGCAGTTCTACATGTAAGAGACAGATAACTTGTGCCTTATCTTACAAATTCCTGCAATTTGTTCCCTGTACAACTGCCCTTACAGACCCCAAGGCCCAATGGATATAGAACACAGTAACTTAGCTACAGACAGATATATTACCTGATCCACAGAATAACACCTATTTTGTAGGACTGGTATTCCAAGAACAATTTAAGAATGCTGGGGATCACCTAACCTGTTACCTTCAGGACTGTTTTAGTTAGAATCTGCCTGTCCCCAGCAGTCTAGGTAAAGTGAAATGATATTGATACCCACTGCCAAGAGATCACAGACAAAAGCCAGGAAAAAGCACCACTGCCGGACAAGATAACTCCTTCTTGCTTAAAAGTCTGTGCTGACCAATTGGCCCCCGTCTTCAACCAAATCTTCAATAGATCACTAGAGATGTGCTATGTTCCTTCTTGCTTCAAATGCTCTACTATCATCCCAGTGCCAAAGAAGCTCTCCGTCAAGGAACTGAATGACTACAGACCAGTTGCTCTAACATCTGTAGTTATGAAAATCTTTGAAAGGCTTGTGCTGTCCCACCTGAAAACCATCATGGATCCACTGTTAGATCCCATGCAGTTTGCATACCGAGCAAATAGATCGACAGATGATGCTGTTAACATGGCTCTGCATTACATCCTACAACACCTTGAATCTCCAAATACCTATGCAAGGGTCCTCTTTGTAGACTTCAACATTCAATGCCATCATTCCAGACACTCTTCTAAGTAAATTAAACCAACTAGCGATACCTGAACACACTTGTAAGTGGATCATAAGCTTCCTAACAGACAGGAAGCAGCAGGTGAAGCTAGGCAGAATCATATCCAATACCTGTACAATCAGCACAGGGGCTGTGTGCTTTCTCCACTTCTCTTCTCCCTATATACCAATGACTGCATCTCAAATGATCCATCTGTTAAAATACTGAAGTTTGCAGATGACACAACAGTGATTGGTCTCATTCGAGACGACGAAGAATCTGCATACAGATAGGAGGTTGTGCAACTTGCCTTGTGGTGAAACCAGAACAATCTTGAACTGAACACACTCAAAACTGTAGAAATGGTGGTAGACTTTAGAAGAAACCTCCCATACTACCACCTCTTACAATACTAGACAACACAGTATCAACAGTAGAGACCTTCAAATTTCTAGGTTCTATTATATCACATGACCTAAAATGGACACCCAACATCAAAAACGTCATCAAAAAAGCACAACAAAGAATGTTCTTTCTGCGCCAACTCAGAAAGCTCAAACTGCCCAAGGAGCTGCTGATACAGTTCTAGAGAGGAATTATTGAGTCTATCATCTGCACCTCTATAACTGTCTGGCTTGGTTCTGCAACCCAACAGGACAGGCACAGACTTCAGAGGATAATTAGGACTGTAGAAAAAAATTACAACTACTACCAACCTGCCTTCAATTAAGGACCTGTATACTGCACGAGTCAAAAAGAGGGCTGTGAAAATATTTACAGACCCAACATCCCGGACATAAACTGTTTCAACTCCTTCCCTCAAAACAATGCTATAGAGCACTGCACACCAGAACTAGACACAAGAAGTTTCCCTCCGAAAGCCATCATTTTGCAAAACAAATTATTCTCTCAACACTGTCCAACTATTTACAAAGTTGCACTATTACCATTAATCTTCTCATCACTCCTTATCACCCATCCCCTCCCACTTGTGATTGTATGACTGTAACTTTGTCGCTTGTATCCTTACAATTTATATTTTCCTAGTATGATTTGATTGCTTATTGTACCCTATGACTATCATTAAGTGTTGTACCTGATGATTCTTGACTCTTGACGAATGTAACTTTTCTTTTATGTACACTGAAAGCATTTGCACAAAGACAAATTCCTTGTGTGTACAACACACTTGGTCAATAAAAAATTCTAATGACCTATTGATCAAGGAGACAGGGGGGCACAAAACACTTTCTCAGCAGTAGCAGCTTCTGTGGAATTCTCTGCCCTCCCACCCTTCTATATTTTATTATTGAGGAAGAGGAAAATAATGCTGTTAGAGGTATAGTTCACTAGAGCAAGTCTAGAATGTATAAACGCACTTCAAATTTATGGATATTTGACATGTTTGGTGGAGGTGTAAAAAAGCTAGAAAGTTCTGGATTCAAACACATATGTTGATTTAGAGATTTTTAAAGATTGAGACCAGAGGTTTTCTTTTGGGATTCATGGACAGTCAGAAAAAAGACATGGAATTTGTTTTTGTACATGGTAACTGCAGAAAGATTATTGTATGCACAATGTTAGATTCAACACCATCCACAATGGAGGAATGGCTGAATATGATGGAAATTGCCCAAATGTCTAAACTGATTTTTATCAGAGAAAGGACTTTACACCCCATTTACTGCTGACTGGAAACATAAAACGAACTTATGATTTATGGTTTAGATCAAGGGCCCCCAATCCCTGGGCCATGGCAGGTACCACTCTGGGGCCTGTTAGGAACTGGGCTGTACAGGTGAAGTTGAGCAGTGGGTAAGCAAAACAGAGCATGTGTGGGATCTAGGTGGTGTGCTCCTCCCATTGATCTGTGGAAAAATTGGTCCCTGATGCCAAAAAGGTTTGGGGCCGCTTATTTGATCATTAGACAGGACAGATTATAGTAAGAGAGTTAAGTTGTAACCACAGAGTTAACAGGTAATTTTACAACTGTACTTAAAACTGCTATAAAGAAAATCAGAAGCTACTTCTTTTCTCTTTCTTGCACTTTTAACTTTCTCTTTATTTTCTTTTTCTTCTTTTATATTAATATGTATTAATGTTTAATCTTTTAAAAAATTCTTTAATAAAACAATGGAGAGTCCTTAGTAATTGACATCGTTGGAAGTTTTAAAAAAATATTGTAAGCTGTCTAGATTCTAGGAAGCTGGCATACAAATTGATGTAATGCACACATACATTCTAATAGAAAAAGTGCAATTTCTTTCCACTATTAATAGAAAGGAATCAGTGTTGAAAATACATACATTACATCGTAACAGCAAGGAACATAACCCTGACCGGTTAATTATGTAATATTTAGAACATATTATTATTTGGTGAGTTTAAACATGAAAATATCTGCCAGCTTTCCTGTGGTCTAGGAAAGTACAATATTTGGCAGTGTTCCCTAAAAGGCCTTTTGCCACTGGTTGTTCTAGTTAGTAGGTGTGATCAATTAAAAGATCACACTTCTTAAGTCAAAGTAATGAGGACATTCCATAGTCCTTCAGGACAGATGATCTTTTCCTTTTTTCCCCCGCAGGGCCTCTATACATATTTTCAAACAAAGCAGGATTTTGAAGCTACCTTTCTTTTTATTTTTTAAAAAGCCAAGGGAACTCATCTGGAAACCCAAAGGCAATCTTGTAAATAAGAAGCTGGTGCTTTGGTTTATGATCTTAAATAGTAAAGAAAAATGACCTATGTTGGAATTCTGATGTGTCAAGGTAGGTTTCCATAAGCTAATTTAAAATGAAAACAGTTGTGAAAATCAATAAATACACTAGCACCTTATATTAGCATTTTTTTTTCTAAAAAAATGTATGGACCTCTCTCAAAAGTCCAAGTTATTATGATTACTACACGGAAATCCTAAAAATGAGATTTTACATAGTACTATTGACCCATCTGAAAGCCCTTCTGGTCACTTTGTTGGCTAAAACAGAACTATTTATATTAAAAAAAAATTATTCCAATATTTATGCTATTCCTCTATTGTGGAACATACACACTGAATAGAGTACTGTACGCATAACTATTTTAAAAAATTGGTATTTCATTATTTAAGCTAGATCAAGACAATACATATAAGTAGTCTGAGTTAGCTTAAAAAGTAAACATGACTTTGGAGCGTATCACTCAGAAAACCTGACTTTCATGTTGAATTTCTTATTGCGGCCAAGAAAAAAATCTTCGTGTTTTGCAAATACTTTTCTTTCTGGAAGCTATATAAAAGACATAACAGTTTATGTTGATGTAATATTTTGTCAAGGAAAAAAAGCAAGTTCCCTCACAAACTAATATAAAAGAAAAAAAGTCCTGGCAACCATGAATAATATTTTGTTTAGAAACCTCCCAGTTATAGTCTAAAGCAAAAGGAATATTAGCCAGAAATATGACAATATGTTTGTAAAGTATATACGTTGAATTATGAGCAGTGATTTTTTTCCATAATATGTCAGAGACAAAAAAAAAAGAAAAGAAAAAAGAGGGAAACAGCATTTAACAAAAATACAATTACTTTACAACTTTTTCATATAAAAATTCAATCCTGTCTTATATTACGAAATTGAAAAGGCAACTAACAAACATAAATAACAATACTAAGCAATCACAAGCAGCGAGTCAACAATTATGTAAATTATGTAAATTATGGCATACACACATTGAAAGTGACATTTTAATAATTTCGGATATTTGCTGGTTGAACAATTAACAGGTAATGAATGGGGCAAGCCTTAGAAATGCTAGGAGATTATCTGTTAACAGTCATCTCTGTACACAAGAAAAATACACATGCCTTCTTAACAGCCAAGAAAAACTGCAATTTATTAAGTTTCAAAGAATCTTCGTACTCTTGAAAGCAACTTCTGGTGCATGTTTTTAACAATCACATTCTATGAGGAGAAATAACATTAAAAGCCACAAACTTTTAAAAACTTTTCATCTCAGAGTTACAGACATCTTGAGTTCAAAATTAAAGGCAAAACATTAAAATAAAATAAAAAATAAAAATTCAACAGGAATTATTTTAAAAATGTCCATCTCCAATTTCAAATGATTGTTGAGTTCTTTTTCTACAATTCATTACTAAATTTTAGCATGGAAAATTGTATTGACTATTTCAATCCGCACATAGGCACATATGTATTTTATATATAAATGTGTGTGTGTGTGTGTGTGTATCTGTGTGTTAAAGAGAGATATATACACAATACATATGTAGAGTGCGTGTAATGAGAATGAGATGCAATCGCTCTGAGAAAAGGGTATGCAGCTAAATACACTACGAAAACTTGAGAAAACACAAGTCTGGAACCCAATCTGTGCATAGTTCATGATCCTCTAAAAAAAACCCAGCTTTTGTTGATTTGCAATTTCGCAGGACCCTTTTTAATTTGACAAAACCATTAAAAAGCTAACCTTGAACAAAACAAAACAAAACAAAACGTAATGCACAAGTTTCCTGATCCAAGCAGTCAGGGAGCACAATGTTCATATAATTTTTAAAAACATACTCAAAGGGTATGTTATTCCATTGTCTTTCTTCCTTTCAAAACAATCAAAAAACATTGATCATTTTTAAACATAAAGCAATTTTTTTAATATATAAAGCACTCTTCAAACATCTATTTCTTTTGAGTCCATTATTTGGTAAATATGTAACTGCTACACATTAGATTAGGTATTTTTCTTCTTCTCTTACTGTCTTTTTTATTTTGTTTTTTGTTTTTTTTAATAATATCTTCAGTGCTAGGAGTTGGGTTTAAAAAATACATGAAATGGTGTGGAGTTGCTCCTCGGGAAACCCGGCTTTCCTGAGACATCTTCCACCATGTGCAAGATAGTGATCACAATATTTTTCGCCACTCTGACGAAGATGAGGGGAAAAAAAAAAGAGTACACAGCAATGGCCAAAGAAAAGGATCAACAACAACAACAGTAACAACAACAGTAACAACAACAAACACTGTTCAATCCCAGAGCTCTGAAGTAGCATATCTTCATTCTGAAAATAGGTTTCTTTATGATGGAAGTCTTTTTTTTTCTTTTTTTTAATTCCTTTTTTATTTTAAAGTTTGAAGGAGAAAAAAAAAGGTTTGTAAACAGGTGGGAGCTGAAATCGTAGGCTCCTCCAAAAGCAGTCAAAACCTATGTCCAAGTGCTTGTTTCTGTTCCAGCTTGCAGGGAACCACCCACTCTTTACAAGTATTTATGGCCACAGTTCAACAAGAGTTTTTTTTTTCCTTGTTTTTTTTAAACTTTATATTCCGAATGGGAAAAAATGGTGCAATACTCCGGTAATTATTTTCTTGCATTAGTCCACAATAAAAAGCTGCTAAAGGTAGATATACATATTATTCTCCAGAGATACACACTGTAAGTTTTTAAAATGCGGTAAGAGTCCTTGAGTAAACATTTACACGTGAATTGTCGCCAGCCCCTCCTATCAGTTTTTTTTTAATTTTTATTTTTAAAAAAACAAGTAGGAGTAGCTACAAGAAGGGCTGTGGACACTCAGTGCAAAGTTAGAAGCTAATAACAATTAAACATTTGACCGATAAGCAAATCAAAAGCATATACTGAAAAAGAAGGGGGGAAAAAAAGGTCACACAATTTGTTAAGTTGTACACCTGGCACACGCACACATCCATACATTCATACATCAGTTCAACTTGTCCCCAATGCATACATGTAAGAAAGAACCAAAAGTAATAATAATCCTAGAGCCTGTTCTTTTGTTTTCTGATACCAACCTGGAAGTGTAATAATAGAAAGTGTTCACATTTTTGTTATTGGCCTGCTGGATTCAAGTATAATTGCATGTTTGATATGTTAATTTTTCTTTCTTTCTTTCTTTTTTCTTTCTTTCTTTCATTTCTTTTCTTTCTTTTTTTTTAAAAAAAGACCTTTGAACTATTTGGGGGGAGAATTAAAAAAAAATGACACAAAAAGTAATGAAACAAGTGTAATGTGCATAGGCAAGACCCACGGGAGTAGTGGACCTGGATATTCCACCCCACCTCTCAATCCAAGTCATCCAGCCAAGGGGCTTTAAGATTCGTTCCCCAAGAGCTGCTGACAAGCTGGTCAGATGCCACCCCTCCCCCACCCCCACTGATTACTGGATCCGCCTCTGGTAATGTGCATAATTATCACAGGCTCATTTTAAATAGGCTTTCTCACCTCCCCTTCATCCCAACCCCAACTCCCCCAAAGTTGATAAAATAACCCTTTCCAGCCCAAATTCTGAAAAGTGCCCTTCATGATAGAACTAGTCTAAGCAGCTTGTATACGTCTTTAAAAACACCATACAAACATAAAAATAAAATTAAAAAGCCGTTGGAAAAAAACCCACACAAAAATCTATCATTAGCACATGACACTGACCAAAGGGAGCCCATACTGTTAACGCAAACAGTTCACAAGGGACTCCAGCAGAGTTTCATAGTCAAGATGAGACAGAGGTACTAAAAAAAGGGCTGCCAGTCTGATCTATTAAAGCTGGATCCTTCGTGCTGCCCTGGACTGGAAAGGGTTACTGCTATTTCTTTTCTTTTTTTTTTTCCTTTAGTGCTGATGATTGTTACTTCCATTTTGTTTTTCCGGCATCCTAGATGGATTCCCCGCTGAGAAGATCCCCTGGGAGCAGAGTATTCAAAGGCGTTGGGCTTCCGATAACCCTGCCGTCATCGGTGCTGGGAGGACCCCAAAGGCTGCTTGAATACTGAGGGACCCCACCCCAGAGCAGATCGCTGCTCCCTTTCCCACCAAGGCAGGGGGTATTCCAGTGGCCTGCATCATTGCGCACCATGCCATGAGAACTGCTTGTGGAGCCCAAACGTGTCTGAGTGGTTCCAGTGTTGGACTGCCAACTGGAAGTGGGGGGCAGTGGCTGGCCTTGTGCTAAAAAACGGTTCACTTCCTCCTCTCCAGCAAACTCAGCCAAGATGGTAGTGTTCCCCAAAACGCACCTGAAAACACAGAGGAAAACTGCTGAGGCATTCTTCCCAGGACCTATGCATTTATTCTGACCACAGTATATACATTCCTTTAAACATTACTCAAGAGATAGAACATTGATTGTGAAATAACCAAATATTACAGTGGCAAACTTGACCAGGAAGTTTTGAATATGGAATATAACATTGTGGACATTTAGATTGATACCCGAGGATGATGGGGAGAAGGCAGAAACAGTCTTGATTTTTTTTTTTTTTTTTAATAGGATTGTAAAATAAGATGGACTAATTACATTACGCCCCACTCCCCTCTATATGCCATCTTTCTTTGTTCACTATTCATGTCTCCTTTTTTACTGTCCAAGGCAATCATGAACTATAACACAAGCACCAAGTGAGCATGCCATTCTTGAAAAACAGTAAATACTGAATCAAATAACATACATGTGCAGAGACTTCTGAGCCTTTGCTGCTTCCTCCTTGGAACTGTATCGGACCACAGCATTCCCTTGAGTCAGGTTCAGATGGAATGTAATAAGAGGACCATGTTGCAAGCATAGAGTACGCAGTGTAGAGCCATCAATCTAATTAGAGAAAGGGAGAGGGGGAAAAAGTGTGAGCAATTAATTTCTCTCCTTCCCTAGCGGCATTGCTATTCTGACAAAGGGAGAGTAACACAGTAGTAAGAAGTCAAAACCATACCTTAAAAACATATAAATAAAACAATGCACATTCCTCCCAGAAATTTGGTGTATTGATGAAATAACTCTTCCATCGTCTGCTCTCCCTACCTGAACAGGCGCACCTAGAATTGAGCTATTTCTGGAGCATGTTACTTTTCTTCAAGTTCTGCTGCCTACATATTAGAACCTCAGCATTCCTAGTTGCCTTCAGAAAAGTGATGGGAGAGTCAGATCTCTAATGAATACACTTTTGAAGGATGGAGTGGTACCACCATTGATGTGCTTCATGTTGAAGAAGCCACCATTAAACCCAGACAGTTTGGAAAAGTGTCAACAATTTCAAGCTTCCCTTTGTTGTAAAGGTTATTGAGAAGGTGGTAGGGTTTCAGTTGCAGAGGGTCCTGGAAGAAATTTGAATATCTGGGCTTTTTCAGCTGGGTGTCAGGCTAGAGTACTATATCGGGAACACATTGATTGCTTTTGTCAATGATCTGTGGACAACCAAGATTTTATGACCTTCCTGATCCACCTTGATCTCTCAACTGTGTTCATAACCATTGGTCATGGTATTGTTCTGGATCATGCCTGGGAGTTGAGAGTGGGAAGCGAGTGTTACAGTAGTTGCCCTTTCCCTAGAGCCAGCTCTGGTGGTTGTTGGTGGGAGGGAAGAATTGAAGTCAGAAGGTGCTACACTGTTGGGAACCTGCAGGGCTCAACTCTCTTTCCTCTATTCCTTCACAGATGCATGAAGCCACTGTGAGAGGTTATCTATTGACATGGGGTCAGGTAGCATCAGTTCACTGATGATACTTATTTGTCTAGTGAGGCACAGGACTGAGTAGAAGGTGCGACCTAAGTAGTGACCCACTCCCCTGATGCTACTAGGATCTACATGGAGAAGAACATACTCAGTCTCCACCTTCACAAGGCAGAGTGACTGTGAGTTCAGAGGCCTGGCCAGTCTGAGAATATTTTTGGTTCTAGGCAGAATTGAGCTCCCTATTTTTAAATTGGTTCATAATTTGAGGATCTTCCTAAATTCATTATTCTTGCTCAATGAGCAAAGGACAATAGGACCTTTGCATAACCCCATCTTGTTCATCAATTTCTACTGGAAAGTACTCTGCATGGGACTGCCCTTGAATACCACCCAAAAGCTACAAGTTAAGAATGCAGCTGCTGAAGTATTTATTGGTATTCTTCCTGTTACCTGTGAAACACTTTGAGAACTGCAATGATTAATAGTGATCTGGATTTAGTTCAAGGTGCTGGTTGTCATCTTTTAAACTCTGGTTGTCATCTTTAAAGGACTACAGATGACTTAGGAACTGGTTATCTTTAACCAATCTAAGATCATCTGCTAATCCAGTGGGGTCAGGGATAGAGGGCTTTCTCAGATATCCTAGTCTTAAGAGAATGTAATCATTTGGGAGCATGAAACCAGGCCCTCACTATTACTGCCTCTCTCCTATAGTGTAGCAATAATTGCAATAATCCCAGCCCTCCATCAAACCCTCAATGAGTGAAGTACAAACAGCCCCACTGCAGCTTGTGCTTATGCCATTCTAGCACTTAATAAATAAATAAAAATGTCAAGTAGGTCAATCCTACAACTTGCTGTTTTAGAAATAAAATGCTTAAAATAGAAAGCTCCAAGAGTTAAGATATCAAAATTAGATAAGACACATCAAGAGCAGAAGGATCTGAGTTTACAAGTACAATGTTGATTATTTTTTATGGCTCTTCCTCTAATTTACTGTAAATTCATTTACCTGGGGAGTGAGGTTACGGAGAACTAGCCAGCTACTTGTTCTTCCTGAGCTGTCAGTACTCCAGGCTGAGCCTACAACCCAATAAAGAAAACATTAGGGAAAGCCCAACCCAACAATTGAAGAAGAAGAGCAGAAGACACAAACCTGATGAATACATTTTCTAGAAGGATTTCTAACTGTATTTGGATCAGAAGATTTAGCAAATGTCTGCTAGCCTTCCTCACTTCCCTCCATGTTCAATTCCTCACTGAGAATTTTGCTTGACATAAACAGAACCAATGCATAATTTACTAGGTTTCCCCAATATGACACTACAAAATGTTGGATCACTATGTAAACTCACAGACGTTACATAGGCAGTTGCCAAACATCTATTGGCATGCTTGGTATTACAAATGACATTTTAGATTTTGCTTATATACAACTTAATCTTATGAGCACTATGCTTGGAAACCTCTGAGATTTGCAGAAATACACTAAATTGAGGATAGAGAAACATCTGTTCCAACAGTCCTTTGAGCGTGATATAGGCTGACTGATTGATGTGAGGATAACAAGGAATTGAGTAAAGCAGAACAGAAGGTGAAGAGAGAATGAAAGCATGTCTTATCAGATGAAGCCCACAATAAAATTACTACATTTCAGTATAGACTTAATTTGTTGATATTTCTATAGTGTTTTCTAAGCCACACATTATATATCTATATCATCTATATCTATATCTATCTACGAAAGGTAACCTGAGTGTAATACAATATATTCTGTATAAGATTGTAAAACAAATTAAATAATTCAGACTATAAACAGAAGGCAGATGCATCTGAGCTCAAGTGACTGACATTGACAATATTGCACTGTCAGTCTTCAGAGCAGGGGTCTCCAACCATGGCAACTTTAAGACTTGTGAACTTCAACTCCCAGAATTCCTCAGCCAGGAATTCCTTAGAGGCGGATCAGACTTGGGAATCAAAGTAATTAATGCTAAAGTTATTTTTTATTATAGTTACAGTGAAAAAAAAACCTTGCATGACAGAAAGCACCTCCCCCCTCCATGCTTTTATCTATACGAGAAATAGGAAGGATCAATTCTGAGATGCTTTCTGAAACTACCCTTCTGTTTTGAATTTAAATTTATCTGATTCTTGCCTTGGTTGTGGCACTTCCTCCTGTTCCTCAAGGTTATTTTCATAACCTATTACATGCACTAATTTTAGGTCAAGATTTTCCGCATAAAAAGTCTAAACACAAAGTAAATATATATTGTATTTATTTAGCTAAGAAAGAGTTGGACTGACCCAAATTCTAATCCACCTTTAGCCAAGAGGATCACTGATTGTCTTTAGATTGGCTACCCCTTTCAGCCCTAACAGGGTTGATTTTGTGGAGAAAAACTGGATGAGAAAGTCGTATGTATGCTGCCTTTAACTCTCAAAGGAAAGGAAGATATAATCTATGTAGTTAAGTCAAAAGAAAAAAAAAGAAAGAAAGAACTCAGGAATACCAGAGGAGTAAGAGCTGGTCCAACCCAATGGGCTGGCACCCCAGGTAGACGATGGCTTGGTGTTTGTTAAGCCTGGAGGTGGCCTTGTAGGAGCTGTAGTGTTCCTGGGAACCTTCCAAAGTTCATGTGACAAAGAGGCTTGCGTGTGAGAAATTGGACCAGAAGACCATGTTGATTTGATGTCTGACAATTTACCTACAACAGAGAAATACAATTCAAAATGTCAGAATGTGGAATTTTTGGACAATCTGGGATCCCCAGGTTTCTGTTGTCTGTATATAAACAGTGAATTTCAAGCAAACAGTGTTAGTTCATTGCTCATCTTTGTTCATTTTGTTGTTGTTAATGCTTTTTTTCCAGTTTTCTGCTATGTAAGTCTCATTAATCCATCAAAGATTCTTAAAATGGACTTTATAAAGCTCAAAAATATGAAATTCTTCTGGCATCATAACTTCAGAATAAACCCACATATTTACCAGTCTCAAGCATATAGTATCATTTTACTCTCCCAGCCCCCAACAGAAAAGGGAAGAAACTGCTCATTTTCACAAAGTACATAGAGGCTACTTTGTGATCCACAAAGATATTTGGGAAAAGGTTGTAACTTTCAGTTAGCCACAGTGGATGCTTCACAGAAACAACAATTGGCTTGATTCCTTTGGCTATTTAAAGCGCAGAAGCCCAGCGAAAAAAAAGTACTGTATATTCTATAAACCTAATTCCTGAATTATAGGAATAAAACTGAAAGAGAGTTCCTCTCCCTACTAAAAGAGAATGATAAAATGAGGATGAAGGATAGCATGCAAAACAAGAGGAAGATAAATGAGGAAGATTCTTCAACTTGCTTCATTTATTATTTTCATTTATCCACTTAGCTATCACAGGGAATGAAGAAGAAAAAAGGGACTCTCTCAAAACTTTCACCAGATAGTCCTCATGACAATGATTTATTCCTGCAATCATATATTTCTGACTAGTTTTTATCATCACTATCTCTAACCTGAATTTCTATAGCAAATATAGTGAAACATCTGAAAGATGATTAAGGCAACCGAGTAACATATTAAAATAGCAATCATATGAATAAACCATACTTCAATGTCAATTAACAGAAATATAGAGTAACAGATTATCATTGAAATATTTCCCAAAGTCTATAAAGGAAGGTGATTGATACACAGCCTAAAACTGCAATCTTAAATACACTTTCTAATAGATTATATCTACTAAACTCTGCTACAAGTATTGAGCTTCAATCAAAAGAACACTCACATTCTATGCCACCATCTAAGCATAGGTTTTCTTACCATTTTTCTCAGTTCTTAACATTTTATGAAGTATAAAGCTGTAGCTTGTATTAACTAGGTTGCTGTCAAGTTATTTATTTCTCCATTTCCAGAAAGATCGATTATTTGCACAAAATCAGTAAATTCAGAAAAATCAAGTTCCGGATCTAAATCAAATTTCATCCAAAAGAGAAAAACAGCCCCACCAAAGCAAAATGCATCCTAGGTAAAATAAATGGCAACTATTTCTTTATTTTAAAACCTGTTGAATTGAAGATTCAAGAGAACTTTCAGATTTTATTTTTTAACTGCCAATTTTAATTAAATCTTAATTTCTTAAAATTTACTTTAACTGCAATTAAAGGTTATGATGAGTCTTGTAGATAAATGTCTATGGAGATTCACAATCATCCAGGCTATGGTTGTCCCAAAAGGTGTTTTTTCCAAAAGGCAACTGGATTTTTTTGGTTTTGAAAAGAAACCTTTTGGAAAAAGCACCTTTGGGATAGTCTGTGAAAGGGGTAACTGATACTTTGAATCAGTGAAGGTAACAACTATAAAGGCACATGTGGTGGAGAAAAAGAAATAGATTTATATATTCCTGGCTATATGGAGGTTTCCACATTTTTTTCAGGTTATGATAAAATCTAAACCTTTGACGTAGTTCAGTCTACACAATAAAATAAAACAATATTTTGACAACAGAATGCTATTTTGAAAGATTGATGAGATGTTAATTACCTTATTTTTAGTGAATCAGTTAAAAAAGGCATACAGGTAGTCCTTGACTTACAACCACAATAGGGACCAGAAAATTCATTATGGTAGTGCGGTTGTTAAATGAGGCATCATGTAAACACATTTTATAGGCTTTTTCTGCTGCGGTAGTTAAGCAAAGAACCATAGTTGTTAAGTGAGATATCACATGGCTATGACTTGCAATCTGAGAGCTTTCCCCATTAACTTTGCTTGTTGGAAGCCAATGGAAAGGTGATTGTGTGACATAGGACAATGCAATAATCATCATAAATGAGTGACAATTGCCAATCACCCAAATCGTGATTGCATGATTGTGGGAACACTAAAACAGTTGTTACTTTTATCAGCACTATTGTAAGTAGAGGACTACTTGTAGTACAGGATTATACCACTGACAGTATTTTGGATGGCTCCCAGAAATTATGTATAATTCTAGTTAAAATTTTTTAGTTCTTCCTATTCTTTAATTCTGGGTCCCATCATGGAAATTGGGGGAAACCTCAGGTGACAAATTAGCTATGATTAGCAAAGGTCCCACTGAAAGATGACAAATGCACAAGTGCACAAATACAACAAAATTCTTAAGAGCTGCTACTGAGGAAGAAACTTGTCAGTATATTTTTGAATGTTGGGTCCAATATTATCTGATATATAATATACACTGTGATAGAAAAGGCAGATCTATTGTTCCCATTGACTAAATAAAACACACACCATTTATGCATGTTTTTTTTCATTTGCTTTTTCTAACTCCATCAGTGCATATCAGTGACTGCATGATGAGAATCAAAGCTGGCATTTTTTGCCTTACATTATGCACAACATTAGGCAGATGATGAACAAGGTTATTGTCTGTTATTCTCATTTTACACAAAAGTTATACATTATGATCCCACATCATATATGTTGCTTTATATTGTTGTTTCCACAATGTAGGTGAGTCATTTTCTTACTGTTAGGTACATGTCTCTTTTAAAGATATTTTTAATCTTTACATGCCACCTAGTGTTTCTTGGTGACTGAGGTAGCTAAAAATAAGTGAACAAAGAAAATGTGATAAAAAGCACAAATAAGAGCACTGCGTCAGAGTTTAGAGATTGACAAAAGTGCACATAATAAAGTGTGCTGCTACTTTCAAGGATCCTTCTCCCGTGTCCTCCTTATGAGTCTCTGAATTCCTACTTGCACTAATGGTTTAAGAATAAAATAGCTGCCAGCACCATGAAAGCGTGAGGACAGGTGAGCACAGTCAGTCTTATCCAAATTGATCATGACCATCTTGGTTATTACTACTCTCTTCAAAACAAGACATAGTGGAGAAAGGGAGGGAGAGAGGGCGCAGAAGAGCAATAGACGCTGCTTCTTTGGATCAAGTCATTCTCCCTAAATAAAATGCTCAATGTCGGACAGGCGGTATTCTTTGCTTCATAATTTCTGCTGGGAATCGCATGTATGCTAGGTATTTAAAGAAAACATTTATGTCCTGATTAGTTTAACAGAAATTAGCACTATACTGAATGTCTGTTTCTCATACTGAAGCAATGCATAGCCTGGTATGGCCAGTCGCATATTATAAATCCCCGTTACACATTCACTACTGCTAAATTCTTAGGACAGTCATTTGAACAAAGGAGCCCAGTAGGCAAAAGAAGTACACTTGTTGTACCATTGTCGTTACTGCAAAGAACAGAGGCCATGTGGAAACCTCCTATCCCAGGGGCCTCTTAGGAGAAAGGCCATTGGTCATACCTGCAATGCTGCTGAAAGAGCTACTGTAGCCGGAGGCACTAAGTGGCCAGGCACTCGATGAAGGCAGCGTGGCATTCTGAGATGATGTTGGGGATGACCCTGCAGAACCAGCAAAGAAGCAACTAAGAAAGATGGGCAGAATGGTGTCTACGATAGCATATGCAAGTCTCACACCATCACATGCAAACAAAAACCATGCAGGGAAGATGCTAGTCCAGCCCTGCCTTTTGACCCCTAGCTGTGAAATGTTATAGAAAGCATGGTTCAATGTACGGTAGTGAACTCACTATCAAGCAACACGGTGAGAAAGATGGTGTTCAAGATGGTGAAATGGTGTTCATGCAGAAATATATATTCCTTAACTCTGTGTCATATTCAAGATAATGATATTCACTGCCATTGTATCCACAAATTATGAATTGCGTGTGAAAAATATGAAAATGCAGCCATGTTAATTATGATGAGTCTACTTTATATTCTATAGTAGGTATTTTCAGAAGAAAAGGCACATCTCTGCCCAATTTGCCATGGCCACCATTGACCATTCTTGTCCTCTTGACATTCCTGCAATTTTGCTGAAATGTGTGTTCTAGTAAGCCTTGCTACAACGATGGTGACACTCAATATTATACCACAACACAGGGTAAATTTATGATTGCTGCATTATGCAAGGAGACACTGAAAACCAAATGTCAGATTCTATTCAACAGATTTGTTGAAAACCATCCATCTTTAAGATGATCACACTACTACGAACCATCTGGAATTCTATATCTGTTGTCATGCTTGTTTCAGAAAGTGACACAAATAATTTTCCAATGCATATATGTGCCTTGGCAGAAAATGCAAACATGTTTCTTATACCCATGTTTTCTGCCTAACCTGTGCACTTCAAGAAATAAATTTTAGTATAAAGTTGTTCCAAAGAATCCAAACTAATAATACACAATTTACTATTATTATTTTACCAACAAAAACATCTATTCTAAAAAGTCAAGAATGAAAGAAATATTACTCCCACATTTTAAGTAGTTTGTAAATCAGAAACTAAAGTCAAAGATCAGTGCTGAAATGACTGTGTCTGACTTAGGGGATTTGAAGAAGTCCTCTGTTTGTGATTCATGGTTTGCTTATGAAATATTATTCTAAAATCTGTGATTGTTGTATATTAGCTGTAAGTATATTCCATTTTGAAACTACTCAAACTTTGATCATGTATGAAGTGTTGTTATACATATTCTAATTACTTTTAATGGCTTTTAACTTTAACACGATGTCTTGAATATTCTGTTGAATGGAAAGTTAGAGTATAAATTAATAAATACATTTTCCACAGAAAACAGATGATGATGTTTTTTGCGGAAGCTACGTCTACAAGACCGGATGCTATTAGGATTAAGTAGAAACTTGTTTTATTCCTACTCCCCACATTCATGCCACCTTGTCTATACTGTACCTAATTCTAAGCATAAGTAACTTGTACTACATTCATAGAGAAAGTCAGCTACAGACATAAAGATCCTCCATTTCCCCTTATTTATCATGCTCTATCATGCTGCCTAGGAGAAGGATGTCTTTTGCATACAAGTGCTGTGAATGGATAATATTCAAACTACAGTATATAACAATCAGAAAATAAAAAATGAAAACCTAGACTTTATTCCAATTATAATATAAATAAATTTACAAAATTACATCCAGATTTTAGGTATATAATGATGTACTTACAGCTGGAATTAAAAAAGACATAAATGTGTATTTTGAGTTTTTATTTCACTTTAATATAGTAAATATACAAAATCTGCTTGGAAATCTTGTCCAGAATATCCCCGACACTTCACTGTGGAATTGTTCTGGATCAGGAAGTAAGGGCTGAAGAGGGCTTTTATTCTGTTTCATTGGGAATAAAAGTAATTGTGCAGCTGGGACCATATGAATACCCTCTTTGGTACTTCCATATCAACAAAGGAAAGGAAAAAAGAAGAGTAACTTCGCCCCAACTGTACTCTAAAAATCTTGAGTACAGGTCCTTTAATGGGTCACATGCATTTAGGAATCTATAAGGGAAGTGATTAAGGATCTGTGTGGTAGCGAATCTAGGTTTTGCTTAGATTAAATTTTGGATCTATAAAAAACTAACAGAAACAATAACAGAACTAGCTGTTTTCCTTTGCTGAAGGTTTTGGAAATAGGATGCTTTCAAACACTATGCATGTGTACTACATATTGTACTTATTTTTGTATATCAGGATACTGAGATGAAGCTACAGTACTACTTTCAGCTTACCTCAGTATGCAACTAGTCCTGTTATAAAGAAACAGTGTTGCAACAAAATATGCTTTCAGAGATAGTAGGACAGTAGGATAGTAGGACAGAAAGACTTTACTAAGTGTCTTCAATTCTAGGCAAGCTCACAGCAGCAGGCTTTTAAATTGCCTGGCATCAAATTATATATGTTTTCTAAATAATAGAACCTAAATTAATGTCCCCCAATATTGATAGACCACTGGTCTATCTGACATAATTTTGTTGATACTGGTTGGCAATGGCTTTTTATGACTTACTCTTGTTTTCTGAATCCAAATGTGAGAAAAAACGAGGGGTTGGTAAAGTTTCTGTAATGTGTCAGCCAAATATTCTCTATATGAGATTCTGATTTTGCTTTAAATTACAAAAAACTCTTTTCTCTTGCAAAATTAATAAGAAAAGTAAGATGAAATATTAAAGAATTTCAATGGTCAAGGAAGATGTTCTTGATTCCTTTTTAAAAAAAAAATAACGTAAAATAAAATAAGTTTCATAAAAGACTAGGATGAAATAAAAGGCAAGATAAAAATCCAAAATAGAAATGAGAAACTTAAATAGGTACCTCCCATATCTTCTTCCCAATAAAAACATTTCCCTAGCTATAATAGGGTTTGTTTGGGTTTATTTTTTTGCTCCATAAGGAAAATACATAGGAGCTACTCTTAGTACAAGTAGCAATGGCAAACAGTGACAAAAGTAAAAACAGTGAAAAGAAAAAAGTGAGAAAAAATTAATAGAGATAATCTAAAGCCCCACAGTTAAGATTCTAACATTCCATTCAGCAAACCATTAAACAATTTAAAAGGCTGCAGCAGAAACTCTGACTATGGATGTCTTTCTGATCTATTTGCAAATTTGGACCCCAATGATTGTAATTCAACAGACCCAAAATAGCCCAATGCAACTTGGCAACGGTTCCATCATAGATCTCTGAATTCAGGGAGAGAAATAATAAAACTAATGTATAGATATGCTTTTATGCCCACTTTCACATTGAGCAGATGGATCAAGAGTATATTTTTTTCAGATCAAAGGGCAACTTTGGCTTTTGAAGATATGTGAAGGTCCAACCAACAAATTGGTTTTCAGAATAACATTTAATATATTTTCCTTGGAAAATATTTATTTCCTTTATCTAACACATTAAAAATTATGCTCCTGGGGCATCTCTGAAAGGTCTTGGGAACTGTTTAAAAGGTTTGTGAAAATGTATATACCTTTTTCACTCTACTTCTGATGTTTACCTAAAATGTTGGGAAAGTGCTGAAAAACCATGCATTTTCCAAATTCCCTCAATCAGCCAAAAGGTAGGCAGAAAAACACAATTAGACATTGTACAGGAAGTGTCAGAAGCAAGGAAAAGAAAAGTATCACAGGACATAAAGAAAGGAAAAGCACCAGATATTTACAAATACATGCACATTAATTATTCACCAAGAATCTCAAATCTAAATTCCCTGTATCATGTCCACAAAATTCACATGTAATTCATAAAACCAACATGTTAATTTCAAGTTTATCTTCCTTAAATTGTTGAGAGGCCAAAGACTTAAAAAATTATCTTCAACAGAAAATTCTTTCTGGTGGCATTCTATCCCACAAATACAATATGTTTTTTAACTATAAAACAAGGCTAGGGCTTCTGGTGCCTGCAAGTCACCAGTACATATAGAATTTAAGAGTAATCCCACTCCTCAGTCACTCTGAAAAACAGTAACATATTTTACACCAGGAAGGAAGAATGAATAAGTCATATCAGAACACAATAGCACTTTTAGTAGCATTACACATTTAAATTAGGCAGCAAAGTTCTCTTCAAATAAAGCAGCTAGCCTTAGTTTTGTTTTCTCCTTGTTTTCTCCTACTCCCTGACAATATCACTGATATCAGCCACCCTTCCTTCCAGCAGTCTTATGTTCAAAACAGGAAAGGGAACAGTATTTATTTTCTCTTCCACAGTAGAGGAAAATGATCCATTCCTTTGCAAGAAGATGCAGAGAGGATTGTGGATCATTACTTCCATTTTATGAACAAAAAAGGGAATGCTTCTCTTTTCAAGACAGTACACATTGTAGATATCTTACATTGTTCTGCAGGATTTGGACATATAGTATGGCTTAATACCATCATATTTGGTAAAAATATCAAATAAGAAAGTGAAAATCTCATGAAAAAGAACCGTTACATTTTATATTGCTTTTATAATTCTGGGATCAGAATTATATTTTCTCTCAATAAAAATTATTATCTTGATTATTGAACTAACAAGGTAATTGCAGAATATTACCTTAGATCTGAAAATATAATTCTACGCTACAGCATACAGGAATCATAGTGAGACATGAAACTTCACTAAGTCCCAAGGAAAACAGAGCAACAACTTCTAGAGAAGTTTAAGTGAGTTCTATTAATTTTCTTACAGGCTGAAAGCTCCAAAGAGCAATACAAAAACCCTTTCCATTGAACCCCTTATATTTAAAAGAGACAAGGCATCAGATATTTCAATTCAGGTATTTCAATTTATAATTGTACAAGATTAAATATAAAACTAGACATGGCAAGGAGCAACAACATTTCCCCCCCCATTTTTTTCTTTTCAGATAAAAATTGAAAAGTAATTTAGCATTATGTGGCTGTGAAGTTAAGCAGACAAGATGGGGCTTAAGACCTATAAATGAGCATATATTTTTTGAAGAAAAAGATAGCCAAGAAGAATTTTTAGTGTACAACCTACCACTGCCAAAAAAACAAAACAAACAAACACTCCAAAACCAGTTACAGAAGAAGGGCCTCTAACCCACACTATTTCACTGATTTCATTATCAAAGCTGTTTTGAGGTTTAACCAATTAAATATAACTTGGTAATTCTGAGCTTGAACATAGTCTGGCATGTACTCTAAAAACCATATATGTTATATATGTTAGAAGAGAAACAAAAAAAAAAATCAATAAGGACAAATGACTGTGACAATACCTCCACTTTTGAGTAAGTAGCGATTGACATCCTGTATAGTGGTGTTAATTGTAGGACCTGTAGGAACACTTCCAGGGGTAACATCAGGATCATTTTCAGGGTCAATATTTTGTAATCCTTTCCATGGTACTCCAGGATGAAATTCTGCTTGGCAAACAAGATGAAATCAACGTTTTACTT
This sequence comes from Notechis scutatus, assembly GCF_049901735.1. Lineage (NCBI taxonomy): Eukaryota > Metazoa > Chordata > Lepidosauria > Squamata > Elapidae > Notechis > Notechis scutatus. The sequence goes on along the minus strand of NC_142010.1, from coordinate 108,674,667 downwards.
CTCAAGAGTCACAGAAAATAGAGATTTATGGAGAGCCTCATCTATGGAACTGTTGGTGGGTGGATTTTGCTGTAAATTTCAGAACTAGTCCATCACTGTTCATTGTTAGACCCCTGGGATTCCTGAGATTCTATATGCTTTGTCCAACAACAGTATGAGATAAATAAAGTGTTTGGATAAATCCTTAAAAGAACATTTATTCATTTCATTCAGTGGAAATATAATGAGGAAGTGGAACATAAAAAGTAAGCCAGTGCATTTTGAATGCTAGGTAAGGAAATACATTTCTTTTGTCTGAAAAAAAAAAAAAGTACATTGGGTTCTCAACAATAGTGCATTTCAGGACAAAGGACAACTATGTTACTTCCAGATAACATTTGTACAATACTTATTGAAGATTACCTGGTGGCCAATTGATGCTGGAGCCATTGGAGATTTTATCATTATCAGATTTGGCACGTGACCAGCTATGAGGAACAGCTACAGGAGGACTGGCTGGTGATTCACTATTTTGAATAAGATCATACCGGCCATAAGAATCATCAATGGAGGACTTTCCTGGAGGGCCAATACTCAGACCTCCAGGGATAGCACCTGGAAATGGAAGAGGTACAGGCAAGAGATCATAAGCATATTAACAATATTAAATGTTGGTAGTGTTTCCTATTGCATCTCACTATCAAAAACAAATGAAACTACATTTCAGTCACCAAAGGCAGCATGATTCTGTGCATTTAAAGGAAGGATAGAAGATTAAATTAGGAAAGGTATACAATATATAATGATTCTGAATATCATACATTATTTTAAGTATAGCTATAGATGCAGCGGTTGTAAGCTACATAAAATTTACATTAATAATAGAAGCATGGTTGATAGTAATCTTCCGTTCTCTAGGATAATTTTGGAGTTGTTCATTTAAATGAAAAAATAAACCTTCTGTGAATATTTCAAAATATTCCTCAGAATTTTTGAAGAAATTAAATTTTCTAACAGTGCTAAGCTAGATATGATTGCAAACTCCTACTGAGTTCAATAGCATTATTCTCAGGAAAAAATAAAACCCTAAAGTTTGTTTATTTATTTAGTTCTAATAAAGTTTATTAAATTTTCACCTTTAAAAAAATAAGTTCGATATACATTTTTTGCAGTTATTTGTGACATCAGTTATACCATTCTCTAATACATACACACACATATATATACACTATTTACAATTACATTTTAAAACTTCTACTTTTGCATTATGTTTTCTTTCTATTTTTTAACCAGATATACCATTTTTCCCAGGCCATATAGAATTCTTTATCTTCCCTCTCCTGCAATCCCATTGTGAATTTGTTAATTTCTGCACAATCCATTACGTTTTTCATAATCATGTCATCTGTGGGTGTACTATCTAATTTCCAAGTTTGAGCATATAGTATCCTAGCCGCTATTCAGATGTGTATCATTAGACATTCATTCTCTTTTCTATATTCTCCTTCGATTATCCCTAATAAAAACATTTCAGGTTTGGGTACTATCTTTAGATTTGTTATTTCCTGCAACCAGATCTGTATCTTATTCCAGAATTATTTCACTTTTGGGCAGGTCCACCACATGTGAAAGAATGTACCGAGTTTCTTTTTGCATTTCCAACACTCTGATTTTAGGTTTGGATGACAAATGAGTTCTATGTATTTATAAAGTATATGCATTACCATGCTTGCTAGGGTTCTGGTCAAGTGGAGAAGCAGCACTGGAAAGATTATCCATTGAATTGGGGTGTGTCCACTGAGGAAGGCGAGACTGGGACTGAGAAGTATCCTTCACTGACAAACCACCAGGAATGTCCATACTGTTTACATTCATGTTTGGGTTCAATCCAGCTAAAAAGTAGATAAACTGTCAGACTTTCTTAATTCCTAGCATTTAATGGCAATTTATATTTCAGGTCATAAGTTAACAGTATATGTCTATTGATAAGGCAAATGAGGAGAAGAGGGGGGAGGGGAGAAAAAAAGCATTGGGAATAGAAAAGAAAATCAAATATCGCCTTAGCTCACTTCATTACTTCTAAAAACTCAACATACAGATGTATAAATATTCTTTTCTTTTGCTGACATGGAGTTTACTTTCTATCATTCTAAGATCCTAAATTTTAATACTTCTGGAGAAATCTTCCTGGTGTTATAGGAATAAGAGAGTAATATTTCTGAAAAGATAGATTTAAGAGGTAGAGGATATATGGGCTATGCAATCTTTTCCTTAATCAACTTTGTAGATGAAAAAAAAAGTGACAACATGAAGAACTCCAAAGGTTAATGGCCACTTTTTAGGATTATTCCAATATGTAGGATCCAATCACTTGCATAGTAGCATTAGCAAATTCTGTATCAGCCAGGCACTCAAGAGAAATATTAAGTATAGTATCACAATATTTCCACTATATTCATTTCTTCCAAGGCACTTTAATTCCATAATGAAGTCTGAAGCCAGAAAAAAGTGTTCAAATACAGGACAATTAGCAAGGGTCTTTCAGAAATAGATATATGTACTAAAAACCTGTAAATGTCTTCATATTTTCTTTCTTCTCTATCTAAAAATGGTTGTTATATATAAGAAATACATGGATTGGAAACCAGTAGAGAATTTATAGTTCTATATTTGTTAGATTGGAAAGTTAAAAAAATATTCTTCCAAAGAAGACAATGACACTTTTATAATGCTGCCAAAAAAAATGGCATGGATCTAATCCCTAGGAGTTGAGTTCAATTATAGTGTGTGTGTGTGTGTGTGTGTGTGTGTGTGTGTGTGTGTGTTGCTGCACTGCTGTGTCCTGGGTTAAATAACTACATCATCATAAAAATGCAAAAGGAACATGTAGAAGAAGAAACTAAAGGAAGACAGAATCAAAGAATGAGGAATTTTAGTTATCCATGAGCAGGCAATTGGACAACTTTTCGATATTCTGGACTGTAATTCTCATAATCTATATGACCAAGGACTAGCTGGGATCAAAATCCAGAAAAATATTAGAGGGTACTAGGTTAACCGTTCATATTTCCCAAATAGAAAGTTTTGTGCTTGCTGACACCTAGTGTTGTGAATAGGAATCATCTACATTTTACTCAAGGAAAAACATAGAAGCTGCATCTGATAGTGATGAATGAGGCAAAAAGACTTGGGCAATAATGAGGGGAGAGAGAGACAGAGAAAGAGAGAGAATATTACTAGTAAATTATGAACAGTAAAGTCCTACACAAACCACACTTACCAAGGGGGTAAGGAGCAAAGGTGTTCGGTGAAGACTGTTGCTCTTTGGTCTGCAGATCAGATAGGCCAGGAGCTTGGGGATGGGGTGAAAAGTTATCCATGGCTGATTTGCCTGCAGAGGGGTGCAAAGATAGGTGTGGAGGGGGTGGCTGCTGCTTCATAAGCAGGGCCTGGGCCAGCTGGCGCTGGTGCTGCTGAATTTGCTGCTGCATGTTATTGATTGTACGTGCAACCTACAAAATAATAGTAACAACAATTTTAAAAAACAGCCCAAAGACATGATTCTGTGCTATGAGCCAAAGAGCTACACTAGCAATAAACTCATTGGTGAAACATCAGATGTGTCAGGCATAGGATGCAGAAACTGAAATCTGCTATTACAGGTAGTCTTTCAAGTTACGACCATTTGTTTAGCAACCATTCAATTACAGTGGTGCCGAATGGACTTACGATGGTCCACCAAGTTATGGCCATTGCAGTATCCCCACAGTCACCTGATCAAAATTCACGTGCTTGGTGCCTCACACATAGGGGTGCTTCAACTTACCCCCTCCCCCCATCTATGCCCTTTGGACCACCTGCAATTCTGTGATCCTTGACACCCTAGCTGACCATCATTGTCTCTTGCTGCTGACTAAGCATGCCTAGTGTGGCCCTTCAGCTTTCTTCCCCAGGTTACTCATGGCCATTTTCTCACAATATCTGGAGTAGGCTGCCTCATGTGGCCATCATTTTCATGCAAAGGGTAGGGCCAGGCATTCCTCATCAGCAGTGGGAGGAAGAAGGTGGTGAAGATCATTTGATGTGGCAGAGTGCAAGGTGGCAGGGCCTTGGAGTTCTGGGTAGTGAGGGTGACTGTTGCTGGGCTCCCTGTAACTTCCCAGGGTGGCAAGAAGGCCCCTTGTGCCACCCTCACTTGGCTGGGGCTGGGTTGTCCTTTGTACTGCAAAGGGCTTCAAGACGCAGCTTAGGGGCTCTTGTAGAAGAAATCCCTTCATGCCATGCTGTTGGGCTGGGGCTGGGCTGCATACTGTGAAGGGCTTTGAGATGTGCTGCACCTTATGGGTTCTTATAGCCTCACAGCCCGTGGAATGCCAAGAAGCCCCTTTGTGCTTCATGGCTGGGCTGGGCTCCATGTTGCATTGAAGCATAGAGGCTTTCTGCAGTCCCAGAGCCTCAGTGTATCAAAGCTGCAATATATTCTTTCCCTGGTCTCCCTGAGCTCACACAATGGATGCACACACCCTACACCCTTTTTCCCTAGGCTCACTGAGTTCCTGCTGCACTGCAACAACTCCAATTTTGTGCATGGCCTGGTGCCCCTCCACAGCACCCTGTGCTCCTTACCCAGGATTCTTTCTGCTTCCCACTTAATGATCTGGATGTCTAGAGTTATGATGTCAATGAAGACTGCCGGGATTGACATAGAGAAGTAATGTGGTCATGTGATTAGTGCTTCACAACTGCATCACTTAGCAATGGAATTTCCAGTCCCAATTGTGGTCATAAGTTGAGGACTACCTGTACAATTACTGATTTATTCTTGGATAAAAGAATGCAGCACAGAATCTTTATTTTATAAATAGTCTTTACTGACGGTACATCTGGAAATGAGTGAAACCTACTTGCTGTTCCTGTTGTCTGATGGGTCCGGAAACGTTACGCTGAGCCTGTAACATCTGCTGCTGGATTTGTAAACGTTGGTATGCCTGAAAGATACAAAGAAAGGACTCATATGATCACAGAACAAGGACATCCAATGCTTACAGTGTATTTAGTCAGCATTTGAATAGCTTTAGTACTTTTCCATTCTGCCATTCAACTGAACTGTGCTCCAAAATCTTGAAATTCCTAACTGCACTGAATTTGAGTAAGTTTCAGAGCAAACATGGGCTGCAATCAATATTTGGCCAGTTAGAACTGAGGATAAAGTATTAAATATACAATGAGAAAAGTATAAGTATCATCATCTGAACATGATACTTCAAAAAGTAGAAATGAGAAGTGATACACCTCTTCATTCAGAGTCCAGGACCACCCTCTTGCCTATTTTGCTTGCACAACCATATTTAGAAAGAAACCCTACTTATGCCAATATTGGATTTCTAAATGTAAAATTGGCATGGATTTACAGAAGGCTACATTTTGATGAGAAACAGAAAGGTAGAAAAATGATACGTATTTTAAAAAGAAACCTTTCTATAGATGCTTTTCTAAGGATGGAAACCCTGCTATGACTAGCTACTTCTGGAATTCAAGACAATTTGTAGAGGTCAGGAAGCTGAGGAAGGACTTGCATGTGGAGCTTGGAAGATATCCCATGGATCTAGATTTCCATTTTGTTTGAAAAAGAGCAGCTAAGCTAATAGGTTTTTGTAATTACCAGAAACAGGAACTTTATCATGGATCACCTCTGCTTATGAAATTAAGACACACACATTTCCCCAGTAATTAAAAAAGGATTCCTAATATGTATGAATATCCATTGTATGTATGATAGCTATACCAAAGTGACTTTAAGTCTTTAATCTATCAACTGCATGAACCATTAATGCATGAACCATTTAAATGATGGTTCTGATGTGAAATATATGCCTGTCTTAAAGCATTTATTTTTTAATTGCTCAAGAAGATAGGTTAAGAACCATTTTAAATTCTACCTTTAAACCAGATGGTTGTGGCACTCACTTATTCTCTGCCTAGTCTCCATCACTGCCAAAACCATTTTCCCTTCTTCTCCATAGGTGCTTGTTCAAAAGGCTACTGGACTTTTGTTTTTTGTTTTTGTTTTTTCTTGAAGATGGTTGGCTTCTCATCCAAGAAGCTTCTTTAGTTCTGACTGAATGAGTGGAGAATGGAATGATTTATATTCCTTGCAGTCATCTGGTCATTAGCACTCTTTTTGAGAGTTGCTGAGGCCACTTGGAGGTTTAGAATATAAACCCTTCCTTTCTTCACCATTCAGCCAGAACTGAAGGAGCTTCTTGGATGAGAAGTGAAACATCTTCAAGGAAAAACAAAGAAAATCCAGTTGCTCTTTGAAAAAGCACCTTTGGGGCCACCACGACCTGGATGACTGAGAATCTCCATAGACACCTCTCTCTCCATCTTTTAGATCAGGATTATTAGAAGTAAACAATCCCCAATTCAATAGCAAGGCTTGGATTCAGCTCTTGCAAAAGAATACATTAAATTCCATAGTAATATTTTAACATTTGGAGTTATGTGATGTAACATAATGTTGTTTCTGTGCTCTGAATCCCATTGAAAAAAGTCCAAAAGACAGGTTGATCAGAGATAGCTTGATCTAGTGTTTCTGGCACCAGACTAGAAACCAGGTGACTGTGTATTCTAGTCTTGCCTTAAGGATGAAAGCTGGCTAGATAACTTTTGGCCACTTTCTCTTTCTCTCAGTCCATCTCACCTAACTGTTGTGGGGAAAATAAGAGGAGAGGGACATTAAGTATGTTAGCTAGTTTGAGTTTTTAATAAAAATAATAAAAAGGATAAAATATCTCAGCAAAATAAATGCACAATTATAGTTACTTTGAGAAGAAATCATACATAACTCTTAGTAATGATTAACATGTAGTAGATAAAATTATAGGGATTGAGTTTTGGTAAAGAGAAAGGCAATAGAAATATGGTGAACATTCTGAGAAACACTAGCAGTACTAGGAAATGGTTTTGGTGATGCTGCTGCTTATATGATTCAGAAGTTAAAGAGCAGAAAAATCTGAAAATAATCAGCAAAATATGAGACTAAAAATGTTCAAAAGAAGATAGGAAGATAGTACCTTTATTAATTGTATATAATTTCTTTGGTTTTTTTTTAAACTTACCAGCTGCAGCTGATAGAGCTGGTTCAACATCGTCATATGCTGAGGATTAATTGGCGAGGTTAATAGTGCAGGATTGAGACCAATGTTTTTTGCTGCAAACTGCAAAAGCTGTGCTTGAACCTGAGATATAATGAAACAGTTTATTACTATAATTTACATTCTGCTATACCAGAATTTAAGCATACCAGAACACTAATGGCATGCGATCTGACTTTCTGTGATTCTTTTGTGTTTATTTTTGATAAATATATAAAAAACCCAAGAAATTTATAGTAACTGCTTGGATCAGACAAAATAGTAGCATATTGTACTTGCTGCATATCATAACTAGGGTTTTCTTACTTAAGATTTCTACTTAATATGTATTGAACATGGTATAGTAATAGTCACTGCTAGAAATATAATAAATCTTTCAAAACTGAAGAATAACTGAAGAAAAGAAAGTAGCATCCTGATTGCTTCAGGAATAATCAGTGTTAGTGGTTAATGTAACCTGGATTTCTATACTCCTGGCTACCGACAAAGAAATTCTCCCAATTCTCTTTAATTTAAAAAAAAGTTTTCAAATTTCGATGTGATGTTTCTCCCTTATTTAGTTCCAAGGTTGTCTTATCTTCAACTTTACCATCCTTCTTGGAGGAGGAGGGCAAGGGGGAAGGTCCTTGGTGGTCTCTGCAGCTCCCATTAAATCCCAAAAGAAAGCATCATGAAAGATTCTCATCGGAGAATCTCTTTTTCCTCTAGAAATGATCCACCCAATTATTTCTCCACAATTTTAGATGTGACTTGATCAGCCCTTGGTGTCCAGCTCTGCCGCCTATAATGCTGTCAATCTCCACTAACCTGAGGGGAGAGAAACTGAGGCACTTGAGCACGAAGACTAGGCTGGGATGAGTTAAGAGGTTGCACTGGCGGTTGCTGCGGCTGTTGCATGGTCCTGGCTTGTGCTGCTCCGCTATTGCCAAACATACCTAGATTGCCACTCGGTATCTGCAGAATAACAAAATTCACATTTTTCAGAAGTGCATTTTGCTTGGTGGCAATCATTTGAATTGCTCTAAATGTTATTGAACAGGACACCCCCCCTCCCGTAAAAACTAGCAGAACTTTCAATCGATACTTGAGTGAAATGTTACATTAAAGCTCAGATAGTATCAGTAGTAACCAATATACTGATGTTTTAGTAGATATATCCACAAATATCTACTTTGTGGAGTAGAACCATCCAAAAGTACAGTATATAAAACTCATATTTGTAGTCAGCCATATGTGGGCACTTCCCTCTCTGATGGTTACCTGGAAGGAGTGGCTACCTCAAAACTTTCAATTTGCAAGCACTGTTAGAAGACAGTCAACAATATGGTCAAAACAGCACAACCATATGGAGAGAATTGCTAATAGAAATGGTTTAAATATACATGTGTGTGTGTGTGTGTGTGTGTGTGTGTACATCTAGGAATGGTGTGTGTGTATGTATGTATGTATGTATGTATGTATGTATGTATGTATGTATGGTATTCAGCTTTGTTCGGGTATTTTCCCATGTCATTATAGTTGTGCTTTTAAAGTTGTAGCAACGTTTCGGCAGAATCTCATCTGCCATCATCAGGCTTCTGTATTGTGTTCGTCTGTGAGTCAGACTTTCACAGCCGTTTCAGTTTTAAATTTGGGGCTAGCCTACTGCTGTGCCAGAATGTTTTTTTCTTCATCCTGATTGGTTGGGAGTCTTGGTCTGTGTTTATTGGTCTTGGAGTTTGCTGTGTTCTGCTTGATTGGTGTTTCTAATATCTTCTGTCTGTTTTGTGGCTTTTTTTGTCTTGATTGGCTGGCAACATTATGTTCCTGTATTGGAGGCTTTTAGTGCAGTTTGGCTCTGAGTAAATGGACGGCTATCATTTATTAGGAAGCTCGGTTTCATCTGGGTGCCTGGTTGGGGTGTGTTTGAGCTGGAGGTATCAGGGGGATCTGTTTGTGCCCAGGTGTTTGCCTGGCTTGTGGTGTGGAGATTTTTTTGTTTGTGAGTGCAGGCTTCTAGATAATTGACAGTCTGGTGGAGTCATCTCTTCTATTCATGCTTTCAGATCTTTTTTCAATCTCTATGGCTTCTCTGATAATTCTGTAGCTGGGGTTTTCTATAGTGGCTAGGGTTTTGGTGCCATTGAAGTCGATGCTATGACCTGTTGCTTTCATATGCTGGACTAGTGAGGAAGTGTGTTCCAGCTTTTTTACTGCATTTTTGTGTTCATCCAGGCGGGTACTTATTCTTCTATTGGTCTGTCCAATGTATGTGGCAGGGCATGATGCACAGGGGACTTCATATATGCCTTGGTTTTCCAGGTCAATTTTATCTTTGGGGTTTCTTAGGATGGCTGCTATTTTTCTGTCTGTTTTGAAGGCAGTCTTAATGTGATGCCTGTGTAGTATCTTACTGATTTTGTCCGTAGTACCTCTTATGTAGGGCAGGACAGCTGTTCCATAGGTCTGTTCATCTTCTAGGTCTCCATTATGTCTCAGTGTGTTTTTGTGGATCAAGCCGGTGATTTTGCTTTTGTGGAAGCCGTTAGCTGTCAGTACTTTAGTCAGGGTGCATATTTCAGTCTTTATGTGTGTCTTGTCTGCCAGGCATTTGGTTCTGGCGATTAGTGTTTTGGCCACGGAGTTTATCTGTGCTGGGTGGTGGTGGGATTGGGCGTTGAGGTAGCGGTTGGTGTGTGTTTTCTTCTGGTATATGGTATGTCCTAGTGTGCCATCTGTTTTTTTTTTTGTAGATGAGTACATCTAGGAATGGTAGTTGTTTGTTTGTTTCCGTTTCCATGGTGAATTTGATTTTTGGGTGTGTGCTGTTTAGGTGTGTTAGGAAATTGCTTAGGTTTTCTTTTCCATGGGGCCAAATAACAAATGTGTCATCGATGTATCTTAACCATAGTTTGGGTTTGTGGGTGGCATTGGCTAGGGCTCTAGATTCTAATTCTTCCATGAACAGGTTTGCAATGATGGGTGACAGTGGTGATCCCACAGGGGCTCCTTCAATATGCTTGTATCTGAAACACAATGTTGCCAGCCAATCAAGACAAAAAAAGCTACAAAACAGACAGAAGATATTAGAAAAACCAATCAAGCAGAACACAGCAAACTCCAAGACCAATAAACACAGACCAAGACTCCCAACCAATCAGGATGAAGAAAAAACCATTCTGGCACAGCAGTAGGCTAGCCCCAAATTTAAAACTGAAATGGCTGTGAAAGTCTGACTCACAGACGAACACTATACAGAATCCTGATGATGGCAGATGAGATTCTGCCGAAACGTTGCTACAACTTTAAAAGCACAACTATAATGATGTGGGAAAATACCCAAACAAAGCTGAATACCATACATACATACATACATACATACATACATACATACATACATACAAGTATATTTAAGACTGCCTTACAAAATTATAGAAACATACTCAACATGCTGGTGTCAGTATACATATACTATATGTATATTCTTCTTTTGATTCTTTACAATACAGTCGAAAATATAGATTGCACTGTAACATGCCCTGTAGTTTTTTATTATTTTACTCTTACTTGATATGTAAGCTATTCTATTCATTTAGTATCAATAGTATTTAAAAACAGATATTCACTTTCTGTAACTACATAGATGCTTTTTCTTTTACCCCAGTTAGCAATATATGTGATATGTAGAACAGTTAAGATTTGAATGGCAATGTCAGACAGATATGTGTGCATGTATATATATGTAACCATATTTTTTGCACTATAAGACGCTCCAGACCATAAGACGCACCTAGCTTTTGGGGAGGAAAAAAAAATCTGCCTCTGCCTCCCAGCAATTTCTCCTTGCAACAAACAGCAAACAGCCTGGTCAGTTTCAGCACAGCTTGATTTAGCACAAGCAGCTGATTGGCAGTTGGATCGGCCTCCCGGAATACTGCCTATCAGCTGTTCCAGGCTGTGGGGATCGCCCCCCCCCCCCGTCGCTGCTACCTACCACTGCCTCCTCATGCCCCATTTTCAGCCTCTGCGTGTCCTGCTTAACAGCGATAGGCAGCAGCAGCAATCCCCTCCACCTGGAATGGGCCCAAAATGGGATGCGCAGAGGTCAAAAATGGGTCACACAGGGGCTGAAAATAGGTCGCACGGACACGGTGACAGGTGGCGGCGATTGGTGGCAACGGTGGCAATGGGCAGTAGCGATCCCCACAGCCTGGAACAGCTGATTGGTGGTATTTTGGGAGGCCGATCCAACTGCCAATCAGCTGCTTGTGCTAAATCAGGCTGTGCTGAAGCTGACCAGGCTGTTTGCTGTTTGCTGCAAGGAGAAATTGCTGGGAGGCAGAGGCCGAGGGTTGGCAGGTGGGTGGAGTTTTGGCAACATTCGCTCTCTAAGACGCACAGACATTTCTAGCCACTTTTTTTTTGCGGGGGAAGTGTGCCTTATACTGCGAAAAATACAGTATATGGATCAGCTTGTTACCAAACCAATTTTTTAAACATTTGTGTTATTGTGAGAGGAATCTGGATTACCTAAAACTGTGAACTGGTCATTTTCAATTACAAATTTCTTGATTTCACAGTTTGGTTTAGGCATATTGGTAATATTTAGAATTATTGAATTACTGTCAATAGCAATGTATTTTGAATTATTCTAAATCTATAATATTTTTATAAACAAGTTAAAATGATTACTGAAATAGATGTGATATAATTGGAACACTTCAGGTATATAAAGTTGGAATATTTTGATTAATATATTGAAAGATTAAGGTGTTAAAAGAATATTAAGTTTAGTTTTTTATTATTTTAACCACACACACACAAAAGATTCTTGTCATATTTATTGTACTACCAAGAGAATATTTTTAAATTACTTATGTTTTTGTAAAATTCACTTTTCAATGAAGGAAAGTCATTGCTCACCCCATGTTTACAATCTTGGATCACTAATACCTGTGTGCTTTGAACAATCTCTTGATCAACATAATGGAAAGACCAATCAAAATTAATGTCTGCTCAAGGTTTAATGATGTGTTTAAAATGTGGGATTAACTGCTTTTTATATGTAGTATAAAATGGCTTTGCTGTTTCTTTTTCCCCGCATTTGTCTGGATAATTGTGGCTTTTGTTTTCTATTTTTCTTTTTTACCTTTCTTTTGTAAATTAAAGCAATACAAATAAAATAAACAGAGAAGCCAATGTTTCCCACATCCTTGTAGATTTAGATGTTTTTGTTTGTTTGTTTGTTTATTTTTTTTTTTTTTTTTTTTTTTTTTTTTTTTTTTTTTTTGTTTTTTTTTTTTTTTTTCTTTTTTTTTTTTTTTTGTGGTTTTGCTCTTTTTTTTTTTTTTTCCCAACAAATTGCAAATTTTCAAAACAATTTCTTACTATAATGACAATGATTTTATGATTCTATTGTGGAAATATTTCAGAATGATTCCTCTTATGATTCTTCTTATCTAAAGATTTCAACTTTGCTCTTCTTTCAGAATACAGAATGTTTAACGAAGTTAGAATGTGTCTACAGTATACAATATAGACAAATCAAATGGAATGAAAAGCCAGTGCTACATTGCACATTGTACCACAACAGTATAAAAGGACTCATAAAAATAAAGGCAGTCTTCATAGCCTCCATATAAGCTACTGTGAATAGAATCAACGAAATGTTCTTTAGAAACCTGGTACTACAACAGAGGAGGCTCTATCCGCCCCACTGGTAATGATGAGACAGATTCAGGTTTTCTTTCTTTCTTTTCAAGGTATTTTAAAATGGATGGCTAAATTCCTTCCTTGCTAACCCTAAGTCTGTGCAAAAGAGTCAGTCACTTGGTCCACATAGAAACTTAAGCTAACATGCTCTGAGGCATCTTCCTTGTAAATATTTTTTCTTAATTGTCTAAAATTTAAGATTAGCAAAAGATACCTAAGTTAGAGAAAGAGAAAAAAACATGTAAAATTAATGGAAATTACAAACTTGTTACGTGATCTGCTGCTTTCCGATCTGGTGCTTATTTTTAAACTGTTGGTTTTGCTTGTTTTCTTCCTATGTTACATTTCAGTCTTATCTTGTACCCAGCAGAGATTATACTACTTGAGACTTCTCAGAAAACAACAACTGAATGAAAAACTGCTGATGACCTTCTACCGCTGCACCATAGAGAGTATCTTAACTTACTGCACTTGTGCCAATTGCACAATGGCAGATAGGAAAGCATTCCAGAGGGTTAACGTCATTGCCCAAAAGATCATAACAGATAACAGATAATCAGAGTTGGAAGGGACCTTGCAGGTCATCTAGTCCAACTCCTCGCCCAAGCGGGAGACCCTAAACCATTTCTGACAAATGGCAGTCCAATCTCTTCTTGAAAGTCTCAAGTGGTTGCCCTCTCCCCTCTTTGGAAGAGCTTTATAGCTCCCGCTGCCTTAAGAAAGTTCAAAACATTCTCAAAGATCCATCTCATCCTGGGAACTCTTTTTTTGAAATATTACCATCTGGCAGATGGTATAGAATAATAAAAGCAAGGACAAATAGGCTGCAAAACAGCTTCTATCCCAGGGCAGTAGCTCTTTTGAATTCTACTGTATATAGTACAGTGTTGGTGTGGTGTTGGGGTTTTTTGGTTCAATGTGTGGAGTATGAAAGATGTGTGTTTGTGTTTATTTTCATGGTCATGATGTGCGCTGAAGATGGTGTTTTATTTCGTTGTACAAGGTGCAATGACAATAAAGTAAAGTAAAGTAAACTAAAATAAACTATTTCAATGTTGTGTAAATTGCCTTTACTTATATACTTGTGGGTACCCACCCATAACATTTTTTGGGTAGGAAGTTAGTAAACAACAATAAAAACATAAGGAAAGTCCTTAACATGTTTTCTTTTGTTAAAAAAGGCTTTAGGGAGTTACAACTAAACTACGCGGTAGGTTCAAAGATTGCCTAACTCTGCTCTAGATATACTATGTAGTTTCTGACTGACTCAATTTAATAAATTAGCAATTATTAAATACACTAGAATCAGTATGCAAACTGGCATAATGCAGTAAGGGGATCCCAATGTAGTGCCTATGGGCATCATATTACCTGCAGAACCTTAGGGTTTTCCTTCGCCCCCCTCGAATAGTCTTAAAATATTTATCAAATTGAACAAAAAGCAAATAAATAAATAGGAAACAGACATGCTGCAGAGCAAAACATCAGCTACTGGGACATTTAAAAAAAATAACTGGTAGATATGCAGGAAAAAAAATAGGCAGTAGGAGGAGATGGACTTCACAAAGATCATCCTGTAGGTATGCAGGTGGTGCAGTGGAAAATGAGCAGAGAAGAACTGAAAATACGTGTGTTCACATGTGCTCATGTATGCGTGCCTCTTTAAAATCGACAGTTTGCAGTCTGAGAAAGTAGTATTTGTTTTGCAGGGAAGTTATGTAATTGACATCAACTCCATCTCTGCCTTGTAGGAGATCCTGAATGATTTTTTTCTGTTTTTTTAGACCTCAAAAATTGGAAAGAACATAAATTCAAAAGAGTTGATGTTTTGGGGTATCACCTCTGCCTCATTTTCAGTTGTTGGGAAGTTTCCCAAGAACTGAAAATATATTTATGACTTCTGAAAGTACTTATCATGCATTCTCAAAGTTCCAAAGGTGCTCACTTGCCTAACAAAGCTGAAGACCCCATAAACAATAGCGTGAATGGAAATATTCTATTTCTGTGGTGCTGAGAAATGATTTATCACTCAGGATTGGCAATACCACCAACTCTACTGACTGGGTGAACTGAAAATAGAAACTGGCTTAATCCCAACTAGTAATCAAATACTGCGGTCAAGAAAGGTTGCTTGGGAGCCAGAATACCCTCTACACAGTAAATGATAATTGTTTGAGGAGGAGAAAAGAAGAAGCCTAAGAAGAGGAGAATTACAAGTTGGGAGAAGTGTGATTTCTGTTGTCACTCAAGATTACAGGAAAGAGTAACGCTATCCAGTTATGCTGTGGAAAAACAGCAGGGAAGAAAAGAAATAGAAGCAGTGGTTCAGGAGTTGTGGAGAGTAGCAGCAACAGAAAGGCAAAGGCATAATATTTAGCTAAAAGTCCTTTGTTTATCTCTTATAGTAATGACCTCCCTTTGAAGAAGGTCTAGATGCCAAATTACGTTTTGATTTAGACTCATTTACTACTTACATTTCAAAAAAGGATATTGAAATAAGGGGAAAAACATATTCCTTTTACTAAGACAGCAACCGACTTTCACACAGTTGTCACTGAAAAGGTACCTTACCTGTCTAGAAGAATTCAAGTTTTGCATGCCCAGCCCTGAGGCAATCCCACCCAGGGTCTGATTAGGGAGTGCACTGTTTGAAAGGGGGAGCTTCAGGCTTGGTGAAGGCAAAAATGGTGAAGTAGTGGGCTCTTCCACTAGGCCGCCATCCTGATTGAAAAAAGAAAGGGTGAGCTGTGTGCAGTGTCCAGGTACAGACAGTGCACAAAACAGTTTCCCATGGAAATATAAGTGGAACATGGATGAATAAAAGATCAAAATATTGTTTAAAAAGGCATGAGGAATACATAATGAAAAGTATGGAGTGGAAGGAAGAAGAAAAAGAGAAACAGAATTAAGATACTGTTTGTCTTTATTTTTTGCTTTGAAATTTTTAAATGCATAATTGTAAATATATAATCATTCTTAAATATAAAAAGCAACAAACTCTTGTTGAAACACTTTTAAGACAGGAATCACATTGCAAATATTACATGCCTCATTTGGAACAATTGCATGTCCTTTCATGAAAAAAGATTATTATTTCTATTTTTAATTACTACTTTCATATCAAACTATTTTTTCTATTAATTAAAAAAAAACTATCCCAAAGACATATAGTCATTCTGAAGAAAACTAACACTACATTTTTGCAACATTACTATTTTGGAACAAAGTCACTTTTGTGACATTAAGGAAAACTTCAGACTGCCAAAACTCTTTAGCCTCTGGCAGTACACATAATTATTTGTAGTTTAGGTAAATTCTAACCTGCAAAAAAGCTGTTAGGAAAATACATTCTATTAGCACTCTATACAATCTCATGTTCATTGTGTGAATGAGTAAGACTTAAAAAAACATATTAGCATAGTACTGAAAGCATTGAATACAATGAAGTTTTTTTTTAAAAAAAATCTGTTAGTAATTTAAAAAATAGGAAAGAAGACAAGATTGCTACGACAATTCATCTCAAAGCAGGTGCCTTAATCTAAATATTACATAGGATTTTTGGATAGATTGTCAATTACAGTCTAAAGCATAAACGCAATTATATAGATCTCACTGTTCAGGTAAAAGGACTGAGCATAAATATTTAGGCTTAATAATGGTGCATAATTCTCTAGGTAACTATCTCCACAGCAAGCTGTCTCAACAAAAACCAGGATATAATTATGTTTCTTACAATGACAGATTTCTTAAGAAGCTGAAGAAACAGATACTTTTATTTCAGTTCCAGTGATACACATAATAATTCTGATTCTTCAAGGAACAACCAATCTCATTAACTGCCTACTTACTATGGAGGATTCTTTATCCTCCAGACAGGGTGGAAGACTAACAGGACATGTCCATAAAACCAACTAGCAGCCAGCAGACACTATGAAAATTTCTTAATCTCACAGCCCATAGACAGACTTAACCACTGTTTCAACTGGGAAACTATAAGAATCCCAAACCAAGTTAAATTCAGAAATGTCAGGGAATTCCTGGAAGCTTGAAATTCAGACAAATCAGCCATCAATAGACAGACAGTGATAAACTACATTTACACATCATTCAAAAAAAGAAAATAAAAAAGCTAAGAAGGAAAACAAAAACACCAAGACACATCAGCAACCAACATTCAGAAAAGCAAGGAATCAATACCAGATATCAAGCAGAAAACAGTACCCTAATCTAGGGACTACATTCACATCCCCCTCAACAACATCAGGACAAGCTATTGTTTATAGGTAACATGTAGCAAACCCTACAATGACTAGCATTGATGATGTTACCTAATCAGGCAAACAACCAAGCTCAGAGCACACCAAGGACTCCACAGTTCAACCCGGAGCTACAAATATTCTCTTCTATAGGAACTACTTGCACAGCTTAAGAGTTAAAACTAGCAACTGATTTCCGCTTTGCTTTGTAGAGATAGTACAAATCATAGTTTACCCATTTGGTTTAAGCTATGGTCTGCCTCAAAATTAAAGAAACCGTATTCAAGGAGAAGAGTAAATGATAGAAAGGACTTTGAAATATTTGCATCTGTTCCAAAAGGAAGAATTCAGCAATAACAATAAATTGATGAATGAGAGCAAATGCTCTCTCCTTCCTTTCCTTTCCTTCTGCAGGTTGTCCACCGCTATGATCATTTGCTCTGTTTAAACTTATGGTGGGGCTAAATGAAGAGACGTACAAGTCCCCAAATTTCAGGTGCTTGGCAGCCTTCTCATGACCACAGGGATGCTTTAACTCCTGCCACCCATGTATCACCACACCATCTATCTTCCCGTGGTCTCCAAGCACTTTGCGGCCCCTGCTATGCTAGTTGACTTCCATTATTTTCCTGTTCCTGCATCTGATAAGCATGGCCAGCCTGACCCTCCACAAGGCAGCTACTGGCTTCACAAATCTTTTCTTCAGGTTATGCTCAGAGGTTTCCCCACAAGACCTGGGGAAGATCGCCTAAGGTGGTTAGCAACTGCTTCTTGAAGGGCCAGGGCATGCATGCCCCATCAGGAAATGGGAGCAGGAACATGGTGAAGATCAGCTGGGGCAACAGAGTGCAGGGTGGCAAGGGTGACTGAGGTTAGGACTGGGCTGGGCAGCTGGGGCTTCTTGATGTGACGCAGTTCTGGGTTTGTAAGAGCCCCTGAGCTTCAATGCAGCATGCAGCCTAGCCCCAGCTCCAGTCCAGCAGTGTGGCGCAAAGGGCTTTGCCTGCCACAAAGCAGGCCCTGCACCTTTTAGAACTCTGGGAGCTGGGGCAAATCATTATGCCTAAGCCATAGTTCAATGCCTTCAAATGGACATTAGATTCCCATATAGTGGAACCTAGGGTCATGACCGTAATCCATTCCAGGACTACGATCACAACCCGATTTGGTCGTGACTGGAAGCACGACCGTCTGCACATGCGCGGACAAAAAAAAATGGCGCAGAAGGGGAAATTGCTGCAGCTGTGTCTGGTCGCCATCTGAAGATGTCTTCATGACCAGAAACAAAACTTTGCTGAAAATTCTGGTCATCACCCGATTTGGTCGTGAACAGAAGCGTTCGCGATCTG
The DNA here is from genome assembly GCF_049901735.1 of Notechis scutatus. Taxonomy (NCBI): domain Eukaryota; kingdom Metazoa; phylum Chordata; class Lepidosauria; order Squamata; family Elapidae; genus Notechis; species Notechis scutatus. Next base: position 108,656,235 of record NC_142010.1, on the reverse strand, counting down.
AGGTTCCATTGTACTTCCTTTCTTAACCACCTTAGGAAATTTCTTGTAAATGGCTTTTGGATGGTAAGAACCTTCAGAAGGTTCTTACCATCCAAACGCCATTTAAGTTTCATTACACTGGGTGAGTTTCCTTCTATCCTTGAGGAAAGATGTTCCATGCAAATTTAAGGACTTTAAAAAGAATTTTTTAAAAAATAAATAGCAAAAGGATGACTAGAATGTTGATTCTGGAAAGTTATAAATGGATTAGGGACCAGAAGAACTTGGAATACAAGAATATTTCCTGTAGATTGTTTAAAAATGTTATAAAAACATTTATGAAAAATTTGAAACTATAAGAAATCTTCCAATGGGAAAGTGTTTATTAGGGGGAAAAAAGATGATAAAACAGGAATTATACTGCCATTAAACATCATTGCTTTCTAAATACTACCTACAACCCACACAAGCTATTGAGTTAAGAGACAGCCAGCTTTGATTCTGTATGGCATCATTCTTGCACAGACAGAGCTGGTCTCCAGCTTGGGGTCTTCCTGGATTTTGTTTGCATTCCAAGTGTAGGGGATAACCATAAGGATCTTTGCATACATGCATTTTTATGTGGCCACTCATGTCATCACTTTATGGTGAATTATTACGATGAACTCTACAATGTGTTATATATATATATTCTAATTTTTTGATGCCTGAATATCTTCTTAAGCAGGGGAATACCGTTCAACTTAAAACATGAAGCATGGTAGAAAAGAAGTATCGAACTTGGTCTGTACTTTGCAAACAAAAGTAGATTCAAGAATACATGCGCTTCATTAACTTCCTAAAAATAATTATTTTGCAGTTAAACTGCATTATCTTCCCACTATTCACTCAGATTATCAGGGAATACTCCATGTTCCTGACACAGGGAAAACAATGTTCAATGCCAATCAAATATAAAAAAAACCTCTGACATTCTAAATAAATCCTACTAGAGGTTCTCCCCTCTACTCTGCCCCCCAGAAGCCTCAACCTTTCTTTATTATCAATCAAATTGATGTTTATTTAATGCTGGAAAGCCCTAAGGGAGGACCCTGACATTTTCTAGTCATATCCTCAAGGCCTTTAGCTCAACATGCTTAACATTCCGCAAGGATATCCATCATGCTCCACAAATTGCAGCTTGCATGACAGTAACAGGTTCAAAGATTTCTTCCCTCTGCTCTTTACAATCCTTTCTTGAGTCTCAAATACGAACAGTATTCAATATCCTATAGTTCTACTAATCACGAGTGTTCAAATTTGTATAACCAATGCTTACATCCAATATGTCATGGAATGTTGTTAAGAAGTGGCTCTAAACTTAATCTCTTTGATAAGTGCCAATGTAAATATGGGTAGCAAAATCTATGAAAAGTAATTTGAAAGGTATCCAAAACTCTAAAAGAATTGGAATTTAGCACATTTGATTTATTTATTTTTATCAACTTTTGATAAGAGCAATGTGAAATACCATTTTGGTCACATAATGGAGAAATTTAATTCATGTTATGAATCTTTCTATTCATATGCCTGTCGACACACTTGCCTATTAAAAACCAATACTATTAAAAAGACTCAAAGTCCAACTAGTGTCGAAGTAATTTATATAAAGCAAGCTAGGGAACACACACACACACACACACACAAACTGGGATATATGAGAGACTATCTCCTCCCAATCATATCAGCCTGCCCAACTAGATATGGAGCATACTGTGGATACCATCAGCTAGGGACCTACATATCATGGGTCACAGTGACATGATAGATATCTCTATCATGGTGCCCTCTTCATGGAACATTCTTCCTGTTGAAATTAGATTCATGCCATCTCCTTTGACATTCTGAAAATGTCCCAAGACCTGGTTATATAATCAGGTCTGGGGTACACAGGGAAGTGTAGATATACTCAGATATGCTAGGTAATTATTCTTCTTTTGCTGAGGGTCTGTATATTTTTTATAATGTTTATTTTTAATCTGGATTTTTTTATATTTCTTGTTATTCAACGCATTTTGTGAGATAAATGTTGTACACATTTTGTGAGATAAATGGCTACACAAATTTGACAAATAAATAAATGAAGGATAAATCCAAAAGACTATTTCCCTACTCTAAAGGAGACTAGAATTTAACTTGCAGGCAAAAAAGTCATTTGATTGTTTTAACTTGCTAAATCATGCATGTCCCTCTTGATTAAGGCATTCTGTTGATTCCTGTAATCTTACTACAACAAGTTAGAAAGTTTATAGAGAATGAGATTAATCAACAGGAGACAAGCAAAGAGAATACCTATCTCTATTTTTTCTCCTTTGTTAATCAAACTTTCATCAGTTGTTGTCATCCTCCCTTATTATTTTTTAACTCCAGAATGCTGCCCGCCCCTACCTTGTCGAGGAAGGTGGGGCGGTCCATGGAAGACTCTTTGGAGATTGGTGGTGGGCGGCAGCCAAGGGGTTTGGTGACCATTCCATTGTAGTCAGCTACTCCCATTCCACGCTTGTCCATTTCCACCTTCTTTTCCAGCAGAGCACCTGTAAATGGTAAAGCAAATATGAAAATGTCAGAAGAAAATTAGGGATCTTTATCCAAGTCAAGATGAAATTATATTTATATTGCTTTCACTACATTTTTCTTAGTATCAATACATTTTAAAACTTGAAATTTAAAATGAACATGCTCTTTTAAAGCACTGAATTAGTACAAATTTATAGCCTACCCAACTCTTACATAAAATGGTTTTAAAATAATGCAGTTTATTTCACTGAAACAGAACAATCCTCAATCATACCTATAAGTATATCATTTACAAAAGTACTTACTCATGGCCTGATCTAGATTCATACTGTTACTCTTTAAGGCCTCTTCTGCTGGCTCTCTCTGCAAAAATAAGAAAATATGTTGGTTGCTAACTACACCAAACAGAATTTATATCCAGATATAAGAACAATTTACATTTATGTTAAGAGGTGATAATAATTGAAATTTCAACAGTTAATATCCAGAAGTTTGCAACTAAAGTGGTGGAGGGAGTGTGTCCTATGGTCAAGCAGCAAGTTAATGTGTTGAAACAGCAAACAAAGCTTTTCATAGCAAATAAATACATACAACTGATAACCTGCCAAGACCTGCAGATCAATAAATGTCTAGGTGTGCAACAGCTGGTGATGAGTAAAAAACTGGCAAACTTAAAATATCAATTTTAGGTTCAACCACAATTTGGAATAGGAAATAGGTGCCGGCTTTCAAATTTACTATGGCAACTATAAGTTCCCCAGTCCAGTTTCAGAGTCTGCCTACAACCTGGAAATAAGCAATATGATTGCCAATTGTTTGTTTGGCAATCATATCCCATAACTTCTGTCATGGATTCCATGTAATAGAATGAATCTCAGATACTTCTGAAATGGCCAAAGCATCTAGCCTATTCTGAGCCACAAAAAATTCTTAAGTTGAAGACTAGTTGTGAACTAGAAAAAATCAATTGGGAATTGGGAAAAATCCTTAATATGATGATTACACAGTTACTGTTTTAAAGTCATTATCCTGGATTTTGCCCATACTTTTCAATAACATGTAACCACCCATTTTTTAAAAAGAAATTTTCCAAAGAGTTAAATATTCATAAGAGTAATTATCAAAAATCTATGCCCCAATATGGCTCCAAAATTTCTCACAGCCTGGGAACAATTGCACTTTCCAATACATGTTGTTCTAAGAACTTCTCATGACTGCAAGGGGAATAAATAATAAAATTCCAACATAACCCCATAGAGGATGATATTTCACTAAATTTTAATTTGCAATGCTAATAAAATATAACCCCAATGATAGTTTTCAAATCTGATAAATTAAAGCCACCATCCTCAAATGGTAATTTCAATTTAGTTAATGGAAACCTTGGTGGATTACTATTGCAAATAAATTAAATAGCCTGTCAATCTGAGGAAAATGTTTATTTGGTATTCATGTTATGATACCTCTAAGGACATCAATAAAGTGAAGAATATTAATTCTAATAACATTCATTTTACCCCACAAACATAAGGGGATTTTAGCTTCTCTATTTATATACCATTCATTTTTAATACAAAATTCAAAGTATTTATATCCATATCACATATCTAGAAATATTTTGAAAAATGTAAAATCCAAGATAGTTAATATACGAAAATGACAAAACCAACCCTCTATATAACTGTGTGACGTTAGAGTCTAAGGGAAGTAAAGCAAGTATTATCTTAGTTAATCTTATAGCCACAGTACTTTCTGAAAACTGTAGTCTCTTTATAAAATTAGGCAAAAACATGAAATACTTCTCCAAACCTGCAAAATATCACCAACATATCCAATTATTTGTACTCACCCTGCAAACATAATACCTTTAATTTCCAAAGTGCCTTACAATATCAGATAAAGGTTCAACAATCAAATTAAATAGCAAGGGTGAAAGTGGGTAGCTTGAAATCATTTGATTTGTTATTACTTTAGTGCAGGATTTCAAATAATGAACTTTAATCTAATGAATAAAATTCCTTGGAAAATCATATCTAATCATCAATTGTTCTTAAAAAATATAGTCCATTTTATAGAGGAGAATATTTGTAGCTCAGGGTTGAAATGAAGGGTTTTTTATACTCTTTGAGCTTGGTTCTTTTCTTGCAACCCATTCTATCTTAGGTGCATCCAATCAATCAATCAATCAATTTTTTTAACTAAACTATTAAATTTTTAACAAACTGATTGTACATGGCCAGAAAATTTGCAAATGCATCGTTCCATTCCATTGAAAAACTACCTAGGCCAGGAGCTTTACCTTTTTGCAACAATTGTGTAGAAATATGTAATAGAGGCAGAGGTGCTTCAGAAGTTAAATCTATAACATATCTTTACCAAAAATCAAGTATATATTTAAAGTAGACACTACTGGGATATTTCAAACATGGACCAAAGAACTGGAAAGAGCCAAAATGCCCCTCAAATGGCTTCATATTCTTATGAATTTTAAAATGGTATCAACAGATTTGAAATTAAAGCTGATTCATAAAAATAATTATATTTACAGTATAAGGGAACATCCCAAGAATATACTCAAAAAACGTTAGACTTTCTTGTTGAAGATGTAAAAAGAAAAATTAAGGGTTCATTGAACATATGATACTTTTCTGAAATAGTACTTTAATGCACATAAGTAGATTTATGGGGAAACCTTTAAATATTAAAGAAGTTAATGTGATGTTGAATTATTCATCAAAGCTTTGGAACCTATAAGGAATTATGACTGAACAGTGCATGTGAGATGTCTAAGAACAATAATCAGAAATTGGAAAAGTGACATTATTCTAGATATTAGATTGGCTTTTAGAAATGTGCAATTTATCCGTTCTGGAAAAGGTAATATTTTCCACCAAAGGATTGAGCAGTATGTTCTTCTTTGGCACAGATTTTATATTTTAAATAATATTTTGCATCTGATTGCACTATTGTATTATATAATATTATATAATATTCTCAGTAAACTAGTGACTGTAAGTTTAATATATAGACTTTTTTCATTTTTTGCTTTTTAACTTTAAAGATTGCTTGGTTTAAGTCTGCTCTTGTGGTTTTATTGGTATTTTACCTGCATTTTGCACTCTTTTAAAATAAAGAATACTAATAATAAAAAGAGAAAAAACAAAACAAAAACCATATGCAATAAAAATAGTAAAATCTTGCAACTATAAATGCTAGACTACAAAAAACAAACCAACTCAAGCTGCATACCACACCGTAGCACAATCCACTTCAAATAATCTGCAGAACAGTGAAATGATAGATTTACAGAGATTTCTCCATATAGCCATTCTACTGGTGCTTTGATTTTTTTCCTCCTAATTATCTCTCATTCATTTCTATTTTCACTCAAGCTTTTGGCAAGGGAGACTGAGACTGCTCACTTTATCATTCATGCCAAGTTTGATCTTTTATTGATTTTATTGTAATTTCTTTGCTTGTTGTGAATCACTCAGTTACTGAGAATTGGGCAGCATACACATACAAATTTAATAAATTCTGGTCCACCACACAGTCAGCCACATGTTTAGACTAGAGTTGGCATTTTTAATCTATCAAGTCTTTCCCATAGACCTGGGATAGGGAAGATGTTGTTTGATAGTGTAAAAGGTATTGCCATAGGATGTAAGTAAACCTGTCTTTTGCAATTGATTGATGGTGATTGTCAATCACCTGATGGTGTTCAAGTGGTGCATCTGATGTTTTAAGATTGCACCCAATCCCTTCTTCCTCTTTCACAAATTTGTGATAGAATACCTTGTTACTTTGAGCAAGATTTTTAAACTTAATTTCAACTTACTAACTTGCTAATACAGGCAGACAGACCCCAGGTTAAGAATGTGTTTGATTCCCAACTCTTGTCATTCACTTGAATTTGTATGTAAGTTGAAACTCGTACTTACAAATGGACTGCCATTACTAAAAATGGTGGATGGCATTCGCTTCCTCATGCCAATAAATGGCTGAAGCTGAGCAATGTTTTAAAGAACTACTGAAAACAGGCTGTATATTAAAAACACACAGCTTCAGTAGTTCATAAAAGTACCGTCAAGATTCAATGGTTTGTTGGCTTGAGAAAGGACAATGTGTCTGCCAGTTTTATTAATAGGGTTAATATCCTTCAATATGGACATATTGAAGGCTATTTTCAAACAATGGAACCAGAAGCTAATTTTATCTGTGTCTGAGAGGACAAGGATTATCTTACTTGATTGTGACTACTTTGAAAAGTGGATTTAAAAATGACACTGGAAGAATGACATGGAAAAGAATATTACACTGGACATATAAAAGAAGCTGCAAAACTAAAAAACCTTTTGTTTTGTAACAAGGTACTAATTAGATGAAGACTTCCTCAAGCAATCTACAACTCAATATCAAAAAAAAATATCCTCAGGAGTCTTTAATCTGTTTTTTTAATATTTTGAAAATAAAATAGAATTCTCATAAGTTATAAAATTAAATTTTGTAAAAGGAAACTGGTTGTTAACAAGTTACCATCTTCTACATGTTAAACAATTTTACCTTTAACCAGCTTTCTGCCAATTTTCCCAGAATGAAAATTAAGAATCTCTAATCCCAGGCATCTACAAGATTAATTGCTTTCATAAATATGACAAAAGCAGCATTGTGACTCAAACTCAGTCTCCTTCAATAAGTACAACAGTGCTTCATTTGGACAAAAGGGATGGAGCTGGTTTCACATTGATTTCAACTTTTGAAATTATCCTCTTTCTGTCCTCCACTCCATGCTATTGCCTCTAATCTGCCAGATCTGCTCTGTATTTTTTTTAAAATTTATCAGCTACATTTTTGTCATCACATCTAGAGTCTGATCTTAATGACACATTGCTTAGAAGAGAATCAATTTCACATTTAGAATATTTTGAAATTTAAATACAACTTACTGGGAAGCCCATGTCTGTAAGTTGTTTTATCAGACGATTCATGATCCAGGCCTCATCTTGCTTACTAGATGTCTTCATGCCCTAGGAAAATGAAAAGAAACAAGAAAACCAAATTCTAAATGTATGTACTCAGCAAAAGTCTATTGCATTTAATGAACTTTGTTCTAGCACTGTTCTACATAGCTTGCATTAGATGTCAGCAAAGAAAATACTGAGGTTTTTGTAACCCTAATGGTAGCCCTGCCTTATTTCCTACTAAGTAGATACATGATTGCAGCCTAAATATATATATTTCCCTTAAACTATCAGTAGGATCAAGATGTATATGGTTACTGTAGTATAATATTTTGAATAGGAAGCATTTTGGACATGGCAGTGAATAGAAACTGCAGTGATTTTGGGGTCTACTACGAGGTCCTCTTTTCTGCTCTTATAGATCAGGAAAAAAAGTATTGAAGTAGATGCTTTTTTATTAATCTGAGCAACCTATCATGTGAGATTAACAAATTTTGGAGACTTGTAGGCATCCATATAAACTTTGAGGTCTTAGGTTTAAACTGTAATTAATGAATAAATGAAGTAGTTTCATCACAATTTCAAATTAACCAGCATTTGAAATTCCTCAATTAGACATATGGAGGAAACGTTACTTTAAAGATGAAGGCAGATACTTCTTATTGGTGTTAAATGAAAAAGTGGAGAATTGAATTTGCAAAAGCACAGCTTGCTGTATTTTGTGCAACTGGCATTAAGTTTTGAGCTTTTTCCTGTAGTGGTTTTAAATGCATTTTATTCATTTAATGTATAAAAGTTATCCTGAAGCAATGTATAAAACTATGGAATAAAAATTAAAGTACAATAACTACAAAATTAATAGAAATTGGGGGAAATGAGAGAGGAAAATAATGTTTCATGGATATTGGGGGAGGGGCTAGTATTCTACCATATGCTTAGATTATTATTTTGCTTTATTTAATGTAAGCCACCAAGAGTTGATTGATTAAGGTGGGGCATAAACCCTATCATAAATGTAAATACATACATAATCTATGATCAATTAAATAAATCACAGCCCCTCAAAAAATCATCTTAGTAAGTCTATCAGTGTCCCATATCGCTTCACAAGATCAAGGTTCCAGGGGACACCTAAATTGTGTTTGTATATATGTTAATTCAAGAAAAAGAATACTAAATTATAAATTAGTAATATTCCTGGAATAATCTTCCCATAGGTTTAACTGAATAATTCATATTTTATTAAGTATATGGGCCATGCCAGTCACAAACTATTCTTTTCCATATATCAAGATGTATTAAAACAGTGAGACTTCCTTGAGCTAAATGATAATTTCAATATTTATATTCATTCAAATGGGCAAATGAAACCCATAACTGATATGACCTGGAGTAATAGCAAACATTAAAGATACAAAGCTCAGTGTTTCCACTAAGATTCTGGCTATTATTTGTAAATCCCCTAATAAGCTTGGATCCTTGGCCCTTGGGGGTCTTCTGCTCCTGTTATAATCTGCCCATTAAAAAGGCAGGGGTCAAAAGGGAATGCTGTAGATCAGGGGTGTCCAACCTTGGCAACTTTAAGACTTGTGGACTTCAACTCCCAGAATTCCACAAGTCTTAAAGTTGCCAAGGTTGGACACCCCTGCTGTAGATCCTCCTCTTTTAACATGTGACTGAGGTGTAAGAATCTGGCCTTTTCAGCTGAACTACCCTCACTTTGGAACTCTTGTTTGCTGAGATGTGACTATAAGGCAACTGTTTAGCACTCTAATTCTTTTGTATTGATGTCATAGTTGTAAAATGGTTTTAATAAAAGCTTATGGTTCTAAAAAATACATGCTGCTTAGAATTAGTTTTGTTACCATATCTGCTTTGGAGTACCAGGCCCATACAACAACAATAACAACACCAACCAAACGTGGAAACAATGGCTATTACCCTTCCATAGAATAATAAAATAGGCTGGCCTGTAACAATAATAATTGATTTGAGTTATTCAATAAAGAAAGCAGTATCATTGCTTGAACCATTTGACTATTAAATTGCTGATACCTGTAACCCATCTGTTTCAGTCCTACCTTCTGAAGTCCTTTCTTTGGGACATTCCCCCAGGAGCTACAAGAGGAATTGCTCTCTTGTGAAGCAGTATTATTCCACATATCTCCTTCTTCATCTTCCCACTGACTTGTACTGAGATTTACTTCATCTCCACCACTGCCCCAGCCTTCTTGCATAGAAGATTTAGAAGCTATGAAGGGGAAAAAAGGGAAGATTTAAGTAAGCTTTCCTAGTCTCTTTAAATCTTGCCATCTGTAATCATAGCAACACCATATTTTACTTCACTGGTATCAAATTGGAGAGCCTACAGATGAATCAATAAAAAGGACAGCAATTCTAGATGCTGATACATTTTTCATCTTCCACAACATAAAAGAATACCTATTTAAATTGAAGAAGAATGTAAAAGCAGGAGTATTTTTCCTTCCACCTTAGCCAAGCCAATCAATGAACTACAGATTTTACCTGGTTTGCACAGTGCTGGGGCAGCAGCTGGTGCGCTCACTCTTCCATATGTTCCTGCTGACTCAGCAGAGTTATCTCCCCACCCTGTACCACTGCTAGGGGGCTTCCCCCAGGCTGAAGTGCCATTATCAACTGCAGCAGAAGGGGAAGAAGGTTCTCCCCATGAAGCTTCAGGCTTTGCATGGACAGCAGGCATCTCTCCCCAACCTGCTGAAATTAGAAATTGAAAAACCATGTTGAAACCAAAACACAGAATTAAATGTTAATACGACATGTTTAATCATTTTATTTAAAAATTATGGACAACTTGAAGCGAGCTCAGATAAAGTTTAGTCACCTAAGACAAGATTTGCTTTTCTTTTCTTAAAGGAAGATTCAAGAATCACTGCACTACAATAAGAATCCTTTGCTAAATCTTTTCACATTCAAATATTTTCACAATTTATAAAATTGTTATAAAAATATAACTTTTATTAACTTATAAAAATATTACACTTCCATAATAAACAAAAGCATCTACTCATTCATTTGGATGGCTGAAATCACAAGAATTTTCCAATTCTTTCAAAGCAAAACTCTGAAATTCACCCTGAGAAAAACAGTGCTGGCTTCATCCACAACTTTTAAAAGGGCTTTTAAAATATACTTTTTTCTCTCTGATTTTTAATTAATTTTTTTTAATGCTATGTGCTATTCTTAAATATTTGATGTAAAATTTAAAACTATTAAGTTTAACATTAAACTTATTACATTATTTATTTGTATCACCTTTATTACTTTTATAAATAATTCAACATATCTAACACACTCTCCTCCTCCTATTTTCAACACAACAACACTTGTTTCATATATTATGAAACAATAATTTTTAACCCATAAACTGACTATTTTGAATAAACCAGTCTGACATAACAGTTATTGTGTGTTAAAGGAGGTATGTTCAATTTTATTGCTATTTTGGTAGAGAATTCAAACGTCTTGTAATCAAATATATAACAAGGTGAATTATTTCTGGGCCATCTGTAGAATGATATCTCTTCAGTAATGTACATCTCAAAACTAGGTAGTGGAAGGAGTTTCTTCAAAATCTTTGCCCAAATCCCATTTTATCCATCAGTTAGAAACATCTGGACAAGTCCTTATCCAAGAACAAAGGAATGACTTTAGAAGCTTATCACAATAGGATTTACCTGGCACTTGGTAAATTAAAACTGGTGTGGAATGCTAAAACAATCACCAGAAACCCCAGAATCTGGTTGACTTTATTTTCAAACATAATGTTGCATAATGTGACCTTTTTTTAAAAATGTATCAAAGTAGAAAGGTTTTGAAAAATTGGGGAAAGAAATGAAAAGCAATGGAATAAGGAATAACCAGCTTATGGGAAAACTGCAGAAAAGACCTAATAAGAAAATCATAACAGAATGGATATAGATAGGGGTGTTTCATAAAGTAGGAGTTCTGAAGTAAGGGACACATGTTCATCAGAGGTGGTATTCAGCAGGTTCTGACCAGTTCTAGAGAACCGGTAGTAGAAATTTTGAGTAGTTCGGAGAACCAGCAAATACCACCTCTGACTGGAGATTTCACAGTATCCTTCCCCTGCCATGCCCACCAAGCCATGCCCTCATAAATGGTAGTAAAATTTTTTGAATCCCACCAATGATATTCACATGTAGATTTGAGATTGTTCCTAACAGGATTTTATGTTAAAAGCCTTCAGTAATTGATTTATTATGTAATCATATCCTGCCATAATTACAATACCATTCAGGAAATTAAGTACAAATATTATGAAATAAGCCACTTAAATAGATAGCAAATATGATGTAAATAGACAAACTTCAAGGAAATAAAACAGTATAAGTCTGATAAAATAGATAATAATTCACAGGTTACTTTGCCAAATAAGGAGCTATGAAGTGGAACTTCCACTTTACAGAAGGAAAAATATGAAAGGTTATAAGTTACAGATTGAATGGATTCTTCTCCAAAACAACATAGCCTAAGTTTGTAAGGGATTTTTAAAATATTCCCCTTTAAGAACAGCTGCTGGGAAGATACGGAAATGTTCTAGTATATATTATTTTAAAAGCTTTAGCTTCTCAATTGAATAAGAATCAATACTATAATAATAATAGAACATCTACTCTTGTTAAAGAAAAAGAATTGTTTCCCATAGTTCTCTTTAAATTCAGTAATTATTAAAAACACTCAATCTGCAAAATATAAATAATATCTAAATACATTGTGTATTGAGCCACATATTATGTAAATTATTACTCAAAACAAGGGAGTTCATGCCATGCCAAATGAGTTATAATTATATGACAACAAGAACATGCATTAAGACACTCATAATTTGTAAAGTTCTCCAGAGATCAAACTAAGTCAAAAAAAGTTGCAGTCATAATGATCGTTATGAAAAACCATATGAAAAATTTTAAATAATAAGTTGGGTGTTGCTGATATTTAAATCCTGGGGAAAAATTTCCAAATTCTACTAATGTTTTAAGAATAGCTATGGATATTTGTACTATTTACATATGAATACAAAACACTACAACTAAGCAAAGCAAAACATTAGTAAAATTATTCTAAACCAAAAAATTAGGCATTCGGGTCTTTTCATTTGCTCAATATGAAAAAGGACAGAACCTGACTGAAGAGGGCAAATTGTGAGATATTGGAAATATTACATACACAAATTATTCAGATAAAATAAATTAAAGCTGATTTATCTGAAATTTCTTTGAATATAGTGTCTCAATCTAAACTGATTCATATAGCAAAGCATTCTTGCTGGTCCAAATAAGAACCATTCCAGAACAAATATTTGAACTTCCTTAAAATCTTCAGGTTGACTTAACTGAAAAGCTATCCATACTTGAGAGTTTGATGATATATTCTTTAACTGTTTTTAAAAAGATGATTTATAATTTATTAATGGAGACTAGTTCTTTAATCAGCTATGTGTTCTCAAATGAACTAAGATAATTAACACTGCATTTATACAATGGTAACCTAAAAAGAATTATAGCCTTACAGATAGTTGCATAACATTACTAGAATTTAGAATACAGAATGCTCTTAGAGCCATAGGACTAATATAGTTCACATTTATTTGAATATTCTAGAATTACTAGATATAAAGTAAGTAATAATTAGTAGTCTTAATGCACTGTATCCTATCCTATTGTGATTTAATAGTGCTACTTTATTTTAGAATTTTTAGGAAAAACTGATCAATTACTTTCTCAAACTTCAGGAAATACTCAATCCTCTTTCAAAGACATATATACACACACACACACACACACACACACACACACACACACACACACACACATATATATATATATATATATATATATATATATATATATATATATATATATTGGATTTTAAGGATTCTCATAATTAAATCTCATCTCCATTACTATAGTTTTAAGTTCTCTATTCAAAATGATATTAAATGGTCTTCAAAACCACCCACCCACCCAGCCTGATGCACACTATCAGAAATGTGCTGTAGAAAAGCATGAGCCCTGTCCCTTCACCATGCCAATAATCTTTGGCATGGTTTGACTTATAGCCTCAGTTATTCATCCTACAAAGAGGCCCCTTCAAGTAAGCCTTTTCTGAAGACAACTGCACAACTGTCATATAGAACACCTTCTACATAGAGGAAAAAAAAGGAAACTTTTAAAATTGTTATTATAAAATGTACTACTGGTCTCTGGTTAATATACTTAGTAGAAGTAATCTAAAATCAAGGCCACATAATGTTATCCTATTGATATACAAACTGGAGTCTGATGATCCCTAAAATTTCAGCACTTCGTAGCACCAACTACACAATCTGAGGAACATTAATTCAAACAACTAGACAATGGATTAGGGAAAGTGACAGAGTACTGCTCCTATTCATCAAAATTGCTCTTGTTGTGGTAGCAAGTAGTGCCCTCATAGGGTTCTTTAATCGCTTCAGGAGTCTTTCCTTAGACCAAGACGGGATAAATATAGTGCCCTTAATGGTCTTTTGCTATTTTGACATATTGGTGGCAAATTACTACTTCAGGACTGTTGAACAATGAAGGAAATTCTGAAAGCACTTGAAGGGCTGCTGATGCTATTACCGTGATGCTCAGAAAATAAGGCTGGGCCTTATTTTTTTTAGACCCCCGAAAAAACGGCTAGCCTTTTCGAGGGGTGCCTTAATTCCCCCCCCCCCCCTGCATGTGCATCCTTTCTCTCCACCGGGCTGCTTTAGCGGCTGTAAGGAGCTCCCCATGTGCACCCTTGCTTGCCTACTTGTAGCCTGCCGTTGTCCACTCTGAAAAGCCTGGTAAGCCTGGCCACTGCGCCACTTCTTTTGATTCCTGCTTTTCCTGCCACAATCATCGCTCATCCCCTGCCACCTCCCCGCTTTCTTTCTCACACACAAGGAAAGCATGCAAGACAAAGATAGGGAGAAGGAGGGGAGTCACTTTTGAACACGTCCAGGACTTTTCACATTGTCATGATCAGCCCCTGCCATGGATGTGTGTGTGTTCTCATGGGGAAAATCTCTTCCAATCCACCCTCTCTTTTCCTTCATCTCTGCCAGAAACACCCCCCTACATACACACACACACATCCATGGCAGGGGCTGATCATGTGAAAAGCCCTGGACATGTTCAAAAGTGCCTCCCCCCTTCTCTCTTTTTCTTGCTCGTTTTTCTTGTGTGTGAGAAAGAAAGCGAGGTAGGTGGCGGGGGGTAGGTGGCGGGGGGCTCTTGATGAGCGACGACTCTGGCAGGGAAAGCAGGAATCAAAAGAAGCAGCGTTCCAGAGGCAATGGAGTGTGATCCGATGGACAGGTGAGTCACGTGGGATGAGTTGGGCAAGTTTCCTCTCCCTCCACCCCATGCCTCCTCACCTCATGTAGTAAACGGCCGTGCATGCAGTTAAATAGGCCCAAATTTTGGAGGCAGGCCTTAATTTAACTGCATGCGAACAAAACAGTGCTGGGCCTTCGTTTTGGGGTGGGCTGTATTGTTGGAGAAACACGGTATCAAGTCTGATTCTACAAGTCTTTGGAGGAATAAGAGATGGTCCCAGTGGCGGTATTCTACCGGTTCGGCTTGGTTCTGCCGAGCCGGTAGCGCCGATGAGCAGTGGAGACTGAATCGGTTCTCTCCAACACTCTGCTGTTGGGACCTACCACCTGCCCGGGCTCCCATACTAACCTTTATGTCCTGCTTTTGAAGCCCAGCTACTTTGCACAGCAAGCAGATTGCCACGCAGCAGCTGCTAAAGTGACAGGGAGAGTTCGGGCTTGCAGGAGGTGAGTCAGAAAGCCTCTGTGCCTGTGCAAAGTGCATGTTTGGCACGTGTGCATGCGCAAAGTGTGCACGCATGCGCAAAGTGCACCAAGCCACACCCACAGAACCGGCGGTAAACGTATTTAAAATGCATCACTGGATGGTCTGCATGTAACACCAAAGAGTCTTCAGCTTCAGATGTATATAAAGAGAAGCCTACAGATGTGACTATGGATAGCTATGAGATTTGGGGGAGAGGGATGTCCTTAGGGAAAAGGGTTGTTCTGCAGCACCCAGTGATTTTCATAACAGTAGATAATCTAAGAATGTTTACCACCTTGACCTCTACGTCTTCTGTCTTTTATATTGCAGCTTGATTTAAATGTTTTATATGTCCATATTTTTGTTTTGTTTTTTCCCTACACTTTGATGTTGTATTTCAACTATATATGTTATTTTATTTGCCTCTGAACTACCGAATAAAAGCAAATCTTTATCAATCCATGGAAGTTGCAATAAGCAAAATACATATTATATAAAAAACCCTATCTTTGTCATCAATCAGCCAAAGGGATTGCCAGAAAAGGTCCCCTTCTGCTACCTTTATAGGCCTGGAAGTATTGTTTGTAGTAGGGAATATTTGGATAAATGATGCAGTTGCTCCTAATCTGCTCTCAACTGTTTAAGCACATATGCAACTTATTGCTTAATCCTTATTCCTTTGATTAAACTATTTATTTACTTACTTAATATGGTTTATACTCACTTTTTTGCAGATATTCCATGGACACTTTTCTATTTTATTCCCAACAATTAGGTATTTCAATTATTCAACAATTGTAGTAATACAAACTGAAAATTCTCCTTCTCATGCTTGATCCTTTTATTCCAAGCAGAGTACAATACTGCAGCTCCCTATATTCCAGTTCTACTTGAGTAAGTTAATAGTTATTTAAGATCCAAAAGTAATTGGAAGGAGCAGTAGCTATCACATCTAATCAAAACATATTCATCATTCCTAGAGATATGGCATCTCATATTTATGAGAAATGAATAATTCCTATTTATATTGGATGAAATAGAAAACTGTTTCTTTAAATATTTGTGCTATTTCCTCTGTTTCAAATGAAACGCAGAAAATAGCACAAATACATTTCAACTAAAACTAAATAACAAAGAGTTTTCAGTATGAGCTGAATTCTTCCTGTAGGGGTCTAAAAAGCTTAAACCTGGGGAAGAGAAGAAAGATTTTGGATGTTTTCAGACATTTCATTATCATGTTATCAATTTTTTTTTGCTGCTATTGCTTATTTAATGTAAGTGCTTTCCAATATTGTCATACAAAAATATCCTTATAAAAGCTAATGATTTTTTTAATGACTCCAATAACTAAGCAGATTTTAGGTTAGCAATAACTGAAGTTAATAACTTATTGCTAATAACTTAGCAATAACTGAAGAAATACCTCCTTGGCAAAAAAACCATTCAGATGTAATACCTGATTGCACTACAAGATGCAGTATCTGATAATGAAAATCAAAGACTAAACATGTGAGAAAACAGAACTAAGAGGAGAAATATGGCACATATTATTAAGACAGTATTTTAGAATCAATTATGTGAAGTGCTGATGGACTTCACATGGTCATATGAAGTGCTAGCCAGTGATGCTGAACTGTCAATCTATAATCCCAAACACATTTATTTGGTTATATGTATTATTCTGAAGACAAGGGGTCACTAGTGTCTCTATCCAATATGATTACCTATGCATCTTTTCTGCTTTTTCTTTTGAACAAGGAATTCGTCATGCTATTTTTTTTAAATGATGGTGTTCCACAGACTCATTTTGTTGGATACTGTTTCAATTTTTTACAATCCTGCTGCTCATTTAAATCTATGTAATTACATTGCTTTCCTAATTCAAGTGACAATCTAAAACACACTTACCTGAAATTAAGCTTAACTGAATTTAATATTTTATTTCGACCAGCTATAGAACTGTATTGTCAACCATTCATGCCTGCTCAATTTTTTCACTTTGAATGGGAAATAAATCAATTTCATAATCAAATAAATAATAAATCAATAAATAAATTTCATGCAAGCAACATATTGGAAACTACATTTGTACCTTCTACTTTCATCTTAAATATTAACATATATTTAAGGTTGAATACATAAGTTAACAAGCATTATTACTTCATGCTAAAAAAAATCAAAATATATATCCTACCTGGGCCAAGCAGAGGGGACCGGTTTGACTGGGCACTTGACTGGTGCGGTGGCTGAGGTTCAGCCATGTTTGCGTTGATAGTGGTGGTAGTGGTGGTAGCTGTGGTACTGCTCTGGATTACAGGATTGTTTCTATCCCACATATTTACAGTCTTGTTGTTATTATAATTTGGATCACCCCAAGCTGAGGTACCATCATCTATCTCCATCTTGCGCCGAATGGAGGGTGGAGAGGGTTCTTCCCACCCAGTTGCTTCGCTGCTATCTTTCTGTTTGGCTGGGAGTGGTCCACCAACCCATCCTGATCCAGACTGTTTAACAGAAGCAGCTCCGCCCCAATTACTCACATTGTTGTCCTGGGATTTAGAAGCCCAATTTTGTTGGGGACCAGATTTTAAAGATTCCCCCCAGCTTGTACCTGTATTAACTTTGCTATTTGTGCCATTTCCCCATCCACTGGTCCCAGAACGTGTAGTGTCATTCCAACCAGACCCTGATCTGTTGTCAGCATCCCATCCAGAACCATTCTTTTTCCCATCACCCAAGTGTCCAGGGATAGATGAGGAATCAACCCAATCTCCACCACTTGAAGTCCAGCCTGGATTTGATTTCTGTCCATCTCCCCAGTTTTGAGATTTGGGCTTTTGAGGTTCCCCCCAAGTAGGCGACTTGTCCTCCTGATTTGTGGCCCCACTCCAAGTGTGGCCACTTTTGGCAGCAGCAGCATTATTGACAACAGTTGAATTTGTTAGCTCTCCCCATCCCCCAGGGCCGTTTGGCGCTTTGTTATTGTTATCACCCCAACCTGTATTAGTTGGAACGGATGCAGGTGGAGAGCTGACCCACCCAGATACTGAAGAGGTATTTGTACTGTTCATGATGGACCCATCATTCTTGCCCCCTGCATTTGAAGGCTGAGTAGCTGCACAACCCCAGGCCTCAGTTCCATTGTCATTCTTTCGCTCAGACCTTGGAGATTCTTCAAATTCCCAGGCAGTGTTTTGTTTTACAGGCGTCTGTCCCCATCCAGTGTTGGAAAGAACCCTTGGGTCAAGGTCATTCCTTGGCAGTTGGACTTGCCCTTGGTCTATCATTCCCTTGTCTCTTCTTCGACACTCTCCAGGGCCTTCTCTTCCAGTACTGCCTTCATTTTGACTTCCATTGCTATCATTACTTCCTTCACTACCTGTGTTGCCTGTTGCTGCAGCTTTGGCCCAAGAGTTTATTTGATCATTGCCCTGCTGCATGGCAGGATTCTGGTTGGTAACACTAGAGCTGTCCCACCCTGTTGATCCTTTTCCACTGATGTCATTACTGGAATGCTGGTTTGGGGGTTTGCTCCATTCACCATTAATACCATTGCTAGTGCTGCGGTTTGAATGTCCCCAAGCACCAGAATGCATGCTACCAACGCTATTGTTGCCATTGCCCCTGCCCCATGCTAAGACTCCAGGACTGGCAGGATCCCACGCACTTGTTCCATTCCCTTCCTTTTGCACAGCATTGCTGGATCCATTTTGCTTAGCAGTTAATGCTGAGTTCACAGTGTCTCCATTCCCCTGACTGAACCCAGAATTGCTGTTTCCTGTGGCAGGATTATTTGGGGATATTCCCCACACTGAATTGCCCATTCCTTCACCACTGCCCCCACTGACTTGAGAAACTGATGTCCCATTAGCACCAGGAAGGCTTTGCAAATGGGGTGGGATGATGGCCCCCATGCCAACAGCCATGCCCCAGTTTGGCAGTCCATTTGTCTGCATTGCATTGATAGGGTTTGGTGAAGAGTTCATGGGGTTAGTGTTATTTGGTCCATCAGTGTTAAGGTTCTGAGGTTGTACGCTGAAAGACACATTCTGAGAAGTGGACGTTTGTGGTTCTGTGCTCTCTTGTGGCAACAAGTTTCCCCAAGCACCTAAGGTGCCTGCTGGGTTTCCATTCTGGTTGCCCATGTTCTGACCTATGGCACTGACTGGACTGCAAATACTGGAAGGGTTGCCTGCTCCCACAGTTCCCTCATGTCCAAGTACAGGCCAGGCAGCTGGATTGGCATTGGGGTTAAGGTTAAGATTAATGCCAGCATTTGAGTTGGAAGCACCCCAGCAATTCTGACTTCTACCATCTCCAATCATGTTGTCCATCTTTCCATCCCCACCACTGGCAGAGCAGTGAGCTAAGCCAGAGTTAGAATTGGTGGCAACACCCCACACTCTGGTCGAGTTTCCATTACCATTTGCTCCCCCAGCTCCAAGGGCACTCTGGTTAGAAGTGCTTTGGATGAGTGCTCCATTGGTGCCATTATTGCCATTGGGTTTCTTTGTATGTCCAGTGAAGTTGCCTTGGGCACTCCCTGTAGCCATGCTACTATTCTCAGAGCCACAGTTGGAGGCAGAGTCAGTGTCTGTAGTACATTCTGAGGCAGACTCAGTCTCAGTTCCTGTAATGGAAGGCCACGCTTCCTTGTCAGTCCTGTCTATTATCACTTTATCCCAGCCGCAACTGGCTTCACTTCGGAAAGTGGGCTGCTGTCCCCAGTGAGTATTCTCATAGTTGTCTCCCAATCCACTGTGGCCAAGGTCTGTAAAATCAAATATTATGCAAATTAATCACCTGACAATGACCAAATATACAAATATGGCTTATTACAATATTTTTACACACATTTCCAATTTCACATCTGAAAAAAAACAAAGCCTATGTGATAGCATAAAAGATATGTATTAGAAAGGTGAAGTATATATTTTTCTATAAAATATAGTCTTCCATGGTACAATAATGCACTAAAAATTCCAAGCTATGGTAAAATAACTTCTCTATACTAATACATCCAAGTTTTAGATACATTAAAATTTCTCTTATAAGACTCAAGTAACAAAACCACTTTTGTTAACCTATACTGTGGGGCGTTCAAAGCTCATATATTTTTCCATAAATTACAAAAGTTAAAGGTATTTCCACAAATTTATAAAGACAATCAATTCCTATAAAATGTGCCTTAAATCTTAGAAAACTTATTGTTGTATCACAGATATTTAGGACTTGAACTTAGAAACAATAGGCCTAATAGATCCAAACATTACAATAATGTTACTTTCAAGATTTTTTAAACATTAAAATTAAAAAAGACAGAAGAATTAGTTGTTTCACTGAAAATTAAGACTTGGACGTAATGGCTAGTATTCCAAACATATAAATGAAAGTACAATGTGGGCAGAAGGGTCAATATAATCCTGACCCTTGAAGAAAAAGGGCAAGCAATCGGTCCTCTTACTTATGTCCTAATCTAGCAAAGCATAATGCTAGCTTTTGAGACTAGGAAAAGCAAAGAAAATAGTGTAATAGTTTGAACTATTTGTGTAAAGAGATTCAGTGGAGGCTATTCTTATATGTAGACAGGACATTTTAAATATTAATAAATTAGCTGTTTCTACTAGCATTTTGTTCTGCAATGTGAATTACTATTAAATGTAAACTACATTTTCTGTAGTTTGGAATTTGGAGAAAAAAAATTATATGTAAGCCTATAAACAACTGGTAATTTTTCATAAAAAATAGTTGAATCTTTTCGGAATGAACTATATCTAAAGTATGATTCTTCAAAATAAAAACTTGGCAGTACAATATTCTTTATATTGAACAATTAAGGGTATTTTTAACAGTTAAATTCAACATTGTTTTTCTTATTTATTTAAAAGACCAGTTAAGGCATTTTAAAAGGCAGTGTTCTAAGTATATAAGTTAGGTAAATAAATAAAATTTCTATAGTAGAACAAAAACAAAACTTATGTATAATAATTTGGATATGCAGGATGAAGACAAAAAAGGTTTTTTACATGCACAAAGGATCTATTTTAGTCTGTAAAAGTTTATTTATTATTAAGAGACACCCCCTGATTTCTATACCATGTTTTATGAGTTGACAGTATAACCTGAGGGTCAAGTCCTTTTTTAAATGTGTTAGAAATCTATTACAGTTTTTTTTTATATAATAGTAGGTGAAATATTTATGTCTGTGTTCTGAATTTTGCAACTATAAACATTCAGGTGGAAATTGCAAGTTTGTCCAATAAGAATTTCTGTATAAAAGCTTAAATTCTAAGACTGTGCCAGAAATACTAATGCAGACACGAAAGAGTTAAGGGACAGCCCAAAATAAAACAGCTTCATTTCCAGAAAGAATCCGATATCAAACCACACAAGTGGAAAAACCTAATTTTCTTTTCTTTTTTTTCTCTCCTCTTTTTGCCACGGTATGCAACGAAGTATGTTCCCTCTGAACCTTTAATGCATTCAGGAAAAGAGCTGAGCAGCATAAAAGAGAACGTTCTTCATTATTAGATAATGAGTACTCTGTGAAATACTAACACTCCAAAACCAAACAGCAGTAGATAATGACAAATAATAACTTCATTTTTCTGCCCAGCGCAGCATATCTATAGCAAGCAGCTCTTTCTCTGAGGACGCCATTTTATCAAACCTGAAAGGCAGCCAAAAGCTTAGGACGCTGTGCTACTGCTGCCTCTAAAACATTATGTAATAAACTGATTTAACAGAAGCAGATGCTATTTGCCCCCCTCCCTTTTTTCCTCTCTCCTCTTGTTGCTCTAAAGGGGCCAATGAGTAATAAAATACCTGACGAAAGGTGACGCCCAACCATCCTAGAAGACGCTACATTGTGTACAGAGCTGCCTCTCCTTCTGCATCTAGGTTCGCCTGGACTCTCAGCTTCAATATGTCGGCTGTGTTGAGAGTGAGCCTCATCCTGTAGAGCTGCCAAGAAAACCGCTCAGTGCAAGTGTGCACCCAGACAACCTGCAAGCTTGTTCAGGCCTTAGCTCTGCTAGCTTTGGAAATGCTCTTTCTATGCAGGGAAACCCTTCTACTCCTCCCCTCCCTCCAGCATATAGCCCCCTTAACTCTGGGTAAGGCATCAACAGATGAGGATTTAAAAGCTTGATTATCTAATTGCAGCTGACATTAAACCGATCTTGCTTCCTCCTTAAATTCTTTCAACTGTCACAAAACATTTTCAGTTCGAAACCTAGCCACAATTAGCACGGTGGCTGCTTTTCTTCTGGTTTTGAAAGTCAGCCAAAAGAACAGCCGCATATTGCTGATTGGCTACATGCAAACACATTCCTGCCTCCTTCGTATTTCCACCCTCCTCTTCCCATCCTTAAAAAGAAGACGACAGACTGTATACTTAGCGAACAAGCACTGGTAATAATACCGGGGAGGGGAGAAAGGGGAACCCTGACATAAAACCAGGTAATTCCCCTAAGTCTTTTAATTGTTTCTCTGCTTTGATCAAGAACATAGAAAGTGGGCAAATACATTAAAACCCACAGCTTTAGTGTGTGAGCATGTGGAATTGTTACTACATGCCTTGGAATGACAAGACAAACTGCGCGCTTTTTCTCTTCAACATTTCCATCTGTTCTACCATGGAGGCACAAGTATTTGATTTATAGTTAAGGCCCTTTAATTTTGTTTCTCATCTTTTATTAAGCACTGTAATTTTTATATGAATAATGATATCCATCTCTGATCCAAAATGTAACATTTTCAAACTAATAAGATACAGGGGGGGAAAAATCACTATACTTTATTGACTTGGAAGGAAGCAGCCCTGAACCCCTTCACTTAAGATCAGGAAAAAAGAAAAGAAATCCTTTTATCTACTACAATTACTGTATTAACTAGCTTCTAAAACATAGATTAGGATAAAGATGTGTATATTCCACCAAGCACATGTAAGTAAACACAGTATTTAACTTTCTGAAAAACTTAGCTATGTTTTTTTCCCTTGTTTATAGATCAAATTATCATTACTATCACAAGTTAACAGAATAGCTATAGATACTTTTAAAACTGTGCAAACATTATTGTAAAAAAACAGAAGTGCAACTGAACAAGATTTCAATGGTTAGGACTGTAAATATTAACAGTAATAATTATTCTGCATGATATAGCAAAAATAAAAATATTCTGAAATTTGCAAGTTATATACATTTGAGTAACTTTTGTACATATGATGGATTATCTTCTAAAAATATATATTATGTATCATGATATCTCTGACTATATAGATAGTCCTCATTTAACAAGCACTTGTTCATCAATTATTCAAACATATGACTGCAGTGAATGGGTTGTAATGATGGCTCCTCACAGTTGTGGTCATCACAGTGTGCACATAGTCATTGATTTGCAATCCAGTCACTTGTCAATTACTTTTCAGCATCTTACAGCCATGTAATCACTATTCACGACCTTTGATGCCTGCCTCCAACAATGGGGAAGCCAGCAGGATATTGCAAATGGTGACCATGTGACATCACACTTATTGGTGGTACAGGATTCACTTAACGACAGCAACTGGAAAAGCCGTAATTGCTGTTGCTAAGCAGTGAAATCACATGGCATTCCTTTTTATGATGTTGCTTAGTGATACCACTAAGTCCAAATTACCATTATTAAGCAATTACTACAAGTATAGCTCTATCATGAATTTTGTCAGTAGTTACATTTTATTTTCTTGGTACCAAAAGATTCATGGACATAGTTTTAGTATTTCATTCAAACCTTTTTATTATTTTGGTTTTTTTTTTTTTAATTTCTGCATTCTACATTTCATGCATTTGAACCAAGAGTATATATATAATTCAATATATTTCCTTCACTGGGGTGAATAAGTACATTAGGGAAATATATGTAGAACACAAGAGAAAAATTCCAATGAAAAAGATAAACAAATATTAAACAGTATTGAAGTATTTATGCTGTCATTTTCAATAAAGCAAAGGATGACACAGCTAACATCTTATTGTCAAGTCAATTTAATTCTGTGTATTAACAGACATTTGACTTCTCTTCCATTTATAAAAGTTGACCATGTTAAGTTTTGTTGCCAGCAATGCTAGGAGGATGTAAAAATATCTTTCATACCATATTTATTCCTGAATTCTGGTTTTTAGATTGAATTGTACAGTACAATTGTTGTTGGTTGGATATTTTTGAAAATGAAGCTAAAAAATATTTTAAATACTAACCATGTTATTTCAATTATTTAAACCATTGGGGAGAGGAGAGATGAGCTATGATAAATATATCTAGCTACTGCTGGAAGAATCCCAAGCACCTGTATACAATTTTCTGAAAATTCCTTTTGGATTTTCTGAATGCTTGAATTACGTTGCCCCAGAGTATCAGATATTCAAATCGGTCTTGCTTTTACATAAAGGGAGTTTGAAAGAATGTTGGCAATTATTTTACTTATTTCATAAAGTCACCAAATATGCTATTTATGTGCTTATTTGTAAGATCAACTAACTGCCTCAAAGGATTTTATTTAGCTGTCCATCTCAGTGTGACTATGGTCAGTTTAAAGAGTTAAAAAAACATGTGCAAAATACAATAATAACAACAAAGCAACCACACTGAAGCACATTTAAAACAACTTAAAAGTATTCAAACATTTAAAAAGCCCATATTCTGCGAGTCATTAAGATATTTATGGAGGAATGTGAAAGGAATTTGGTACCACCTCTTCAGACCAACAAACTTCATGAAAAGGCATAAACTTCTGTGAGCTGTAACTCACATCACCAGATGCTGTAATACCAGTAGTCTTATTTATGGTGGAAGGCCCACCAAAACATATTTTTTTCATAAAATTTGCTGGTTGGAAAAATGCCACTAGAATTCAGTGTTCATCACGAGGTACTTAATAATATCAGGTAATGATAATAATTATATTATCATAAAACTCAACTATTCTAAAACCAATGATTGTATACAATTAACCTTCAAAGACCTTCATAAAATACTTATTCTTCAGAGCATCATAAAAACAGTGGCCACCTTTTTTTTAGTGACAAAATGTATCATAGGAGGGAAGCATATAGACAAACAAACAATCTAGAGTAGAGGTATAGCTAGGAATCATTAATATATCTGTGAAAAAGTACTCATGCCCTTAATTTCATAATTGATTGTATCAGCTTTAAATGTAATAACTGCAATCAAACACTTCCTCTACTTGGTTATCAATCTTTCAAACTGCTTTATAGAAACTTCTTCATATAACTTTGACAATTCTCTAGCATGATGAATTACTCATTTTAAGCCAGCCACAATATTTCTTTAGAATTTAGATCTGAACATTGACTTGGCTGCTCCAAAGCAATAAAATTATTCTTTTTCATCCATTTTCTTGTCAACATAATATATTTGAGAACTTTCTGTTGTTCATGATCTAGTGTACTTCAATAGATAGGTTAAGAGAAGATATTCTTTTTTGTAACCTTCTGCGGAGAAGAACTATTAAGTTTGTTTGTACTTGTGATGAAAATTGGAAACAATTTAACTAGTATGAAATATGTTAAATGTTTCTTTTCTTATTCCTTCCTTTGTTCTTTTGTTTCTTTTTTCGTAATTTTGCACTTATTCTTTCTTTCTTTTTTTTGGTTTGAGTTTAGTTTGCAATGTCTTTTATTATTATTAAAATTTTCAACAAAATTGTATTTTAAGAAAGAAATTTGTTTTTAGTAGAGCATGATATCCACAGAGGAACCAAAATTGTGACATTTTGAATGGGTAGGCTATTGCAAATCAGCCCTGTTTAATGAAATAGTTGTACATATGGTCCCAGTTATTCTCCTAATTGAATTTACTGAATTGCTGGGGAGTTGGGGGCAATCAATGTTTTCCATTAGTATATCTTGTTTTATGAAATAAAAGAAACAAGCATCTAATGACTGGTGGCATTTGTTCAATCTAATATTATATCAGTAAGACAAGCTTTGATAACATTCAGTATTACACATATCGAAAAATACAGAAAATCCAAACTGGATGAACATTTTATTAACAAAATACATATGCCTCCTAATGGTCTCTAAATATGATAAATAAAATAAAATAAAATGTGACTGAAATTAGATTAATTAAGTATGCCCCCACTAAGTTCTTCAGATGCAATAAACCAAGAATCTTGTAAATAAGACTTGTATTATTATACCTTATTATTACTTCCTATTGCTCAGATTTTGGAGTATTCTAAAATCATACCTCTGCTCAAAGAATAATCTATTTCTCAGAACTGTCATTTATAACACTAAACTTGATTTGCTTTACAATCATTCCTAACAGAAGACAGCTGTTATATCATACACTTCTTGAAAGAAGATTAAGACTTCAAGTGGACATAAGGAGCAGAAAGAGCAGGTCAACTTCCAACCTCATTAAAACCGATTAGCTGAGCTAAAAATATATAGTTCCTTTGTGAGATAAAAAGGTTGCCAATTAGCTATCTTAGTTTTCATAATCTAACTTCAAAAATGTAAAATTTAGTCAATTACCAAATGTGAATCCTTCCTTTTACCAATAGAATAAAATTTCAATATATTGCATTTATTATATATTAAGGCTATATTTTCATTTCACTTTTTTCATTTTTTAACATTCATGAGTTGAATTTCTGAAGCCAATTTAATTCATTTCTTGTTTCATAGTTATGCATTTTGAGGAATATAGTAACAACTGAATTTTAATCTCACAGAGATTACACTTCAAGAACAAAATCAGTTAAAAGAACTAATAATATTTTTCATGTGAAATACAATTGGTGTGTTAGGTATTAGCACAGCATACTTTGAACAATCTAATAGATACACTTGCATAATATTTATTCTGTGATAAAATGAATTTATGTTGAAATTTAAGACTCCTAACTATATCGGGTAACAATTTATAAATGGTATAATATATAACAAGATTAAGAGATGGTAATGCATTTATCATAATCAACAGAATTTGGCGAATCAGATTCCTGTGACATGGCATGCTGTATAATAGATGAACTATAAGTTGCAGAATTCCTAGCTAAGCATCAGTAGCCATAAAAACCAGGAATTATGGAAATGCAGCATCAATTGAGGCAAGTGGGATAAGGATCCCTGTTATAGTTATACTTTTTTCCTTCTTGGTGAATTGGCAACTAAACTGCATTCTAAGGGATATCAGACATTTTGTGTTTAAATATGTCTGAGAAAAATACCACTGCAGTTACAGACACTATCATTCTAAAGAAGTTGAACTCAGTTGAACTTTATAGTCTGAGTTAATTTTCAGACTAGCCTTCCTAAGATAATGCCCTCCAGATATTATGGGGTCCCAGAATTCCTTGCAATTCCATCACATCTGGAGAGCTCCAGTTTGGT
Organism: Notechis scutatus; assembly: GCF_049901735.1. NCBI lineage: Eukaryota > Metazoa > Chordata > Lepidosauria > Squamata > Elapidae > Notechis > Notechis scutatus. The sequence goes on along the minus strand of NC_142010.1, from coordinate 108,628,449 downwards.
GAGATCTAAATATAGTCTTGATGTGATCTGAATATCTGGCTTCTTTGTATTTTTCGAACTATAATACATTGGCATAATATACAAAGTAACATTTGTAATAATCTGAATGCATTCATTGAAGCACAGTTCTTGAAAGCTGACCACATGCAATTCATATTTAAACTATTCTAGCTACTTTATTTAAAGAATGGAGATATATATGGCATAATGTTATGATTATTAATCATAGATAATGTACATGAATGCACATTTTAAGTATTAAAAATAAATACACATATCTGTTTTATGCATTAACAGATTTTTGGGGGGCGTGGGGGGACCTTTGCACAGGTTGTGTCATTCGTGTCTAGACCAGGGAATCTTACCCACAGTCACTCCTAATTCAACTACTACTTTATATGGGGCTGTCCTTGAAGAGTATTTGGAAGCATCGGTTGGTATAAAATATGGTGGCATGGGCAGCTATGTGCTGTGGTATCTCTGGTTTGGGAGCTGTACCAGCTACCAGTATGCTTCCAGGTACAATTCAATATGCTAGTGGTCACTTTTAAAGTCTTTCAAAGCTTGGAGCCAGATTACAGACAGGACGACTCCCCAGTAGTGTGTACTTGTCCTTTTAAAAAAATCTGTAGTGGCTCTCCATCCTGTTACATGCAGGACAGGCATGTTCTAGATCTTATCTGCAAGACAGTGCCATCTAGTGGGACCCAGGAAAAAAACATTTTCTGCCATAGCGCTGGCATTTTGAAAAAATTACTTCTCCCAAGATCAGATTTGCCACAACTTTACTGGCCGTTTGCAAGACATTATAAATGTGATTCTGCTGTATGTCTGGTACCCTCATAGTGTAGAATAGATGAGCCCATTTCTCTGTTACATTGATTGTGAAACATTGTGAGTTTTACAGTGTTGATTTTTGTATTATTTATCTTTTTAATATATTGGTTGTGTTTTATTCTTTTTTTTTAATCCTGTTTTAATTGTCAGCCATCCACAATAAGATGGGGGCCCATATAAATCAAATAAAAAAAAACAAACACAAGCATGACACTTTATATTGTACCTAAATTATTTTATTATTGATGTAGTTTAATTATTTACTGGAAAAGTAAAAGATCACTGTCACTGTTCTAGCTTTCTCTTTCCTACTCCACTTACATATTTAAATTTCAGAAGCATCAGCACTTACAAATCTATGCGAGGCTCTCCGCCAAAAATTGATTTCATCATAAAGACATGTATCTCTTTAATACACAAACAAGACATTAAGATCATTTGGTTTTAAAATTAAGTCTTATCTGGTTTAGAATCCAATTCAGAATCCAGATGACAGATTTATATTTGCATCTAATAAAGTTAAGTTTTTACTGACAATAAAGGGGGGAGTCAGTCTTACAGACAATTCCAGGCAAAAGTAGCCTATTTTGAATGGTTAAAAGTAAAAAAATTAAATAAAAATACACAATATACTGTGATAATTGAACTACTATTCTAAAACTACTCATCAACAAAGATGAACCTTATTACATGTATACAGGTAGTCCTTGGCTTACAACCATTTGCTTAGTGACCGTGAAGTTACAATGGCACTGAAAAAAGTGATTATGGCCGGTTTTCACACTTACAACCAATGTAGCATCCCCATGTTAATGTGATAAAAATTCAGGCATTTGACAACTGGCACATATTTATGACAGTTGCACTGTCCCAGGTTCATGTAATCACCATTTGTATCCTTCCCAGCTTGCTTTTGACAAACAAAGTCAATGTGGAAAGCTGGATTCACTTAACAACGTGATTCACTTAAAAACTGCAGTGATTCATTTAACAGCTGTGCCAAAAAGTTTGGTTTATGGGACACAATTCACTTAGCAACTCTCTTGCTAAGCAACCTAAATTTTGGGTTCCATAGTGATGGTAAGTCTATGAGGAAAATGGTTAATATAAAGCATATGATATAGAGCTGCAACAGCAACTGTTAAAAACGATTGTTTAACTTTGCTGTTGTAAATACAGATACAGATAATCAGAGTTGGAAGGGATCTTGTAGGTCATCTAGTCCAAACCCCCACCCAAGTGGGAGACCCTATACCATTTCTGACGAATGGCGGTCCAATCTCTTCTTGAAAGTCTCAAGTGATGGCACTCCCACAACTTCCGAGGGCAAGCTGTTCCATTGGTTAATTGTTCTCACTGTCAGAAAGTTTCTCCTTATTTCCAGGTTAAATCTCTCCTTGTTCAGTTTCCATCCATTATTCCTTGTCTGGCCTTCGGGTGCTTTAGAAAATAGCTTGACCCCTTCCTCCCTGTGGCAGCCCCTCAAATATTGGAAGATCGCTATCATGTCTCCCCTGGTCCTTCTCTTTACTAGACTAGCCAAGCCCAGTTCCTGCAACCGTTCATTGTATGTTTTAGCCTCCAGTCCCCAAATCATCCTGGTTGCTCTTCTCTGTACTTTTTCTAGAGCCTCAACATCTTTTTGATAATGTGGTGACCAAAACTGGATGCAGTACTCTAGGTGTGGTTTTACTAAGGCTTTATAGAGTGGTATTAGTACTTCCCTTGATCTTGACTTATCCCTCTGTTAATACAACTTAGGATTGCATTAGCTTTTTTGGCTGCTGCTGCACACTGCAGGCTCATATTTAGCTGGTTGTCCACTAAGACTCCAAGATCCCTCTCACAGTTACTGCTATTGAGCCTGGTTTCACCCAGTCAATATGTGTACTTTTGGATTTTCTTGCCTAAGTGTAGGACTTTACTTTTCTCTACATTGAATTTCATTTTATTAGATATGGCCCAGTGTTCTAGTCTGTCAAGATCCATCTGGATCTTGAGCCTATTTTCTTGGGTGTTAGCTATTCCTGCCAGCTTAGTAGCATCTGCATTTTTGGTAAGTTCCCCTTCTATTCCCTCATCTAAGTCGTTAATGAAGATATTGCAGAGTACTGGGCCTAAGACGGAACCTTGTGGCACCCCACTGCTTACTTCCCTCCATGTAGACTTAGACCCATTAAGGACTATCATAGTTTGTCAGCCAGTTGCGAATCCATTTAGTGGTGGTGCTATCTATTCCACTTTTTTCTAGCTTACTAAGAAGTAGGTTGTGGTCTACTTTATCGAATGCCTTGCTGAAATCTAAATATATTATGTCCACAGTATTTTGCTGGTCTACTAATTTAGTCACTGTGTTGAAGAATGAAATAAGATTGGTTTGGCATGATCTGTTTTTAACAAACCTGTGCTGACTGCTAGTTATTACTTTACTTGTTTCTAGATGTTGGCAGATCTGTTTTTTTTATTACCTTTTCCAGTATCTTCCCGGGTATTGATGTTAGGCTGATTGGTCTATAGTTTCCTGGATCTGTTTTTTTCCCTTTTTTGAAGATGGGAACCACATCAACTCTTTTCCAGTCCTCTCCAGGATTTTTGAAAGATATGGTGCAGTAGTTCTGAGATGACCTCTGCCAGCTCCTTTGAAACTCTGGGATGTAATCCATCAGGCCCCAGTGATTTGTTTTCATCAAGATCAGACAGGTGTTCTCTTACTATTTTTTTTTGCTTATTTTAACTTTTGTTTCTGGTCTGTCTTTTACAGTTATGTTTTTGGTGGGTTGAGCTATAGTTTCTTTTTGCGTGAAGACAGATGCAAAGAATGAGTTAAGCAGTTCTGCTTTCTCTCTGTTGCCTGTTACTTTCTTGCCATCTTCTCTCTTTAGTGGACACTGTTTCCTTGATTTTTTTCTTGCTATTTATATTTTGGAAGAAACTTTTTTTATTATCTTTGACTTTTGTTGCAAGTCTTTGTTCGTTCTGAGCCTTTGCTATCCTGACTTCGTCTTTGCAGATTCTGGCTATCTGCTGATATTCTGCCTTAGTTGTATGTCCTTCTTTCCATTTTTTGTACTTGTCCTTTTTTTCTTTCAATTTGCCAGAGAGATCTTTGTGCAGCCATGCTGGTTCTTCTTGGATTTCTTGCTTTTCTTTCTCAGTGGTATTGTGCTGGTCTGGGCTTCTATGATCATACTTTTTAGAGTTTCCCAAGATTCTTGAGTTGTTTTCCCCTTTAGGACATCATGACTAATAAAACCAAAGTTTTCCCTTTTACACCACTCCTTTAGCCACACATTAAACTATGCTAGACGCTGCCCTTTCCCTTTTTGTTCCTTGTATACTAGTAGAACCTCTGAAAAGATAAGCCTACAGCTAAGTTCATACCCCAAGCTCTGGAAGTCTTTCTGAACAGAAAGAATATCCTTCTGAGACAGATCATTTGTACCAAGATGTATAATCACAGTCCTTGCTGGCATTCTTGACTATCTTAAGAATACGCTTCTTGTCTCTGCTGGCAGTAGCACCTGGTAGACACCTGACCTCTTTCAAAACCTCAGTATTCTTTCCTAAATTTACATTCCTTACAATTGAGTCCCCAACCAGAAGGTGGCTTCTCTTTTTGGATGCCTTGCTCTTCTTGTGTGACTGGTATGTAATACCTGATTCACACTTTCTCCTTTCAAAGTAAGTTCTTCTTCTAGGACCATGATCCCCGGCTTACTTAAGTTATCATTATCACAATACCTTGACCTGTCACTTTAGTGTCCCTATTAAGGTCAGCAAGAGCACTGTACCTGTTATGCTGGGACACAGCAAAAGTTTTGTGTTTATGGTCCACAGCTCTCACCCTGCCAGATCCCACAGTTGTCCATACTGCCCCTTTCCTGTAGGATCTTTGTGGTAGTGGGGGCTGGTAGCATGGCAGCTCAATAGATGGCTGGATTGGGCACCTAATTTCTGCTTGGAGAGCACAGATTAGAAATTCTAGATAGGTAATCTGTCCATGAAGATTGGTAATTTTTTTACAAAGAGGACAGTATCCAAGTTTGAAAAGAGTACTGCGAAAGACAGCTGTAAAACAAGTATTACACTGAACTAAGCCGGTCATTTTGAAATAAAATAAAATCACAATCTCAAGCGCACTTACCCTAAATGTCTTATTGGTATTCTTGGTTTATAGTTATATGATTCGCCCGCCTAATGGGGCGTGGGCCTCTATCTTTCTCCTTTCTACTCACCCTCTGCTTCCTTCACAAGCAGCCAGCAGCTCCTCCCACAACCTCTGGGAATTTGAAATGCAATGGAAGCAATTCAAACTGCCTCTCTTTTTTCTACTCACCCTCTGCTTCCTTCACAAGCAGCCAGCAGCTCCTCCCACAACCTCTGGGAATTTGAAATGCAATGGAAGCAATTCAAACTGCCTCTCTTTTTTCTACTACACAACCTCTGGGAATTTGAAATGATATATTTGACACTGTCTTGCTAAATATTCCATTCACAGTAAAACCACAATGTAGCACAGTTGTCAAGTTCAAAGGGAAAAAATAAAAGTAATGTTAAAAATATAATAAAAAATTGACATTCAACATAGCCAGCTTAGCCTAGCCAGGAAACAAATGAACAATACCAGGAAAATAAGGAAGTACAGATATAAAATCAAAGAACTTGAAAAATGGTTTAAACATAAATTATAATAAAGACTGGAATATTGTATGTAATCTTTCCCTCTCAGAGAGGGGGGGGGGGGAAGGAGGAAGATTTTCTTCTGCACTTGGAAATACTTATTAGCACTTAAGAATTCATCTAAGTGCCTATGGCAAACTAGCAAGGATGCACAGCCAGTAAAGGAATGAGTTTACACATAAAATTATTTTTAGACATTTTTTAGTTTAGAATGCTTAAAAGCATGCTTTGTTGAATAAATCACAGTAGCCTTATTTGTAAATAATGGAAAACCATAATGAGTGGCTACGTATTCTTAGTCACGTATTATATTAAGCCCCAAACAAATCAAAGTACAATATGTCTTGGTGTTCTTCTGAACCAGGACAACATATTGTGAAAGTGTGAAGATTCAGTCCAATATAAATGATGACCGAGGACAAAATTATAAGCACCACTTCCAAATTCCATTTACCTTTTGCTGTTAACTGTCTTGAGTGCTTTTTTGGCAAAACAACCAACTTTTTAGGCCAAGATGCTATAACTCATGTATGTAAGAACAGCCCTTTAAATCAGACACAAGTCTATTGAATCTATTATAATTTCACACAAAATGCCAACTAAATGCCAATTGAAAATATTCAAGCAAACATGAAGGAAATAACCTTTCCTTAATGTTGTTTGCTGGTAACCAGTATGGAAAGATACAATATCATGAATTGGACAATTCTATTAGGAATCAAGATTACTAACCAATACTTTATGATTGTCCAACATTAAGATCTTGTCTAAATCCCTATTAGAGCCTTCCAAAGTCAACAGCGTCAACACATTTTGCAGTTCCAAATTTCGTAATTTAAGTTTGGAATGTATGGCATTCTTCTCTCCAGCAACTCTTAAAATGGAACTTTAAAACAACATATTGTCAACATACAGCCTAAAAACTAAACTTAAAAGCATGGCAATACTACTGGACTCCCTCTATTTACTGAATCAAGTGGCTGTTATTTTTTCTGAGTGCTGTTTCATATGATAGGAGATGCTTTCTCCTTTCATTTACTTCCTCCAAATAAGCCTTACATCTAATATTGCTCGATCAATTTCAGTAGACGTTTCAGCTCTCATTTTCTCAAGCTATTCTTAGGAAGAAATATACTCTGAGATCCACAAGTAATTCCACTCATCTATGATACAAGTTGGATTAAAGCCCATTAACTCTCACAGGAGTAGTTCATCCTGCCACAATATCTCATAATACATTTAGAGTATGCATGATTGCCAACTCATGGTCTGACATTTCTTAAAGCAACAACTGCAAAAATCATGGTTTACTTTAAATAGCTAATAACTTTGTACTCAGTTTTTGAGAAGCCAATTTGCAAGCATTAGCAATATTCTCTATAAGTTAACTTTTCAAATACCTGGATGTGAAATCATTCAGTTTTGGAAAAAATATATTAAGACAACACTATAGGACTTCCGGTTTGAGCTTCTTCGGCGACAGACCGAAACCTCGTTTCTGCGAGGCTTCGATCTGTGCTCGCCGCTGGAACGCCCCGAGCCGGCTGGTTTCGGGGCTAAGCCACCCCGTAGAGGTGGTGAAGAGGGGGGAGACTGCCTGCAGGGTTGAGGAGAGCCGCCTCTCTCCTCCCCAGCTGGCCATTACTCCCTTTCCCGAAGGCGGTTATAGCGGTGGTCAGAAATGGCCACCACAAAGAAGAACTCAACCGGAAAAGAATGTGCAGGAGGAAGATAAGAAGAGAAAGTTTTGGTTGACCGGGTCAAACAGCAAAAGCAACAAATAAGGTACCCTGGAATTGAAACTATTAAAAAAAACCAATAACATTGTTCCCTAAGAAGATTTTTAAGCTGCAAAGGAGAGAGAAAAGGGAAAAGATTTGGTTTTTTCCCCTCCTTTTCCTATACTGACAGCTAAGAGACTTAAGCAAGAAATTGGAAAAAAAAAATCCACTTTGACATTAATAGGCATTTAATGCTGAAAATAAAAAGTCAGAGAGACAATAAAGATTTCTGGATAATCAAAACAGGAAAGGAGAGAAAACAGGAAAGGAGAGAAAAAGAATAAAAGGGCAGGATCTGGAAGGGAGGAGACTGCCTGGAATTAAAAACAACTTACAGCAAAATCTCAACAAGACTTCCAAAAGATACATTTTAACTGAAATATCACAACAAAAACCCCAGGAAGAGAAAGTGGAAAAAGAAATAAGAAGAAATAATTTGGGACTATTTGGATTACTTGATGATTTCTGGATTTTTGGTTATTGTATTTGGATGATTAAAATCAATCGGGTGCTCGTTTAAAACTGTTAAAAATGGCTCCACTTTTAGAAGAACTGAAAATGGAACTTAAAAAGTACAAAGAAGATGCACAAGAAGGGAGAGGTTCTTTTGGCTTCGTATTTCAGTTTTTAGAAATGGAGATTTGGAATTATGAGAAACAACAAGAAATGCCTGCAGAACAAGAAGATTGTGACAAAGAAGAAGCTATCTTTAATGAACAAGTAATCTTAGGTGGGGGGGGAGAGAAAAGGGGGGAAAGAGAATGGAAAATTTAAGATTGGGAAAAACAACTCCAAAAAAAATTAGAGTGAAAAATAAGTATAAAATCAGAAAGCAACAGAAGAGGGAAATGCAGGAGAGAGAATTAGAAGTAGAGAGACAAGGGGGTAAAAAGGGGAGGGAGAAGAAGAGAGGGAAGAAAGAAAGGAAAAGAAGTTATAAAGGACAGAAACAAAATATAGAGAAACAGGGCCTATTTAGAGATAATGGGTGAAAATTTAATGGAAAAAGGGATTCTGCAAAGGTACATAAGATAGTATTGTTATATTAGAAACAGAAATAATTTTAGAAAATATGAAACAATGTATGATTAAAATGTTTGATAAAATAGCTATCTTAATTCAGTGGAATGCTTGTCAATATATAAATGTAACAAAATGAATATTTAATGATTTACAAAGCATATGTGAAGAAAAATAAGGGAAAAATTAATTATGGAGATTATATGTGTCTTTAAGGAAGTATTATATTTAATTGAAAAGAAGTGTTAAAGATGTTAAGATTTTAATGATTATTAATGACAGAACTGAATTGGAATGGAATGAGGGTTTATAATTACATATATTTATAATCTTTTTTTTTTAAAGAATATAGTGTGTATTGTAAGAATGTACCAGCAGAATTCGATTGGAAGTTATGTATTATGTATTATATTGAAGGTCATAACCTTAAGGTATATATTGAAGTTTAAATAAGAGTTGAATGGATGTAATTAAAAGATATGAAGGTGTCATTCTCCAATTAGTAACTACAGGAGAAAATTTGTTTAATGAGAAAAGACAATATGAAATTGAAACAGAACAGACAAAAGTATAAATATAATGATTTGAATTGAGATGCGATAATCAAAATAAAATTGAAAAAATTAAAAGAGGGGAAAAACTATATAGAAAATGTAGAATAGTATAAGATATGAAATAGAATATAAAAAGGAGCATGAAATTGAGTTTTGTGTCTGTATAAAGAAGTTCAACCCGTGACCATGCTATTTTCAAAAAAGATGTTTTACTTGTAATTTGTATGTGTGAAAACCCAAATAAAACTTTATTAAAAAAAAAAAAAGACAACACTATACAAATTATTCGGCATTAAAAGTCTACATTCCTAGCATTCCTGCTTTTGTGTGTATCCATATAGATGGATTGATAATTTATGACGGCTGCATGAGCTACTGTAGGATTTCTCAAACAGTATCCATAACTATATATACTGTATACACAAATAATTTGTATCATGCATGTTTCACTGTGAACTGTCAAATTTTGATTTCAAACACAAAACGAATCTCTATGAACATGGAAGCTAAGCTCTGCATTCAAAATACTCAAAACAATACTTTATAATTATAGTCTATTCTGATAATGGTTTCAATTTTGGTTTTGTTTCTGTCTCTTCTATAGAGTCTAATTCAAAGAAGTACACAGAAAATTCCTCTAGTAGATTATGGCCACAAGAGGCCCATAATCAACAAAGGATTCCAATGAATCTCCTGTTCAGTTAGCTAACAATATTACTTCATTCAGGTCTTGTCTCTATACTGTTCACCAATACTTTCCAAGTGAAACTGTTTCTGTAACAGAGAACAATGTGTTTTCCTTTCTATATGACCATGGTGTTTTAAATCAGAAAACAACCACTGTGAGGTAAATATTAACTATTTAGCTGAGCACTTGAACAGTTGTCCAGCCTATAACACATTTCTTTCAACCTTATCACTCACCTGTGGGGATCTGAGTCTTACTGGAGTGGTGATGTCCCCCTACTCCTGGTTGTGGAGGAGGACTTGTTCCTACTTGTCCAGTACCTTGCGCTGGGCTTGTGCTGATCAGAGTTCCAGCAGGCAGAGGCTGGCCTCTTTTTAAGAGCTGCTTCTGTTCTTGTTGGCGGAAGCGTGGAGGCACCTCACGAGGCAGGTATCGGGATGCAGCTGGCTGCTGCCCATTGGCAGATGCACGCTTGCCATTATTATTGTTGGTAATAGTGCTGGTGGAAGTACTGGTACTGGTACCGGCAGGTTGGGGCTGGCTTAAACTGGTCTTAATAGGTTCTGGCACTAAGAAAATAAAAAGTTAAGAAAATATAAAGAGGGAGAATTAAATACAATTCTTCTTAAATGCACTTGAAATTAAAATGTGTCAACATGCTCTTTGCTTGGATAAACAAGTGAAGTAATCAAGCATAAAACACTTAGGAAACAGAGCTTATGCTACATAAATGTTACATTCTTTGGGTTTGGTCATGTGACTGAAAATTTCAAAACAACATTTCTGGACATCTCAGTGATTTCTAAAACTTTATACTATATATTAAAATTGTTTTTCTTCAGCTCTCCAAGTGTACGCCATAATAATATTTTTCTGTCTTCTGATATTAAGAGCATATCAATTTTGGAGAAACTTACATTAAGGAAATGCTTCAACAATATCTCAGTGCCATCATAACTTCAAATGGTTGTTCAATGAATAATCATACCGTGTTTCTCACAAAATAAGGCCAGGCCTTATTTTTTTTTTGAGCCCCGAAGAAACGGCTAGGATGTCTTTTCAGGGGTGAATTAATTCCCCCCCCCCCCAGTGCACCAGCGCCGTCTCCAACAACAGAATCTGAGTCGCTCCCGCTTTCCCCCCGTCCCCGTAACAATAGGAAAAAAAGATTTTGAGGTTCCTGGGAGCGCTGCGAGCTGCGTTTTGGTTTAGTCCCGAGCGGCTGGGTGGGCGTGAGAAGAGCCGAGCGAGCGTCTCTGCTGCTGCTACCCTTGGTGGTCCAGCCTCAGGCTCTGCAAGTTTGCAAAAGTCCCGGTGTGCAACCCATTCCTGCATTCCAAGTGGCCAGGCTGAGCTGCAGCTGTCCCTCTCTCGCCAGCGCCGTCTCCAATAACAGCGGCAGTAGCAGTGGGAACCGTGGAAGTTACGGAGGCAGCTCCCCCACTTGAGAAGTGGCTAAAACGCTTCCACTTCCCGCACCGGGACTTTTGAAAACTTGCAGAGCCCGAGGTTGGAGCACCAAAGGTAGCAGCAGCAGAGACGCTCGCTCGGCTCTTCTCACACCCACCCAGCCACTCGGGCTTAAACCAAAACGCAGCACGCGGTGCTCCCAGGTACCTCAAAATGTTTTTTTTCCTGTTGTTAGGGGAACGGGGGAAAAGCGGGAGCGGCTCAGACGCTGTTGTTGGAGACGGCCCTGGCGAGAGAGGTGCCAGCACCGGTGGGAACCGTGGAAGCTCCGGAGGCCTGAGAAGCAGCTGAAACGCTGCCGGACATCCACGCTGATGCCGCCCGCCTGCTGACCCGGGTAAGGGAGGAGTAAGGGAGCCCTCTGTGCTCCACCATGGTGTTAGGAGCGGCTGATGGTGAGGCGTAGCTGCCCACGGGGCACTCCTAATGGCAAGTTCCCCCCCTACCTCCCCCCCCCAATTTCGCATGTTTTAAACTAGGCCTAAAATTGGGCGGAGGGGCTTAATTTCATTTTATGCCTAGAAAACATGCTGGGTCTTCCTATTGGGGGGGCGCGTATTGTTGGAGAAACACAGTAATTTGAGAACTACCTATATGGAATTACAATTGCTGAAGTTAAGAAATAGCGAAATATGTCAGTTTTTCTAGTCTTAATTTCCTTTTGCTCCATTTTTAAGAAGCATAATAATAATTTCCATAATAATAATATACTGAATCATTTTTGGTGTAGCAATTAAGGTGCTGGCCTAGAAACCAGGAGACTGTGAATTCTAATCCCATTTTAGGCATAAAAGTTGGACTGGGTGCCCAACCCACTTCACAGTGTTTGCAGTTGTGAGGAAAATAGGAGGAATGAGCAGTATGTATCTTTGTCACCTTGAGTTACTTATGTGTAATAAAGGCAGCATAAACTGATCTAACACACACACACAAATTTTAAAATGTGTGAATCTCAAAGTGCCATTGCACTTGATTTATATATTACCCTGACAGGTTGTCATTAGATAAATTCACACTGAAATGTGATATAAACAAATTTATTTCCTAAAGTATTTTCTTATAATTACCTAAAAAGTGCCTTAAAATTCCCTATTTTAAAGATAAAAATATTCTTATGTCTTTAAAATATGAGAGGCAACTAGCTTTAGTTTGCTCCGAAATTACACAAATAATCAATGATGCTTTTTCAGTATGCTTTATATGTTTTGTCTTTTAAGAATCATATTCTACTATGATATAATTACATAATAAATTTGTTTACAAAACATTTTAATATCCTCTGTACAGTCCAGCAATTTGTAACAGAATTTTAGAGCAATATACTGTAAATTGGTTTTTAAAATGTACTAAGAGAAGCATGAAAAGTAAATTACTTCAAAAGAAAAACTCCATTAAAATACTTAATATTTTCTTCCCCTCTGTTCTCACTGTGCATTATTAAGGCAAGCTTTCTATAGCCAGGACACCAAACCAACGAGTAACATTTTATATATCCAGCTACCTTACTTTCATAGAAGTGAGCAGAAATGGCTTTTAAAAAGAGGTAACTCTCTTTTGCTATCTGGTGTTATTTTTTTTATTTGCTAATGATTTTATTGGCTATGTTTCTATTATTTTTGTTTTTAATGTTTTCAATGCTTTAATGTTTGTAAGCTGCCCAGAGTCATTGGATATGAGATGGGTAACAAATAAATTTCATAAATAAATTTCATAAATAAATAAGTAAATAGATAGATAATAAATAAATTAATAAATAAATAAGTAAGTAAGTAAGTAAGTAAGTAAGTAAGTAAGTAAGTAAATAAATAAATAAATAAATACCGTATTTGCCGGCGTATAAGACGACCCGGCGTATAAGACGACCCCCCACCACCACTGGAAACGCCCTCCAGAAATCCCCGGGGCTGCAGCGGCAGGGCAGAGTGCCAGGGGCCGTGGGAAGAGCAGTAAGGCTGCAGCCTCGGGCGGAGCGAGGCGGCGGGATGAAGCGGAAGCGACGCAGGGGATCCAGGAAGCCAGAGGCGCCTTCGCTGCGTCCAACAAGCCTCCAAAGCCGGCAGTGGATATACCGGCGTATAAGACGACCCCCCCACTTGGAGGCATGTTTTTCGGGGCAAAAAAGTCGTCTTATACGCCGGCAAATACGGTAAATAAATGCTGGCCAGAAGGCAAGGCCACGCACCTGTAAAACTAGACCGTCCTTAAGGTATCCCAGCCTTGCATTGTTGCGTTCTTAAAGGTCAAACTAGTACTCTGACTTAGAACTGGAAACAAATCAGTCATTTACATAAGTTGCATATTGCCAGGGTTGTATGATCCATGTACTGAGATTCACTTACCAGTCTTGCTTTGGGACTGTGAGCCAACTGATATTTCTGATCACTTTTAAAGCTAAAGCCATATTTCTACTTTGAATGTATGTTTGAATGAAGTATTTCTACTTTGAATGTTACCAGGCATAAGGTGAGCATCTTCAAAATGAGCAAATCATGGCCCTGGCACACACACAAAACTAAGTCAAAACTGTAACCAAGACTACAGGCAAATTCATGCAATCCTACTATTTTCTTAACAAATTACAATGAAGATTTAATTTTGCCTTTCACAAATGCCTCAATTAATCTCTAATTATGGAAATCAGCCACTTATGTTTAGTTGGAAGCAGAGATGCCAATCTTCTTTTTCCTGCTACTCAAACTACCACAGAATTTTTTTTTTAAAAAAAGCTTATATTTCCTGCAAAATTCACATCAGCCTTTGTGTTTTACGTTCTTTTCAACTTCATTTGTAAAATGTTATTGGCTGGGCGTGGCCAACTCAACATCACTCACATCGAGGCAGGCATCTCCTCACATGGCCTCTCATGACTGTGGGGATGCTGCAACAGTCATAAGTGTGAAAAATGGTCATAAGGCACTTTTTTCAGTGCCATTGTAACTTTAAATGGTCACTCCACACAAGCAAAGTATCAGCAAAGGAGGGGGGAAAAACTCCAGAGAAGTTCCTGAGACAGGAAGTCTAGTCCTGCCAAGAATGTAATAAGGATTAATGGAGAGGCAGTTTCTGTAAGCAACACCAGAATGTTCCCTTCCTGCCTTCCTTACAGGATTAGGCTAGTAATTTCTTCTAACAACCGGTTCTCTGAACTGCTTAGAATGTTAACAACTGGTTCTAGCGAATAGGTGAGAACTGGTAGAATCCCACCCCTGCTGGGAATATAGATGAAACACTGACTTTGTTTAAATCTGTGCAGCTGCTCAAAACTAGAAACATTTCCTGAATTTTTAATTGGAATAAAATCCAGACCCTGATCCCCACTGAGGTAACATTATCCAAGAACAATTCACTATCAAACAGAACAAAGATTCTATTAACACATTTGGTTTGTTTTTTTTACTAAAACCTGCCAAGTCAAAATATATAAAAATAGATGAAATCACACATAAATTAATGGGGCAATACAACATCATTCACTATATCCACAACTGTGAAATTGAGCAAATGATGAAGAACATTTTGCTGGAAGAATTAAAGTTCTGATTTTTTTTTTAAAAAAAAACCTTGTCTTATTAAAGCTATAAAAACTTAGACATAAGGCTGAGGCGGAGCCTTAGAGATCATCTTATCAAATCCCATGCTCAGTGAGGGCATCCACTACAACAGCTTGCTACACAGTGGTTATCTATCTAAATCAAAGGTCTTCAAACTTGGCAAGTTTAAGACTTGTGGACTAACTCCCAGAATTTCTGAGCTAACATGACTGGAGGAGGAATTCTGGGAGTTGAAGTCCACAAGTCTTAAAGTTGTCAAGTTTGAAGACCCCTGATCTAAATACTGTATTTTAAGTAAAATCTATATACTACTAAAACTCTCATTCTCATGAGTCATGACCTTTAACTGGACAAACTGGTATTATCACAGGACAATGCTTTTTGAAGCGAAGTGCCACAAATGGGCTAACTTATAGACTGTGTCCAAAGTTTGGGACCTATAAGTCCTGAGGGAATAAAAATTGGGAAAATTGTGGCTCCTTCAGTGCTACTGGCTGCACTTGTGGTCACATGATTTTTTAATGTTCTGGGACAGTTTCCCAGCCACTCTCACAATTCTGCTTTCATCCTACACCCAGCAACAGCCACTTATCTGCCTACTGGAGACAGGAGGGGAGGGGAAGGAAGGGAAGGACTTCCATTGCTCCCTGCCAGATTACCCAATGGGGAAGCCAGTAGTTGTTCCTACTCCCATTGCTTCTTTGTCTACCCTTGGTCATTCTGTTTCTCTGTTTTGATAAGGAAATATTTCTGAAATGTCATAATGGGGTATGGGTTGTCTAGTAGATTTTATCATCTACTAGCAGAATATAGACATTTTCTAAAAACAATTGGAGAGGAGGAAGGTGTTCATGGAGACTATTCACTTATTATACTTCCAAACAAAATGGTTTTGTTTCATTTAAATAGAAAGGTTTAGATAGGATATACTTATATGATTGTTATCAAATTAATTTACTCACAACTGAAGCTTATTTTTATCCAAGTTGAAGTGTCTTTATGAATTGATCAGTTAGACACAAAGGAGCTGCCCTTCCATCTGCCTTTACATGCAAACCAAGACATATATTTTGTTAGAATTTAATATTTTTACATAAGAAATGTTTTGAGTCTTTCAGCTATCTCTAGATGATGAATCCATCCAAGTATTATATGGCAATTATGCATTAAAGCATTACATGATTACCATTAAAAGCTTCTGAGGCCTTTATTTCAAACAAAATAAACAATTACCTGATACAATTGTCAGATTACAATCTTCTCTTCTGTTGAAAGTAATTTGTTAATGGAGACAGCACTGTTTTAGGTTTTCAAATGTAAGATATAGCAGGTGCTCATTACCTAAAGCAAAATATTACAAAGCTATCTAGGTGGTGTTTTGGGACACACACAGGGAGACATCTGCCCTCAAATATCAACAAATAAACAACACATACAAACCTTGGCAGAACTAATAGGACCAAACATACTGGGTACACCAGCTTCTACCGCAGATCAACCAAAGCTCTAGACAAGAAAAGGTACTATGTTGCAAAACCAAATACTTCTGGCTTAAATGGGAGAAGTTGTTCCTCAAAGAAAAGCATGAGTATTCTTGCTACGAAATTCCAAATACTGCCCAAAGATAGACATTGTAGTTGTTGCCACTTGAGACTCTTAAAAAAGAAGGTATGGAAATGTCTCTATCGGTTAAATAAAAAAGCATACCAATAACAGTGGGGGGAAAACCCACATGGCTGGCTTGAGAAATAACTTAGATATGGCAACAGGCCAACTGCAATTATTTTTAAGAAGTGTTTTATATAGGGGCAATCTTGAAAAACTTAAACATCAGATGCACAACATGACTGAAGAGTAGATGGGGAAAAATGTAGGGCCAATATCAAATGCATAAAATTTCTTTAGTAGGTAAACAGAAATTTTGTCAAAATAAACTCTAGTCTTTCTAGAAATAATTGCCATCTGTTTTTATGATATAAGAAATAAAAGGGACAGCTTTAAAAATTATTACATTATCCAAGGAGACAAAAATGTATTTTACTTCATGTGCTCAAACAGCATTTAAAAGTCAGCTGCTTTATCCAAAGGGTCAATTTTGATATTATATTAAAGTATGTTTAGGGTTATATGAATAAGCCTACGCAAACTTCAGGCTCATCCTTCCCTGGTGTCGTCTTTCTCCTCTGATGCATTTGCAAAAGATCAGAAGCCTCTTTTCCCCCCCTATTGGATTCATCAAAGCTTTGTATCAAACCTTTATGGAACTAATGTATCATAATTCAGTGTTCAATTAAAACATTGATAAAGCATATTTTAAACTGAAACGTCTTTGAATAATTTAAACTAAAACTTCTTCTAAATATTTGCATAGCTTGTTCTCCTTGCTGCTGCGGCTTCTTGCTATGTGCAAGACAGAAGCTTTTTCATACAACAGTAAATTACAGTTTTACATTAAAAAAAGGGGGGGGGGAATCTCCCTTTAGAGGTATTTCAACTAAATATGCCAACACTTTCAAATGCGGCTTGAGCTACATTCAGTACTTAAGTAGAAATCATTTACAGAAGAAAGAGATGGGGACCACAGCTAAGGAACTGCTCTTTCCAATATCTTCTTATAATTTTATCTGGCCAATGGTTTTCATCCCACCCCCATAGTTTTATTTTATTTTTTTCTTTTCTGCTGACCTCAATGGGATTGAAATTATTATTATGAAATAAATCTGCTTGTAAATTATTTAGTATATGCTTTATTTATTCCTTTGTTCCATTGCTATATCAGGGGAATGGGAAAGTTTTGATCCAGAGCCTCTTTAGAAATAGCCACAGACAGTCACAGGAATGCTTCCTGTAAACAAAGTCAGCCAAGACCCATGACACCAATGCAGGGGTGGGATACGACAGGATTAACTACCAGTTACAGGATTGGCTGGGGGCGCGCGCGCGTACATCGTCATCAGCACCCACCCCTGCACTAATGGTCTTTTCCCAATGCAGATTTCTCTTTTTGGCTTAGAGAAGGGAAATCCAAAGTCAAAGGAATTACAGTCATACCTGAATTAAGTAGCAGAACTCTGCTTTTTCAAATCTAAGTTGATACTCTTACTAAATACATCTTGCTAAACTATACTCAAGCTGACCTTTAAGAAATGTATAATGTCCACACTGATTTAAACTGACTGAATTCTCTTAGAAAAAGAAATTCAAGATGGCTTTTTATTTAAAAAAAATATTGTTATGGGGTGGGGAGAGGTGGGGAGGGAAGCTTTGATTCATTAACAGAAGAGTTTTTCTTATTTCTACCTGCCATTTTGTTTTCTGGCGATTCTTACCTCTAACAATCAGAATCATGCAAGCAATAGTATCACCTGGGACACTTCTCCAACACCAAAGTTCAAAAGCATCAATATTCTTTTTACCCTGCTTCTTCAAAATCCAACTTTCACTTCTACAAAGTTGTGTAGAAGTGTTTGCACAATTCTGATCTTTGTAAGTATACATACAACACAGCATCTGAATATCTTTTCCAAAGCCTTTGTAGTTAGTTACTCAACCAAATGCTACTGAGGCATATTTCTTGACTGCTTGTTTCTTTAATGTTGATGGTTGATTCTAAGGCTCTTCTTTATATTTAATTTTAATCCGATTTTTTCATTGTGCTCCTTGGTTTTTATTACTAGAGTGTGTAGATGTTTTACATTTTTAGCTCTCAGAGTAGTATCATCAGCATCATGCAGGTTATTAATATTTCTTCTTCCATTGCTCAACTTCTTCTAGTCCAGCTTCCCTTAATATACTTTCAGCATACATATTGATAAAATGAAATGCTCTTCCATAAAAAATTACAAACTAAAGAATCTGCTAATAGAACAGCAGTCCCCAACCTTTGCAGCTTGGCAGCCTGGCTGGGGAGGAGGGGGGAACTGGGCCGTGTGAGCTGTGGACTGGCATGCATGTGCATGCACCCTGAGTGTCCACTACCCTGCTACTTGCACAAGTTGACCTGTGCATGTGCATGCTCCAGCCAGTCACTCACGTGGCCCAATTCCAAATAGGCAACAGCCCGGTAGTGAGCCATGGCTTGGAGGTTGGAGACCCCGCAATAGTAGAGTAAAATCACTGTTAATTACTTGGACAACATTTGGAGGCTATAGTTATCAATGATTGTTATTTAGAATGGATATATCCAGCAATTTATTTCTGATTGCCAGGAACATAAATAGTTGTTATATTATAGAAAAGGATGGGTGCCATTGCTCTCATGTCTGCTTGTCTGTTCCCCAAAGGAATTTATATACCACGCAGAAACAGAAGGGAAACCTTTTGCCCATCAGGTTTTGGTCTGATCCAATGTGGTTGATAGCAATTAAACTAAAGTATATTTCTCTTCTAAACAATAGGAAGCAGAAGTTGACATTCAGCTGAAGTAGGTAATACCACACATTTTATCTTAAATAGATAGGTGTTATACACACACATATATAAAGCAACTGAATATCCATCCATCCATCCATCTAAAACAATGGAACTTCTCTGCTTTTGTATTATTTTTTTGTCTCATCTACACTATTATACCAGACTCTGTCTGAAAAAGAAAAGTTCCACACCCTTATTGTTACTGATATAGCACAAATTAAACCTATACTTCAATCTCAAGACAAAAAGAGCCTATTTTCTTATCAACCTTATAAGGGCACAATGATTAGTATATTAAAATATGTAAATTTATTTAAATGTAATCAGTTAAAAGCTATAAAATAATTAAAAAAACTAATCAGTTGACAGCAATGGTAAGAATAAAGAGGTAATCAGTTACCAACTTAAAATTAATGACCTTAAAAATTGTTTTGTAGGGCTAATATTTTTCAACTATTATAAAGGAGTTTTTAATGTGTTCCAATAGTATAAAAACATAGGCTTCATTCATATTCATTGAGAGATTGGGAACTACTACATAATAAAAAGGAATGTGCCTGTTAAAAATAAAGTTCACCTGATTATAGAATCTGGAAGGGGGCACTACTACTAAGATAGTTAAAATCTTATAGATCACAAATGAATTAAGTCCATGACTCCCTGTGCTTTAGATATCAAGTACTGTAATTATTTGCAAAAGATATTTTAAAGTAATAAAGCATTAAGTTGTGACATATACTAGGATAAAATCCTTTGCATGTAATTTCATAATACCCAGCCCTAGCTAAACAACAGTGGATTTTTTTTTTTTGCATTGTGGCAGTAGATTTGAATGAATGTATTAATTTTGCAAATATTTTCTTTATGATAACAAATGTCTTTATGGCAACAAATGTCTTCTAAATGATAGATGGTTTTAAAGCACTTTTCTTGATCACAGATGAACTTTTTGAAAATGGTAGCTGTTAATATATTGTATATTCTTAATATATTGTACATTCTCTCATACAGAGACCTAACAAACAGACACAAATTCCAATCAGTGGACCTTGATTAGATCATTAAAATCTTGCATACCATACATTTAATCAGATCCCAAACCAATCTGTCAATCTATAGAAAAGACCAGGCCCAGTTACACAAGACATTTTCTACAGAAGACACTATCTTTTTATGAAAAGAAGGACTAGGGGTGACATGATGGCAGAGCTCCAATATCAAAGAAGAGGGAGCTAACCTATTCTCCAAAGCACCAGAAGGCAAGACAAGAAGCAATGGATGGGAATTAATCAAGGAGAGAAGCCACCTAGAACTAAGGAGAAATTTCCTAACAGGGAGAACAATTAATCAGTGGGACAACTCGTCTCCAGAAGCTGTATCAATGCTCCAACACTGGAGGTTTTTAAGAAGAGACTGGACAACCATTGTTTGAAATGGTAATACGATTTCCTGTGGGGTTGGACTAGTAGATCATCAAGTTCCCTTCCAACTCTGTTATACTGTTATGCCCTTTTACTGATGGTAATGTATTTCCATGGATGTAATTATGTAAGCAGCAGCTTATAATTCAAACAATGAAATCTAGTCTCACGCCATCACGATGGAGTTAAAGAAATATAAGAGTAAACACTTCACCGTGCATACTAAATATTTCATTTTTACTAAAAAGATCATTCCAAAACTATGTGCTGCCTCTTATTAAAAAAATATATAGGTCAGGAATCAATTGTGACACAAAACCAGAGTAACATGGGAACCACACTGCTTTGGAAATTTCCAATAAATATCTCCCACATTCCCAATATAAAGCTAATTGCTTGTTACTACTAATAATCCCATATTTAAATTTAAATCTAAATTTCATAATCCAATGTGGAAGAAAAACAAATTCAGAGATATCCCACCAACTCTATGCAAAAGCATTAAGGAATTCCATATAATGTTATTAATGCAATAAATGGGATCAATCACTCAGATCTTAATTATTCAGCTTTTAAATGCATTTCTGCAAAAATTAACATGGAAATAATAAAAGCTACATAAGCCTCACATCGCGTTCTTAGTCTTTTTGATCCCCAATTTCCTCACATATAAGGCTATACAATGTATAATTGTATGTATACTGTACAGTGTACAACCCTTTTGTTCCCAAGCTGTCCCCCCATCACCCCACTTGCCCCACTCTCCAAAAATATCAATGGTTCACTAAGAAGAGAAGGAAGGGGAACACTACAAGAAGCATTCTGGTGATGGAACAGTTAACTCAGCAATGCATTCTTAGCCACTGCTGTGACAGGATTTACAGCTTCCATTAAATACAGCAAGCTCCATTACAAAGTGTTATATGTGAGAAGAATTTTTGATTATACAATGCAAGTGCTTCACTGCATTAAACATAGCATACCAGTGTATTCCCCCCCCACCCCCTGTAATTGGTTTGGGTCATTGTTTGATGGGTTTATGAATTCATTACAGGAAACAGATGGATCACATAAATCAGAGCTATTCATCCAGCCAATCAAATGGCCAATTTTTCTCTTCTGTTCTTCTTTCCCCTTCTCTTCAACCGCTTCCTTCGTGCACAAAATGGTGTATAGAGTATATGTATAGAAATAAGTTGTTAAAGCAACCTTGAAACAGGAAATCGAAGCAGGAAACACCTTTTAAATGGAACTAAGTTTACTATGCTCATTATCCCCCAACAAAGCCTGAAACAAAGAAAACTTACCCAAGTTTTCCTGAAACACTGGAACTCAAGCAGAAAAAGCAAGATACTTAATAATACACAAAGTTCTGTTTTTAATGGCAATGAAAGAGTTTCATATTGGTAAGGCTTATTTTAACCCCTCAATTCCCATTTTCAAATGGAGAGTTTTTATTCAGAAAATTATTTCCTTTGTCTATTAAACTCTCAAGTTTGACAACAGTGACATCTGCTGGTAAAAGTGAAAGTATCACAAAGGTTATTATAAGCAATAATATTTTTAACATAAGCAAGCCTTCTTTTGACATCTACTATGGAAAAAAAAATCTAAATATCCAATGTTTCATATTAGAGAATGAAATAATTTGATGTATGAAATTTCATTGTATGAGATATCTTATGGGGGAAAAGGGCTTTGTAAAAATAATATTTCAATGGCTACTTTCAGATTTCTGCTGCAGTTTTCAAGTCTCTCTCTCCCTCCCCCCCCCCCCACTTTTTTGTTTTTTTTACAAATAGGGCAATTAAAGCCCAGGAAACTCTTCAAAATAAAATGTGAAACTAACTCATAACCACATTGACCTAATTCTCAAGGGGGTCTAGTTATATGAGTGGTTAGGAAATTAGAGAACCTGATCATCATGAGTACATGGTCTTCATAGACATTATTATAAAATCATAGGTTTAGAAGAGACCTTGGTGGTCTTCTAGTCCAACCCCCTGCTCCAGGCAGGAATCCTTATACCATCCTGGACAAATGGTTGTCCAGTATTTTCTTGAAAACCTCCAGTGATGAAACACCTTCAGCTCTAGGAGGCAACCTGTTCCACTGATTAATTATTCTCACTGTCAGAAAATTCCTCCTTATTTCCAGGTTGGATCTCCCTCTGACTAGCTTCTTCCCATGTCTTCTTGTCCTGCCCTCAGGTGCTATGGAGAATAAATCAACACCTTCTTCTCTGTGACAGCCCTGCAAGTTCCAGGAGTCGGCCATCAGGACTCCCCTAAGCATTTTCTTTGTTAGGTTAAACACAACTAGCCATATTTAGTCTCCAGATCTCTAATCATATTTGTCATGCTTTTCTGAACTCTTTATAAGACCTTGGTACCTTTTTTATATTGTGGTGACCAGAATTGGACGCAGTATTCCAAATGTGGCCCCACTATACAGTACAGAGCGGTACTATCATTTCTCATGATCTTGATGTTATCCTTCTGTTGATGCAGCCTAATGCACTGGCATTTTGGGCCAATTAACTTTTTATATGGGAACAGTTACGTACTAAATCCTTCCAAGATAACTTTTTTTAGCATTTTTAGTAGAATTTTGTGGCTTATAGATAGAAGGAGGAGGAGTCTGCCTGTCAGACAATTCCTATTCTCTTTGCTTATCCTGCTCAAGCTGCCTGAAAACAGCAATTTCAAGAATTGGGGATGGGGTAGCCTCTGCGCATGGGATGAGAATATGAAACCTCTGAGGCTCAAATTGCTTTAATTCCCACCCTTAAAATAACAGCATGTGAAGCTGCAAATAAGGTGCCAGTACAGATGCCCATAGAAGGGGGGGGGGGGGAGAGAGAGAACTATTCCAATTAGATTTTAGCCTTTAAATGCATGTACTTCTAAGTTTTAAATACTTCCAAACAAGGTTTTACTAACTTGATATTAGTAAAGTTGTTTTTTTCAGGGCACTGTGCTATACATATTTATTCATTCATGATTAAATTTCTGAATATATTTAGGTATCATGCCAAACTGATGCATGGATAGCAAAACATTTTCAATGGATTAATTCAATTATTCAATTTAACATTCACATATTCATCTGAAAAAGAACCATTATTGCCATGAGCCCAAAAAAGATCCAAGTAAACTGACCCAGTACAATAAAATAAATAAAAAAGACTATTATGTCCAGAACTGAACATTCTAAGCATGCCCTAACTCTTTATACAAACTACATGAATCACTTGGATTTTTTTTTTATTGTCCCTTAAATGTATTATTATGCTAAGAACCACATATAATTTCTTTCACCTTAATTTTGAGAGCCTTAAATGTTTGTTCGTATATATACTTTTCTATGCTAACAGTCTCTCTCAAAGTTTGCTTTTAAAATTCAATTATTTTTCCATCTCTTCAGACTCCCTGGAGAACTACTGTCTTACTATCTATATTGAATCTTTGTAGAAAATATGGAACAAGAGTTGCTATCTTGGTTTAAAATATACTGACTCCTTTCTTTGTTAGCTAGTTTAGTTTTCTTGATAGCACCCTTCTACTGCCTCATCAATAACTGTCCTCATGGAAAAATGATACTTATATTTGACCCAATCTTGAAAATGCTGATATGCAAGGACAGATCCTGTATCACACAAAATACTAGGATATACAGTTCTTACACAAATATTTGTAGAAACTTTAGGGCAACAGTATTTCTACAAATACTTATGTAACAATTGCATTACCAAACTACATCTAATAAGGTAGTCTTCAACATAAACATTCCTTTAGTGGTCATTTGAAATTATAACGGCATTGAAAAATGACCTATTTTTCACATTTATGACCATTGTAGCATCCCCATTGTAGCATGATCAGAATTCTGACACTTGGCAAGTAGCATGTATTTATGACAACTGCAGTGTCCTGGGGTCATGTGATCACCTTTTGCGACCTTCAAAGCAGCAAAGTCAATGAGGAAGCCAGATTCATTTAATAACCATGTTACTAACTTAACTACTACAGTGATTGACTTAACAACCATGGCAAGAAAAGTTGTAAAATTGGGGAAAACTCGCTTAACAATTGTCTTGCTTAGCAACAGAAATATTTGGCTCAATTGCGGTTTAAATTGAGGACTACAAAGGATGTAAAGGGGATTTTAGAAAATATCTGTGAATGGAAGAAAAAAATATTTCCTTTTCAGAATGAAAGAACATACAGCAATTATGGAGTAATCTGAGGGTTCTTTTCCCTGCCTTTATTCCTTTTGTAAACTTTAAAACTGGTTCCAAAATGCCACGGTGTGATTATATAGGGTCATTTCCATGAATACTATATGAAGAAAAAGATTGCTCCCACCAAATTTCAATCCCTTTTCTCTCATTCTGCTATAATCCAGATTTTAACTGGAACTCTATAGCTATCCAAAAAACCATTCTGAGGACCTTATGATGGCTATCTCCATTGTATCTGAAAATGTATAGCATCAAAGTGCATTATAATGCTATGCATCTAAGGAGGAAGAAAAAGGTATAACTACAATTGAGTTGCTACAGTGTCTCTTAAAATTGCTCTGTTGAAACTATTTTGGAATTAGCAAATGCCTAATGGCAACAAAAAACAATACATTTATGTTGCCTAGTTATATATTTCACACTCTGTAGAACATGGATGTCAAACTCGCGGCATCATGTTGCCATCATGTGACATTTCACATTTTTCCCATTCATGGAGCCCCGGTGGGCGTGGCCTGCACATGATGCATCTAGCGCAGAGGTGGGCAAACTTTTTGGCTCGGGGGCCTCATTGACTTTTAAAATTTGACAGACGGGCCGCCACCTGGTGTCAAAATGCCTGTCATTACAAGTCAAAATCAAATGAATGCAATCATTCAATCATTCACATCAAACCTTAATTCTGTACCAATCTTTGGCGGGCCGGGTTAAAAAGACCAACGGGCCGGATGTGGCCCGCGGGCCGTAGTTTGCCCACCCCTGATCTAGCCCATAGGCCACCAGTTTGACACCCCTGCTCTAGAACTATCACCCAGAAATTATTTTATCATTTTGAACTGAACAAAAGTAATACTAATTATGCTGATTAGCTAATGTCTATATTAAGTTGATTTTCATTCCTCTCACAGAAATGAGTTTAGTAAAGGAATCCTAGTGGCAAGGATTTGCTTCCATTTCTATGGATCTTGAAATACACAGTACATACATTCAGTGGCAAGGAAGCCAAAGAGAAGTTATCTTGGAGAATCTTTGTTTCTAATATCATGAAGAAGGTAACAAATCTATTTAGCTGATTCTCAAAGTAAAAGGACAATATGAAACATCCAGAAAAGAATAACACTCAGTTATTTGTGGAACTTAAACTGTATCTTAATGAAATCTGGACCTTTGGAACTAAGAACTCTGCTGAGGACTAAGCTGGCTGGCAATCAATCTGCAGATTAGCAGGAGTTGCTGTTCTACAATATATGAAATCAAGTAGTTCTTCAGTTTATATGAGAATTGAGTTTTATTTTTGTACTTTTGTGGATTCATAGATATATAGGGATGTGGGATATTACTTTTGGCTTGCTTACAAAATAGGTATTAAATGTAAGGCTTTTTGAAAGGCCTTAAGGATGTGGTTTTGTGCTAGGACTCTGGGATGCGTATCTTTGGCAGAACTCACTCAATAGTTACATTAATTTGTTATTGGTGGTTTTATTTAAACCTGATTACTGATTATATTTGTTCAGGGTTTTTTACATTATGTTTTTGTACATTGTTATTAGCTGTAGAGAGTCATTAATTTGAGAAAGAATAGAATAGAATAGAATAGAATAGAATAGAATAGAATAGAATAGAATAGAATAGAATAGAATAGAATAGAATAGAATAGAATAGAATAGAAGAATACCCTTATCATATCTCTTAGCCTTAGGCAGTAGAGAGTAGGCACCATCAATCACTCAGCTTTAAGAATGAGGATTGAGCCTACCTCTCTTAAGAGTTTTTTTTTTTTAAGAAAGCTGCTGAGTCAGAGAATATCCTTTTTTCTGTTAGTAAAGAAAATGAATGTTTCCTCTTAATTGTTTTAAGATTAACTACTATATTTTGTTGATTTGTTTTTTTTTTAAAGAATGCCACTCTGGATAATATATTCCTATAGTATAGTTACATTTAATTATAATTACATTTTTGTTTACTGTGTACTACACTGGATGCAGCATTCACTTAATCCTCATACATATATGATATGACTGATAAGAGTGATGTGCCAAATGACATTAAAGACTCATTATATTATCTGAGTATTCTGGAGTCTCCTGGTTGTATGACACATTTCATGATAGAGTGTTTCATTATATTTGGGTCAAATTGTAAAGGAGAGGGGGAACAAACCTGTCCTCTGAATTAATTATTTACATTTACATTTATTTACAATTACACTTACATTTATTGTATATTTATAATACCTGGCATTCAGACTAGGAATATGAGAACTGAATATGAGAACTTTCAATTTAGACGATTAAAATTAATTTCAGGGGTTTTACCTTTTAACGAACCCCAATATGATAACATATGAAGCTCTAATTTAGATCTTACAAAGCAGAAAGAATTATCCCCCCATATTACATCCTTAACAGCAATCCTCATTATTTGCTTCCTTTTTGCTTGCTTCCTTTTTGCAGACTATTCCTAGTATATGTTCAACATATGGAACACCGCTTAGATTACTGAATTGAAATAGTTATCTTCATTCATACCCATTCATACAATTTGTTCTCAAAAGAAACATACAGAGAAAAATGAAAAGGTCATGAACAATATTTTTATCTGAACTTATTGACATTTCAATACAGACAAGTATTGCAATGTGTAGATAAACTCTATAATTCCTCCCACATTCCCCCTCATTCCACCTGCAGAGCAAAATATGGAAGGAATTTAGCTTTGATTCAATATTCATTTGTCTGTAATCGTTCAAAGGCTTACTTTTCCAGCTTTTGAAAGAGAATATCTTTGCTCTAAAATAGTCTGGAATCTGCTCCAGCTTGATCATTTACATTCAGTTATTACTTGCGGTCAGATTATATAAGAATAAGACTACATTGCCCATGAAAATCTGATGATAAAAAGTAGTGTTACATTTCTCTTAGACTGAAATCAAATTCAACTACTGATCCTTACCACTTGTCAATTTTTGCAATCAGTTTGACAGATCTTGAGACCTATTTTGGGGGCTATTTTAAGATCTAGTAGGATGAGTAAGGCCTAAAATCCTCTGTTAATCCTAAAAAAAATATCAGTGAGGGCTGTGGGTGCTGTTTTCAGATCTGAAACAAAGAAACTAAAGGAGAAGGGAGTTCTTCCAATCAACAAGAGGTTGAAACTTAATAGAAAAAAGTACTTCAAGTGCTTCAGCAGTAGAGTTGATGTCTTTAACAAAGGCTGGAGAACTGTTTTTCCAAGGTCAGATGCCATATGATCTTCCTAAATAAGAGATGCTACTACTCAACATGCAATCAAGATCCTAGTTTTATAGTGTGGCCCAGTACTGTCTATGGCTCTATTTCATACAACTAACTGACTGTAACCCATAAATTCTGTCACTACAAGATTGAGTTACAAGTGACCATTATCCAATTTAAGCCCACTCTAATACACTACATTCCATTCTAAGACAAGCTAAGCAGCAGCCAAATCTCCCATTCTTTAACCTCAGCTGTATTGTGTATACTAGCAGACTCTGTGCTATTACAACAATTCAAAGGATTCTTAAGTGCAGCAGCGTTCCAGCCGAGGTCAGCAATCTACTTATTTTAAAGTTCAGCAATATGATCAATACAGCAGCTATATCATGTATCTATATCCATGTTAAAGCTAGGGATCTCAGCCTTCAAAGGGTAATGTCACTATCATTAACAATTCTAGCATGAACAGCACCTACAATCACTTAAGACAGAATCAAAACTTGATACAGCAGTAGTCAAATCACAAGCTTCAGATACATCCTGAAATTATGTGTGTAAGAATTCTTGTAACATTCAATACTACCTCATAATCAACTCAGCCAGATTAGAGGAAGCATTTGGTTTCTTTGGTATCCAATGGTACTCTGGGTATGTTTCAACATTAAAGATAAATAAGGACAGGTATAACTGAGTTTGGAGATTTGAATGAATGAAAACATATTAGAGGGAAATTAGTTTTGAAATATGCCAGACAACATTACTTATGTTTAACAAATGGCTGGGAATCTATGTATGTACTGATACATGTATACATACATGCAAATTATTTATATGGCTTCCCAACTTGTAAACTGAGATTCTGAGTAGCTAAAATGGAATTTCAAAACAAACAAACAAACCAAAAACAGACAAATAATAATTTACAATAATTTAATATAAAACAACAAAATACAACATGTGAAAAATCTATTTTCCAAACGGGCTCACCTGACTTTCCAATCCAGTGCTGCTCCAATGAGCTGGTAAGACAATAGAAAAGGCACATTTCCTAGGCCCCACTATATGGCATTGTTTCCTGGAGGGGACCAATCAGAAGTCTATCTATGCAAAAAACAAAACAGCAGCCTGATTCCAAAACCAGCCAATCAGGAACTGATTCTCCTGGAATTTGTTCAAAACAGACCAATCAGGGGTCTACTTAGATTAAGAACAAATATGTAACCAGTTTTCTTGGACTCCTGTGACATCAGCCAGTCAGATACCAGCTTTCTGCATTCAAATACATCATTTAGCCTGTGTTCAGTTGCCTATGAGCTGCCAAGAAGTACACTACAAAGCAGCTTATTCTAGCTCTGAAGATGCCAATCACAGGGGTTGACACAACACCAGGGAATCAAAAAACTAAATTAAGGCCATAGAGCATGAAAGCTCCTTACTGCTTCATACCAGTCTATGGAGCTCACAGATAATTTGATACTATTCCATGAAGAGCTTCAAAGGTAATAATCATCACCTGAAAGCCAATGGGAATCCAGTGCAATTCATTAAGTAGTGGACATACTATGGCAGACGTCCCCAACCCCTGGGCTGTGACTCACTATTGAGCTGTGGCCTGTTCAGATAACTGTTCGGCGTATGGGTGCACAAAGCTCGACTTATGCGCACCTGGCTGCCAATTGCATGGGTCAATTCCTCTCTCACTTCCCACCAGGCTGTCAAATCGTAAAGGTTGGGGACCACAGTACTATGGTACACTCATCAGTAACATACTATTCCATCCTGTACTGCAGTTTTGGTAGACTTTGTTCAAATAGTCCAATTGGGAAGAGACTATGTATAGAATCTCCTGATGCAAGAATGGGAGCAATTGGCACAAGATACGGTGTTATGTAAAGTCTCTCTTGCCACGATTGTCATCTACTCTTCAATGGGGAGCTGGATACCAATTCTGTCTGAGGGAGTGAACCTTTTCCAGAATTAAAAGACAGTAAATCTCCAAATCCATAGGGCTTATCTAAAACCTGCATACTGGTCACCTTTTAACCAATCTTCCCTAGAAAAGAGAAACTTTGGATGCAAAACAAACGTCGTCTAGCACTGTGGAATTCTTCAGGAGCAGGTGGAATCTCTTTAAGCTCCAGTGGAACCACTCCCTTCCTCATGGATGGGTTCACCATTACCTGGATTTAACCATATGTTGTCTTCAACAATAGAATAGCTAAGGACATGTACAGAAGCCATCCCCAGCTATCTTTACACAACTTCGCATGTTTAATATGAAAAGATAAAAAGGGTTTATATGTATTTTACTAAAGAAGCTTTGTAAGAATTAAAACCCATTCCTGGATGTAAGAAACTTGTAAACATGTTTCATTTGAACACACTTGTCCATTTCTACAACATCTTTGCAGTCTATTCTAAGCATACTTGGACACATTGAAATATTATATACGTGACTTTCTTACCTGCATACCCATACTTAATGTTTCACATATTGCAGTCAAATAAGTATGGTTAATTAATATTTGCATGCTATATGTTGAAGCTGCTGTTCAATTCTGATCACTTCAATGTAGAACCGCTGCAGCAAAAAATCTTTGGAGTTCTATATTTTTAGCCTTTCCATCTTTAAATAACAGAAGCTTTCAAAATGTATTCTAAGCAGGGGCACTATTCAAGTGATATAAACTTATCACATCTACTATTTAAAAGATGACAAAAGAATTTCCTTCCTCAGATGGCTAATAAATTTTTAAAGCAGACACATTCCAGTGTCTAAAAGAGAAAAACTGGAATGATACACTATCAGGAAGAGTCTTCATTAATTCATCTGAATCTTAACAGAATGTTATGTCTGTAGGGCTATCATATATTAATGACATATATGGGAAGCAGCATTTAAATTATTCAGGAACACTGGGAATGCAGATCCAGCAGTTTTTGTAATTCTCAACTCTGTACAAAAGAAATGAAGGAAGAAAGCACCCTCTCTTTCATCTTCACTCTCTTTTTCTCCCATATATACAAGCATATACGCACTCACACAAAGCTGGGCAAAATCAGTTCTACAATCACGGAGCTGATGAAAACTAGCAACACTCCTTTCAGTTGTTGCACACATAACAATGAACTCTTCTGTGCACATATATCCACTCGTTTATATAATCAGAGACACCTTCAAAGATATATATGCTAAATCTTCCAGGGCAATTTTATCAATTATAAATGCATAAACAAGTGACTTCCTCTAAGAACACTAAAGAGACCAAAATCAAGCGTGGACCAAACAGAATCCCTACATCTGTGTTTACAGACTACCAGCAACGGTGCCAATGTGCAGAGCTGGCTTATTCTATTTATTGTTTTAGTTGACAGCTCTTGCTTGAGCACCCATCACCATGGTAACAGTGAGCACAACTCACAAAGCACCCAAACGAACTCAGAGCTAAATTAACTTATTGCATGTCACCAATGAGAAATGACTGTTCAGAGGTAATTTTCTGTACTAATATGTAATAGAGTTAACTCTCTAAATTGGATTAAATTAATTAAATGCCATTCCCAGTAAATCAGTTTCTATTACATCAATGTTAAAATGAATTAAATGTTTTATTAAAACTACTAATAATATTATGCTATTACTTCATTCATTCAAAATTCTATGCAGTTTACTTCAAGATACATGCTTTGTATTAAGTAGCAATATAACTAATAAATCATCAGTATTTGTTACAGCGTTGCTTATATCAAGTTATGATACAAAGTGAAAAACTTGATTTCAGGGAAGTCATCCATTCTACACTATTATTGACTTAAATGTAAACAGTTTCTAAAAGTATTACTATTTGTAAGCAGAATAAAAATCCTAATTTATGAAGCAGAACCCAAAATAAGGATACAAATAAAGTAGGTATTAATGGTTCCATTTCTGCATAAATTATAAGCAAAGAAGTATTAGCAAAGTTATAAGCAAAGAAGTATTAGCTGCTAAAATGTTTCATTTCAAGTTTCATAGTAGCTCTCTAAACAACCACAGACTGAACTCAAGAATCACTGGTATTTGGTTCAAAGCAGTGTCATCAAAAAAGACATTCTGGATATTCAGCAGCAATTGAAGGATGATATACAATTCAGATTTTCCTAGAATCACAGAAAAATGCAAAATGTGGAAAAGATATGGAGGAAAAGCAACAATGCCCTAATATAGCTTATTATCCTGACAATGGGAAAAAAGAACTGCATATGGGAGCCTTCTTTATGAATAATCGAAAAGAAGAACACTTTGCAAACAGCAGAGGGAGCACTCAATATGCTTAGTCTGATCACTGTTTCTATGGTGTTTAGTATTGCTCAAAGGGAAAAAAAAGTGAACCATTTATTAAAAGTACAGAATAAGTAGACTCTAATCCTCTTAAGTTTTTCTCTTTAAAAAAATCAATGTTTCCAAGTATGTTTTGAGGTCAGTTAATCCTTTAATTTTTATTACCTACCTAAATAACTCTGTAAACCTGAAATTTCCCTCAAGCATATGAATATCTTTCCCTTATTTTTTAATAGTTTTATTTTGGCTATAATTCTGCTGGTAACACTGAGCAGGAATATTACCAAGAATGGTGAAAGGAAAGTTCAATTACCATGTTTTAAAAGCCTGCATTTCAACAGAAAATTTTTCCAAAACAAAAACTATTGAAATAACTGGAAAAAATGGCATCAGATGATTCAGGAAAAACAATTTTGTAATCATTACCTTATCATGATTATTATCTATTAAATTTACAATATATACTGCCCAACTTTTTATGCTGTGGCACATAAAAATATTTTATATCAAAATATAAAATTAAGTCTCTTAGCTGAGTTTGACATTTCAACTACTGATGATTTAACAGATGTATCCATGTAAATTTATTTGCAACAGTATTTAACTAATTTGGCTTTGCCTTCTCCTGGAATGCTTTTTTAATTTCCCAGCCTGTACCCCTGATATTCTCTGGAGAAATCTTTTTTTCCTCTTCTATTTAATCATGTCCGATTTTCCCAGACTGCCTGGAGAAGTCATTGCAGTTTTCTTGGCAAGGCTTTTCAGAAGTAGAAAAAAAAAATGAAGAGTTGTCCTATCCAAGTGCTAAACTGGATCAGCTTTCAAGCTTAGACAAGGCCAACCAGGTGCTGTCGTCTGCTGAGATTATGATGTTGGTAAAAAGCAAATAAATCAGTGCCAATAGAAGTGTAATGTATAGAACATCATGTCTAGGGACTGAAACTGATAACATAAAAAATACAGTCACTGGTATTAAGATTGTCCTAGAAAATCAGGAAGGAAATGATACATATTAAAGGATAGAACCACCTGATATTCCTCATGAAGATCATATTGAATAAAATGGGCAATGGAAGTATATAATCTATTTATAAATAGTTCTGATATTATAACAATCAGCTAAGACTGCTGTTAAGAATAGCTTGAGACCATTAGTGACCGAAGATTTGATAGCCATATTTCAAATAAGATTTATCTATTTAATTTTTTATGGCTATCCATCTCAACCATGTCATTCTGTGAGGTGTACATTTCTTAAAACAATAAAACATTTTAAAATAACGCAAACAATGCAAAAATAGGTAGATACAGCAGCCAAGGCAATTATCCAAATTAACAGTAAAGCCAAGAAATGGGGCCCCTAACACATTCAGAATCCTGACTAAGTTCTTATAAAACAATAGATTCTAAACTTTTAGAAGATAAAATATAACAAAAATAATAAACATGATAGAAAGAGATGAAGAGAGAAACAAAGAAACAGGAAGCAGAAGGTCTGGAACTTTTGATGGAAAAACAAAGTAACAATCCTTTCAGGAGTATGCCTACAGTAAGTAAAATATCTTCATTTCTTGGATTCAGATAATAAATTAAAGGAACCAGAAGTCTTTATTGTGTTTTTTCAACCAGAGTTATACGCTGATGAATGGTATGAATTTTATGCTAGATGGAAGAAAAAGAAGGCTGGGAGGCAAACAATGCAGCAGAATCATCTTAGAAAATGATAAACTATTACTGAATCCAGTATTGGGCAAAGAAAGAGCATGTTTGTTGAAGCCTGATTGACCTGTGGTTTTCACCAATCCCTCCCTCCTACTGAAGCCCTGTACGTCATATCTGCGCTGCTGTTGGCATAATACAAATTGAAAAAAACAGGGGAACAAGATTCAGGATCTAGAGTCTGAGTAATAGTTGACAAGGTTCACCAGCTGATACAATCTAAATACCATGTTTCTCACAAAATAAGGCCGGGCCTTATTTTGTTTTGACCCCCGAAAAAATGGGCGTTGGTAGAAGTTACCGTGAACGCCCTTTCTATCTATGCTGTGAGAGAGCCCAGGATGGGTTGACTCCTTCCTATGACATCTTTTAGCTGAGTCTATACTAAGATATAAAAGCCAGCCCCCGGGAGAGACCCCAGCTTTGGCGAAGATACTTGACAGACTGAAAGGTGTCTCTGAAAGCACAAAATAAATACAGAAATATGTCTTACCCTCTCCGGAGGAATCAAGGGAGGGGCTGGGCTCTCTCGCAGCATAGATAGAAAGGGCACCAATGCCCATTCTCCTCCATGCTGCATGAAGAGCCCAGGATGGGACATACTAAAGCTTGCATGTCCACGGGTGGGTCCTCATCCGGCTCATCACACCGACTGTGGAACCATTCGTTGAACCACCCGTGGATCATGTGACCATGCAGATACTGCAACGGTCATAAGTGTGGAAAATAGTCGTAAGCAACTTATTTTAGTGCCATTGTAAGTTCAAACAATCATTAAATAAATGGTTCTAAATCAAGGACTACCTGTGGTCATCAGCTTAGATGATTTTAAACAAAGGTTAAAACACTTGATAAGACATTAAATGCCAAAAGCTATTAGTAGAAAAATGTATGAATGGAGCCTCATGTCGAAGGACCTGGAATTATCAGAAATGTGTTTTAATCTTCAAGGAATGGCTATTATCTTCATAGTCTTTTTGCAAGCTTTTAAGCACTGTTTGATTGGCCACACTATATTATGTCAAATATAATCTTTATTAAAGTAGTCAGATTACAGACACAGAAGCCTCTACCTCTTTTCCCCAAAAGATTTCTCTCTAAAAACATACTATATATTTTTATTTGGGTGGTTTGTTCATGCTATCATGAATGTAAATGCATCTGTAAACCATCCCTCTCTTGTTTTCAGTTTAATTTATTTATTCAAATGAACAATGGTGTTCTGTCTTTCATGGATGCTTATAAATGATGTCCATTAGTTGTTTTAGAATAAAATAAAAGGAAAAATCCAAGCTTGACAACTCAATTGTCCACGAACCTTTTCACAAGGAAAGGAAGTAGGGAGAGATTCTTTTAGCACATTAACAACTCCAGTGCATACTTGCTCAAATGACTCCAAGTCCCTTCAGGGTTCCGAAAATTCTGGTTTATCTTTTCCGTTTGGTGTAGTATTGCTTAGTCCTAATCACAATTTGAATTTTTGATACGAAGCAATGGTGTTTATGCCATATAAATGTTACGTTTTGCATTTTTACAGGATTATGTAAAGTGCAGATCATATAGAATCTCCATATAGGACACAGAATTTACTATTCTACTTTATAAAAACAGATGCGGGGACTAAGTGCATATGTAAGAATCATGAAGAATGTTTCTTTACATTTACATTAAAATAATATCTAAACAGTAGTGGAATTTTACAGTTTAAAGACAAGCTTCTTTCCAATTTCACTTTTTGGACATGGCATTTAAGTCTCTCGCAGCATCACAGCTATAGTGATTTGGATGAAGGATAAAGCAAATTTATCTCAAATCTAGTTCAGACCTTCCTATATGATAATCTATCATTCTGATTGACAATCTATGTCACAAATTAAACTTGGGAAGCTCTCCACACAGTTGACAGAAAACCCAATTTTCTTGATTTATTTGCAGTAGCAATGTTTATCTCAATCCAAAGGCAATGGAACATGAAGGAAACGGGATCTGCTTATTATGCCTAAACTAGATCTATGTCTCTATGATGTGACAAGGTTAGAAATTGTCTTAGGCAACATATTAAGCACAAAGAACAACAAAATGGTTTAGGCAGTATCTCAAAATTTCAAAACATATAGAATTCTAAATAATTCTTATTTCTGAATAACAAGAATTAGCCTATTACTTTGCTAGTTTAATTGGGCCCAAATACTAGAAAAATTTCCCAGACAATGCTTGAATGCTCTACCATCTGCTTTTTTAGCTGTAGATTTAATACTTAGTGACCTTTATAATGAATGCAGTTTCTCCCTGTGGGTTCTAGAACTACTGAAATGAATGAGCTTATTATCCATTGTTATTTTTAAGTTACATGAAATGACTTGGTTTTAGATTTTTACTGTCTCTTTTTGGACATGAAAATAATAGTTATGTCCAAACCCCACCCCCTCATTATTAGATAAGCAAGGTAATAAAGCAATAATAAAACCAACAAAAATATTGCAATCTTGCTGTCATCTACAAGTTGGCTATATATTCTGTATCCCTACTTCATACAGTTTAAGTATTGTATTGCTAGGATGGAACTGCTATAAAGTTACCAACTTGCTTATGTACTCAATTAAGATCAGTACCAGGGTTAATTTGCAGCCCCTTTGTAATCACAAAATTGAATAATACTATGAAACATGCTCTTGTCATATTATTATATACTGTACCATGTTCTTGCTATAATAGTCATAGAAACAATTTAAATCAATATATATATGCAATTACCTTTGGTTTTTTGTTCAGCAGCCTGAAAGACAAAAACAACAAAATGATCAGTTAGTAGCCAGTTTTTTTATTAAAGATAATTGTGGGGAAAAATGTAGCCCCAACAATAAGTCATAGCATACATAAAACATGATCACCCTATTAATATGGTCTGGCCAATTTTTGGTTTGATGTTTTGTGCAATTTTGCAGGAAGGAAGATCAGCAGTAGAACCCCGGAAGGTGGTTTATTTCAATGATAGTGTTTTAATTTTTATTTCATCTGTGGCTTCAATTGTATTTTTACTGTTAGTGGCTTTTGAACCATTGTAATACGTAGGAATGGTATTTCTCTGTTGGTTATGTAAATATGGAAGTGCTTTCAGGACCAATTTAGTGTCATGAGGACAAGCAAAATTTAATGTTGTTGACTCTTGACTCTCTAGCTTAGTGGTATATAAGCTTGAATTTTTCAGAAACCTTTGAGTGTAAACTTCACAAACCCAGGAATTAAGCAATTATAAAACATCAGGTTGCACACCTTTCCTCCACCACATATATTTTATTCATAATTTCATTAAAAAAGCATAGGCTCAAAACATTTTCGTTGCAAATAATGAAAGCAACATAGTAAACAAGGTATTTTATACTGGCTCTAGTTTATAGTGATCAAAGTAACTTTGTTTATATTCAAAATATTGAATATACAGTATGTATGCTAAAGTGACATATTATGAAATGCGACACTTCAATATATTTACATTGAACTCTTCAAATTAATTACACATGTATTTGAATAATTATACAAATTAAAAAGAATGTAGAATGTAGAATGATTTAATTCGTCTGGGTAATGAAATATGTACATTAGTGGGTATACACGTGTGCATATGTGTATACCTACATACAAAGTATAGTTTACAACAATTCTAGGGCAACACAGTAAGGATATAACTACTTAAGTATCTCATGAATCAGTGAATAAGTGATATTAAACATATTAATATTATAATGAGCATGATTCAGATAGTTTTAAATATATAAAGAACTTGAATCTATTCAGAGTTCTGGATTCCCTCTCTGCTGCTTTAAACATCTCAAAACCATTATTACTGTAAATAAAATGCAAAACAATATTCTGAGAGAAGTCTGTTGCCTTCTCTCTACCTGTCTTAAATTATTATATTTAAGGCTGTTTTAGATATTTGATTTTATCATGCGTTCTGAGGTAGTATCTGTTGTTCAATTAACCAACCTCCACTGTGCTGTTCCCCCATTGGGGCCACAAGCCACCTCGCACAGCTAGGCTTTAAGGCCCTTAGAAAGGATGAGATGGTTGGGGCAACCTCACATCGGGGGGGACAACAAGTTGTTCCAGTGGGCAATGGCAATAGCAGAGATCCTAGATCCTAGACCCGTGATGGCAAACCTATGGCACCTGTGCCAGAGGTGGCACGCAGAGCCCACTCTCTGGGCACACGAGCCATCATCCCAGCTCAGCCCTGCCGTGCATGTGCGTGTGCACTGGCCAGCTGGCCTTCGGGTCTCTGCCGTGCATGCACAGGGGTGGGGCACGCACCCGCGGAGGGTGAGGCACAAGCATGGGGAGCGCACATGCATACGTGAGGGGTGGGGTTCGCACACATGGGGTTACGGAGGGTCACATGCTTGGGGCACACACGCGAATTGCATTTTGGGGGTGCGCACGCGCTTTGGGCACTTGTGCTGAAAAGGTTAGCCACCACTGTCCTAGACCTTCATTCTAGACCTTACCAGCTGGAATAATCGAGCTGACAGCATGCTTTTTCTGCTGACACGAGTGGGATGGGTCAATCCCAGTGGGGTGAAACGGCCCCATCCCTCAAAATGTTGGAAGCAGAGGTGGTATTCAGCAGGTTCTGACCAGTTCTGGAGAACCAGTGGTGGAAATTTTGAGTAGTTCGGAGATCCAGCAAATACCACCTCTGACTGGAAATTTTACAGTATCCTTCCCCTGCCATGACCACCAAGCCACGCCCACAGAACCAGTAGTAAAAAAATTTGAATCCCACCACTGGTTGGAAGGGTCTTGGCAAAATCTTTGCAGCATATTAATAAAGCTTGGAATAAAGCTTGTTATTATAAAGAGCAATATTTTAAAAAGAGTTAGTAATTATTAATCCTCACTTTTAATGAAAAATAGTCACTGTACAATTTTAAGCTATTGCCATGGTCCCCTCAGACAAATCTTCCTTAGAACGTGGAGAGAGGGAGAATGAAAGAGAATGAATATGAACTGGAAAAAATGCCTCTCAAATTGATCAAGTAGTGTTAATGCCCAGCTCTGAGATTCTGATGGACTCATTCCCAAGTGCTCCTGACACACAGACTTCAAGCTTGCAAGAATGTCAATTCAATTCAATTCAATCCTAAATAGCAAATAAAGGGAGGAGTGCAGGAGTGCTTGGTAAAATACATTGGGAATAATGGTCTACTTGGCAGTTAAGACCTACTCAGTAATAGTTATCAGTTTTAAGTAGCTGATTTCTTCAACTAGCTTTAATCAGAAAACTTGAATGTGAATCAAGTTCAAGTTTTTCTACTATTTAAGCTTTTTCTGAGACCAGTCAAATATCAAAATAATATTTATAACAGTTTAATTTTCAGACTTGGCTTGAAGTCTTGTACAACTTTCTGAAAAGCCTAATCTCTTACTTGATCTGACAGTTTTACCATTAATGCTACATTTTGTTGCCTGAATTCTGCACTAGACAGGAACCACGCTATTGTCTGTAGTAAGTATTATTTGACTCTTGGTTGCATGACTCCACTTCTTATTCCTATTGTGTGAACTTGGAAATGGGACTGACATTTTTAAAAATCTTAAAGATATACCAGACATTTTACAGAAAATTATTTTTTCTGGCCCTCAGATCAGAGTACAATAGTGCCTTTATCTAAACACTACAGAAACTGAAAATTATAAAAGCTGAACTTCTAAGTTAGGAGAGAATATAATCTGTGTTCAGTATATTGTGCTGAAAAATGTACCTGGAAAATAATATTTGTTAATAAATAAAATCTACTAGTTACAGAATTTTATGAAATACTAGAAGACACATAATCTCTAAGTGTTCAGACTTGTTATGTTGCTGAAATACACTGCTCAAAAAAATGAAGGGAACACAAAAATACGACATCCTAGATCTGAATGAATGAAATATTCTTATTAAATACTTTGTTCATTACATAGTTGAATGTGCTGACAACAAAATCACATAAAAATTATCAATGGAAATCAAATTTAGCAACCCATGGAGGTCTGGATTTGGAGTTACACTCAAAATTAAAGTGGAAAAAAAACACTACAGGCTGATCCAACTTTGATGTAATGTCCTTAAAACAAGTCAAAATGAGGCTCAGTAGTGTGTGTGGCCTCCACATGCCTATATGACCTCCCTACAACGCCTGGGCATGCTCCTAATGAGGTGGCAGATGGTCTCCTGAGGGATCTCCTCCCACACCTGGACTAAAGCATCCCCCAACTCCTGGACAGTCTGTGGTGCAACGTGGCGTTGGTGGATGGAGCGAGACATGATGTCCCAGATGTGCTCAATTGGATTCAGGTCTGGGGAATGGGCGGGCCAGTCCGTAGCATCAATGCTTTTGTCTTGCAGGAACTGCTGACACACTCCAGCCACATGAGGTCTAGCATTGTCTTGCATTAGGAGGAACCCAGGGCCAACCGCACCAGCATATGGTCTCACAAGGGGTCTGAAGATCTCATCTCAGTACCTAATGGCAGGCAGGCTACCTCTGGCGAGCACATGGAGGGCTGTGCGGCCCCCTAAAGAAATGCCACCCCACACCATTACTGACCCACTGACAAACTGGTCATGCTGGAGGATGTTGTAGGCAGCAGAACGTTCTCCAGGGCGTCTCCAGACCCTGTCATGTCTGTCACATGTCCTCAGTGTGAACCTGCTTTCATCTGTGAAGAGCACAGGGCGCCAGTGGCAAATTTGCCAATCTTGATGTTCTATGGCAAATGCCAAACGTCCTGCATGGTGTTGGGCTGTAAGCACAACCCCCACCTGTGGACGTCGGGCCCTCATACCACCCTCATGGAGTCTGTTTCTGACCGTTTGAGCAGCCACATGCACATTTGTGGCCCGCTGGAGGTCATTTTGCAGGGCTCTGGCAGGGCTCCTCCTGTCCCTCTTTGCACAAAGGCGGAGGTAGAGGTCCAGATGCTGGGTTGTTGCCCTCCTACGGCCTCCTCCACGTCTCCTGATACTGGCCTGTCTCCTGATAGCGCCTCCATGCTCTGGACACTACGCTGACAGACAGCAAACCTTCTTGCCACAGCTCACATTGATGTGCCATCCTGGATGAGCTGCACTACCTGAGCCACTTGTGTGGGTTGTAGACTCCATCTCATGCTACCACTAGAGTGAAAGCACCGCCAGCATTCAAACGTGACCAAACCATCAGCCAGAAAGCATAGGAACTGAGAAGTGGTCTGTGGTCACCACCTGCAGAACCACTCCTTTATTGGGGATGTCTTGCTAACTGCCTACGCTTTCCACCTCTTGTCTATTTCATTTGCACAACAGCATGTGAAATTGATTGTCAATCAATGTTGCTGTCTAAGTGGACAGTTTGATTTCACAGAAGTGTGATTGACTTGGAGTTACATTGTGTTGTTTAAGTGTTCCCTTTATTTTTTTGAGCAGTGTATATAATTCATCTGGGAATTGCTTCAGATGGTAATGTTTAGCTACTGTTCATATACTACTTAAAAACTGCTTTAAAAAAATATTTGATCAGATCAGGAGGAAATCTGCTTGTAGTAGAATATAGTAGTTTGAAAAAGTGAAAATAAGAACAAACTTAATGCATAATGTTTGGGCCTTTTTACAAATGATGAAACCTAATTAGACTATATTTCTCAACAAAAGATTTTTTTTTCCAACTCATACTAATGAAATTGGCTAAGAGTTAAATTATACAACTGAGATCTTTAACAAACCTTTTTCTGAGCACCTTCCTTCTTTTTCTTTTCTTCCTGCTTTTTCTTTTTCTTTTCTTCCATCAAATGTTCCTCTTCTTGTGTTTGTTCTTTTTCCCTATTTATAAAAAAGAATTGAACTTCTTTTAGACAATTATATAAATCAGGGAAGTCTGAATTACAGTAGACACTAAAATTATCTGCCACCATATATTTAAATTACTTCCATCACAGAATTTAAATCAACATCAATTTAAATAAACAATCATATGTGAGATACATCTTACATATTACACTGTTGCCATTTATTTTACTTGTAGTTACTAACTGAACACTAACAAAACATTATAAAACCAGGTCTAATTACCCAGTGAGTTTAAAAAACAAAGATATAAACCAGAATTGCTTCTGTGGCTCTCAAAATTAATGTAGCTCTAAATGTACCTCCAATGTATCTCTGAAACAATTAGAAGAAATCAAAAGGGCTATGAGGAAATCACTGGTTCTAAGGACTTCCAAAACACTGACTCTATGTCAGGGGTGTCAAACTCAAGGCCCGGGGGCCAGATCTGGCCCACGGGGTGATTAGATCTGGCCCACAGGGCCACCCTGGAAACGGCGAAAGACTGGCCTGCGGTGCCTCTGCCAGCAAAAACAGAACTCGGGTGGGCTGCACACAGCCCTCTTGAGCTCTGTTTTCATTGGCAGAGGGTTACTTACAGGAGGCCGTTGCAGCCAAAAGTGGAGCTCAGGAGCCTGTTTTCTCTGGCAGAGGGCTCGGGCCACCACAGGCACCCCTGACATGAGTGATGTCGAGCTGACCACACCCACTCTGGCCACGCCGAGGTAAAATACAATCCTGATGCGGCCTT
The DNA here is from genome assembly GCF_049901735.1 of Notechis scutatus. Classification (NCBI taxonomy): domain Eukaryota; kingdom Metazoa; phylum Chordata; class Lepidosauria; order Squamata; family Elapidae; genus Notechis; species Notechis scutatus. The sequence goes on along the minus strand of NC_142010.1, from coordinate 108,585,921 downwards.
CAATGAAATCGAGTTTGACACCCCTGCTCTATGTCTAACTCCACTTTCAAACATTGTATTTAACTCAGGGGTGGTTCAGAATGGTTCTATAGAACCGGTTATGATTTTCCAGTTTGGAGAACTGGAAAATCGTGGCCCTGGCTGGCTCCACCCCTCTCCGCCTGCCCCTCCCCACCCAGTCAGTCCTTATCCGCATGCACGACATTGCACGCCTGCCCAACGTTGCTGACTGCATTCTTCCCTGCTCAGTCACTCCTTAAGGTATTTCTTTTTCCCCCCCTCCTGACGATCACTGTTCCTATGATCAGCTGTGCCAGGATTCCCCTCGCTTACTTACTTCTTCGCTTAGGAGGCTTCCCTAAGGCCCAGAAAGGCAAAAAATGGAGGGTAAAAAAATTTTTTACACTTTTTTTGCCAATGCATACCAATTGCACATTCTGTAGTTTTATTATTTATTTATTTAGTATATGGCTACAGTTTTCTTAGACCTTGTCTACAAAACAAAACAAAATTGTTTAACAATTTTTTCTTCCTATTTACTAAAAGCTTCCTTTGCACAAAACATCTACTTAAATCTCCTCACTAAAAAATAAATCAATTTGATCATCAAATTATATAAAAAATTTTTTTTAAAGGAACAATTACTCCAAAATTCCTAAACTGCATCCAATAGTATAATTTAATTTGGACAGAATTAGAGGATATATGTTCTGCTTTACTGTTTGGGTCCGATTCTTGTGCTGCATATACCATAAAAGCCTAAGTTAAAAAGATATGAAACAATTATAAATTGAGATGGGACAAAAGAAATCTTGTCAAAAATCATAGTTGATTCCAATGTGCCAGAAATGTAAATCTTACAGGAAGTATAAATAAAATAAAAATCAGAATGTCTATTGTAATTAGAAAATGCTAATTTCAAAAGTACAAAATAAAAAGTGGCTGTAGAAAGGATGTGGATTGGAAAACAATTTTAAGAACTAGCAACAATCCATGCTTTATTGTAAACTCTATCCAACACAGTACTATCATTCCTTTGATAGACCATCATCTGCCAGAGGATTGGATTCTTTGTTCCCCTCCTGCCAGGCACTTCCCAAACCTTCTTTGTAAGTTATCTTTAAGCAAAGTCCATTGCACAGTCAATTTCCATAATGAAGCATCGAGTCTGTTATTTTAATAACCATTTTAACCATTTTTATTCTGCATTATAACTTACATATGTGTTTGAAAATAAGCAAGATCTTATTAAAAAAAACACCAAGTTATAAACTAACATTGACAGAAAGATATTTCCTAACAGCCATGATCCCCCCAGTCTGTATTATACTACACCAAAACAGATTTCAGAGAAATCTTAGGGATCTTATAGGAAATACCGGTAAATGAATTTGCATTTTCAGATTGGTTTCAAAAATGATACATACTGACAAATTAATTCATAATTTATATTTAGTTAATTTAAATAATGTAATTTTGATTTAATAATTGTATTTGGATTAAGCTAAATCTTAAAAGTATGCAGAATTTTTTAAAAAATCTGCATAGCATATTGCTAAGCTGCTTTTCAATAGGCACAGTTACAGCTCATTTCTCAACTTTTTCCTGGCTGATCACAACAAAACTCTATGTCTCATGGGCATTGTGCTAGAGTTTGTACATTGGCAAAATTGAGAAAATAGGCAGTCTATCATTCTTCTGCCAGTTTTACTCAGTGTCAAATATCCCGGGCACAAAATCCTGACCTGTTGTGATAGCAGATGAAACTTTTGACCCTGTACCACAGCTCTGAGCAACCAAAATCAATAAACTGTGAATTATGCTGTTATACTGACAGCAGCCGTGATATTAACTATAAATAGGGATTTAAAAAATGTTCAAAACTCCATTATCTTTTTATTCAATTACAGCTTGATTTTTCAAAGGGGAACACGAACATAATACAAGGAAATATAATATGAAATACATTTCTTGTTGCATAACTTAAGAATTTTAGGTGCACTTAGTTTTATTTATAAGGAGGTGTATAAAATGCAATTTTTTAAAGTATTAATACACTTGGAACTCAGAGTTTGGAAGTAAATGGTAAACTCCCTTTAACCTCAAGTGACAGTTTATCAATACATATATATTATTTATAGGTTATCCAAAACTTTCTAGAGCTAAGGTTTTGGAAAGAGTTTAGCCAGTCGTCTCTCTCTCTATTACAACTTCAAATGGTCGCTGAACAAGTGGTCTGAAAGCAAGCACTATCTGTAAAATGCTACTATATATGGCATAAATGGGTCCAAAAAAAATATATCAGGATAAGTGACATCTGACTTAAGTTGGAAAGCACAGACTCAAAAGATTTGGATGTGACATGGTAAATATCAATTATAGGTGCTAATCAACTAGAATATATTGTTGAATATCTAAATATAATAGATATGTAGAAATACAGCACAGAATGCTAAATATAGGGGAAGTTTTTTTTACTTAAAAGATAAAAATTTGCTCTTTACAAGAAATAAAGGATGCTAACATACATTCTAAGTAGACACAAGAGCTTGTAATTTTTTCTATTTTTTTCTACAAATGTAACAAAACATTCCCTTGTGTGTGTGTATGTGTGTATGGGGGGGGGGGAGGAATAACCATATCATGACATGGAAAGAAATATGACCCAAGTGCTCTTTGTAGCACTGCATAACTTGAGTTATTTATTGGTTTAATATCCCACTATTACCTGTAAAGTCAAGAAAGCATACACAATACTCCCTCCTCAGTTTTCCCCACAACAACTATCCTTAGATGGTTGGTTGAGGAATATGATTATTCCAAGAACATTGGGAGATCAAGAAAAGTTAGTTTTTAAAGGGACAGGCTAAGGCAGGCAGCCTCTATAAGCCATAATAATGTTCACTCAAGTGAACAGAACTTTTTCTCTGATATAATTCTCCTGTATAGGGCAATTGGTGGGAAGAGCACCATGGAAAAGCACCAAGCAAAATGCAATCTACTTTCCTCTGCTGCAGAAAATATGTCACCTGTCTTAAATGACCTGGTAGCATGGTCTCTCCTGAAGCCTTCCTGTTCTTAATTTTTGACAGTTTTTGCTAAGTTTCAGTCTCTTGCAAAAGTGATTGAGGAAGAAATTACCATATCAAACCCTGCAATTACATAAGCAACTGAGGGAGAAGGAAGGAGGCAAAAACTTTATGCCTTTGAAGTTTAAGAAACTTTTCCACAGAGGTTTGATGAATATATGTAGAATGTTTTCTTACATTATGCTTACCCTTACATAGATGCACATGCACTTACAAAATAGGATTGGGGATTTTTTTGCCAGTCAAGTTAATTTTTATGCATTATTATCCATTAATAATAACAATTTCAAAAGTGCAAGAAAAGATGTAGAAGAAGAAACAAGGAGTCTTTCTGATAATATCTAGCAGGCATCACTTAGAGTTTCAGAATATTACTCCAAATCAGAACTTTGTATATACTGGCCATCTCCTTTATTCCTCAAAGTTCCATATGCATTGCTTGGGGAAAAAAACAGGATTAAAAAAAAGCATTGCCTTTCTTAGCTAGAAAAAGAGATTATTCTCTATATTTTCAATAGGGAAACTTTAGATCAAACATGGATCTGAAGAATACTGAATTATACATGGCACTCTGCACGGTGAGGTCATTTTGGCTTTTGTTTCCATTGCAGGAGGACCATTTGTGTCCTCTATTGACATAACAAATACTTATTTTCATACATCTATGTCACAATGCATGTAGTTCTCATTTAACAACACACAGTTGGGAATGGCAACTCCATTGTTAAGTGACATGGTCATTAAGTGAGACACCACATGATTGCGACTCACAATGTAACTTTCCCTGCACTCATAAGTTAATCACCATAGTTGTTAAACGAGACATCACGTAACTGCAATATTCTGGGTTAATGGCTAAATATAAAGAAACGGTGCTATCACTAGCGATACAATTTTTTGAAGCAGAATTGTTTCTATGATGGGACATGTTAATTTGCTATTTTGCCAGATGGGGAGGCTTCAGCATGGAAGACTATGGAAAACAAATCTCTCTATTTGCCATGTGAGAGATTGAGGAAAAAATGTGATTTAGCTAATAAAATTTAGCTAATGGCTAAATTTTCAGGAATTTGGCAAGCCAGTTCATAGCAGATTTGAGTTACAGCACCCAGAAGATCAGCTACTCTGTAGCTAGCAGTATACCATTGGACTGGACCCTATACAAGTTCACAAAAATGTAGGGGAAAAGCCTCTTCCAGGAATTCTTGACTCCTTTCAAACAGATAGGCAGCATGATGGGCATTATCAGCAATCAAGATATATTCGCTATTAGTGTAAATACTGTGTTTTAATCAGACTGATTGTATTTCTTTAGTGCTAAATCTTATGAAGTGTATCTTTTGGGTTAACTGCTGCCTATTCTACATTCAGGGGAAAAGTTACTAGGTCTTTTGGTTTTGATAGCATAGAGTAGGTCTCATAAGTTGTAGCTGTGGATTCAATGCTGCAGTCCCTCCCTTGATATTGAGAATCTGAATAAAGTCTTTGTTGCCAAGGCCAATGCTCTATTCTGAATAAATTATGGGCAAGCCAGTGCTTAACTATACAGCAAATCCAACCCATTTTATTTCCTGTGCCTGACAGTTGTGGCCTTACCATGTTCCAAAAAAAACCTTACCAACTTCCAACTGATGTCAACAAATGGGCCAACTGTTAGCCCCTTAATGTTTTCAACACGAGGTCAGAAAATAGCTCCCCCCTCCATTTTTTTTCAACCTCCATAGTGTGAGCACTTTGGGTAATTCTCCAATCCCTTTTTCTACTAATAAATCAATGTATTGTAACATAGAGATGAAAAGAATATTAAAGCATTTTAATGTGATCGAAAAGTATTTTGTTATAAAAAAGATGAATACTTAGCCCGTGTGACTGAAGGATTCTAGAAAATCTAGTACTGTAACATTTGGACACCCACAAACATTCTCTATCTGGTCTAAATCTTGGTGCGGCATTCCTGGGGCTTAACAAAGAAGGTAAGCCAATATTGTCTGTGAAAAGAAAGCTAGATAAAAAGGAAGACATGTAACATTTTAAAAGATACTCTTACCCAGTTCCAGAAACACAAGTCTTGTTGCCTATTATTCAAATAGCTACATGACCTCCATTTCTAATTCACTCTTTCTGGGAAAGATTGTCAAGACTTAGTCACTGAGTACATTAGAGTTGTTCCAGTCAATAGTTTCAAACAGTGGGGAGATCAGCTGGCCAAATGCTGCTCTGGGCTATGGCAAAATTTGGTTTTCTCCCTGTTTTTTTTTAAACTTCTATAAAAGTGGCTGGAAAAATAATCTATCAGTTCAGGCTGTGGTATCATCAGTATGCCATGTAGAAGAAGCTATCAGTATCTTATCTGAGTATCAGGAGATTGTTAGGGTCTGGATGGGATAAAACATGAAGAGGCTGAATCCCAGCAAAAAGGGTTTGATATTCATTCCTCAAAGCCCTTGACTGTTCCAGGATTTTTCTCTTGATGTGGCACTGCCCTGAAACAGCAGATCTGTCATTTGTGATCCACTCACTGCTTTGTATCATGGGTAGTAGGCCTTTATCCAATTTCAGTTGGTGCACCAGCTGCATCTCTACCTTGAGCATTACCATACACCTGGACTACTGTAATGTAACCTGTCTGGGGCTACCTGAGATAACTTGCTTCATAGTAACAAAGAGCATACCAAGATACATTTCACCAATACATATATCAATACTCTTATTTTGTTCATTGAGAAGGGTACTTAATGGCTCTGCTCTGGCTCTCTGTATATTATTAATAGGCAAATCCTAAAAGTCATGATGCTAAGACTCTGGTGCTTTCTAAAACTTTAGAAACATAATAGAATTATGTAAAATGCAAACAGAGCCATGCTAGATTAAACCCAATAGCTACTGAATGGGCTACAGTATGCTTTTGTAAATAATTTGGAAAGATGCTGATGGGTACAAACACAGCATTTAGTTACAACTCTTTAAACTAAAGCAACCACATTTTTTCCTTAAATTGCACTATTGCCACTTCATCCTAGGGAAAAATTAGGCTGCCTAAAAGAGTTGTAAAAAGATGTTGTATACATTCTAAAGCAGGGGTCCCCAACCACCGGTCCGTGGACCGGTGCCGTCCGTGGAACAAGTCCTACCGGGCGCTGGTTTGCTAGGCGCCGCCATCTTTTTGATGAAAAAGTGCTTCCGGTGAGCTTTTCCAGGTAGAAAGCTCACCGGAAGCACTTTTTCATCAAAAAGATGGCGGCGCTAGCTCGATGAGCTTTCGGGTAGAAAGCCATTTCTACCCGGAAAAGCTCACGAAGCATGCCGCCATCTTTTTGATGAAAAGTGCTTCCAGTGATGTCACCGGAAGCACTTTTTCATCAAAAAGATGGCGGCGCCCAGCTGATGCCGATACCGGGCCGCGGCGCCCAGCTGATGCCGGTACCGGGCCGCGGCATAAAAAAGGTTGGGGATCACTGTTCTAAAGCACCTTTCTGAAAATGAATCTGAAGCATCACCCAATCCTTCTAAGAGTAAACCACTCTATTCCTGCTGTTTCCAGGCATTTGCATTGGGAAGCATACAACTGGGATGGGAGTGCAATGACATTCTCCTTGTTCTTTAACAGATGGTATTGATATTATCTCTCACAATGGAAGAAATATGCAATCATCAGGACTAAGCCACTTGCTTTATTCCCTCTACCCAAATTTAATTATTAAATAATATTTATATTAAGAAAAAATTCAGATGGAGAGAATAAACAACAACAAAAATGCAATGTGGCTGTCTTAAAAAGGAAATTTCTCTAATCTTTTGAAGACAGCCACAATGCCTTTTTGTTGTTATTTAAGAATTTGGTTCTTCACTGAAGTGAGCATATGTTGAACATGATTTCTGCTGAAAAACCCAGAATTTCAGATTTCACCAGATTACAAAAGTAGATTTGAATGTATTTTTAATTATCATAAAATTTAAGTTCATAAAAACAGCTAAAATATGATGTTGATAAGCAGTCTCCTTCAAAACCTTAAATATTAAATATTACATTTGTAATGTCTCTAAAATGGGTGTTGGTAGAAGTTACCGTGAATGCCCTTTCTATCTATGCTACAAGAGAGCCCAGGATGGCTTGACTCCTTCCTATGACATCATTTAGCTGAGTCTGTACTAAGATATATATATCTTAGATATATCTCTTGCCCCCGGGAGAGACCCCATCTTTGGCGAAGATACTTGACAGACTGAAAGGTGTTTTCTGAAAGCACAAAATGAATAGAAATATGTCTTACCCTCTCCGGACGAATCAAGGGAGGGGCTGGGCTCTCTTGCACCACAGATAGAAAGGGCGTTCACAGTAACTTCTACCAACGCCCATTCTCCTCCATGCTGCATCAAGAGCCCAGGATGGGACATACCAAAGCTTGCATGTCCATGGGCGGGTCCTCGTCCGGCTCATCACACCGACTGTGGAACCACTTGTTGAACCACCCGTCTGCCGAAGGCTGCAGTCGCCGAGGCAAAGGCATACAGACGGTAGTGTCTGATGAAAGGAGACGGGGATGTCCACGTGGCCACACAACAAATCTCCTCCAAGGATGCTTGGGTCGCCCAGGCAGCAGAAGTGGTCGCGCTTCTGGTAGAGTGCGCCATCAGACCTCGGGGAACCGGAAGGGCATTTTAAATTGCCCGTATTTTACAAATTGGTTGAGAAATTTTAGATCATGGATGGCTTGCCACCTCCCCGAGGCTTTGGGAACGATGAAAAGGCAAGAGTAAAGCCCACGTACCCGTTGAGAGGGGTAACAGGTTGAATAGCCCCGATTTCAAGAATGTGCTGAATGGCCTGATTCATGAGCGTTTGCCTTGAAATGTCCCGAGAGACAGGACAGATCAAAAAATTGGAGGGGTGGGGTGGCGTTAGGAAGTCCAATTGTAACCCTGACCGAATAGTGCTGAGCACCTAGGCGTTCGTCGTTGACTCCTCCCATTTGGAGGCAAAGAAGGCTAGGTGACCTCCGATGGGTGGGGAGAACGAGGGATTACTTAGAGCGATGGAAGGAATGACCCCCTCCCCCGTTTACCAGTAGAAGGTTGTTGCCTGCCAGATGCTTCCACCCGTTGGTCTTGGCGTTGGGAGTACAGCCTGTGAGAGCGGGGGAAGCGAGATGAGGTCTCCGCTCAGAAAGCAGGAGGGCGATAAGGAGCAGGGTGATAGTCGTCTTTCTTCCCAGAGGAAGAGAGAATTTTACGTTTATCTCTGGTTTCGATGAGATAAGGTTCCAGAGCATCACCAAAAAGCTTATCGCCTGCGAATGGAACTGAAGCCAGCTTCCATTTTTGGTGTGACTCCGCCTGCCAATTTCGGAGCCATAAAAGTCTTCTTGCTGCTACTGAAGATGCCATAGCCTTGGATGCAAATTTGGTGGAATTGAGTGGCATCCACAGTGAATTCCGCCTCTGCGATAATCTTATTAAGGTCCTGGTGAGACTGAAGGTCAGAAGCAAGCAATTTATTCTGGAGTTGGCACAGCCACCGTATGGATGCCCTCGTGAAAAAGGATGCTGCTGTTGAAGCCCGAACAGCCCAAGCAGTGGCCTGGTGATTGTGCTTGAGGGTCTGTTCGGAGCATTTATCATCCAGTTTCAGGATATCTTCTGGCTCCGTGGGAGTGCCAGAAGATGAGAACGAAGCCAGAACCGGAATGTCAACAGAAGGCACTGCCAGGGCATTGTCCAGAGCTGCGCTGACATTGTAGAAATGCTTATCCAAAGAAGATGGGTGAGGACCTGCCGAAGGGGAAGCGCACTGTTCCCTGACAATGTCCAGGAACAAAATGGGAGAAGGCAAAACCTCTGCATGCACTACAGGCTTGGAGAAGAGTGAATCCCCTTGGCTAGAGGGATTTCCTTATGGCTCGGGAGCCACTTCCTATGGTGACAGCTTGGCAGTGACCAAGACCTTGCTGAGTAATGGCCTGAAGAGAGTAGGTTTGAAGACCAATGCAGAGGATGTCTGCTCTGGGCAAGAATCCTCTTCCTCTGAAATATTTTGGTCAAAAATCTCGCCGTCTTCACACTCTGAATGAGAGGAGTAACTGTGTTCAGATGGTGAAGGCCTTCCTTCCTCATCAACCTCCTCCCATTCTGGTAGAGAAGAATGGACCCTGAGGTCCTGGGGCCTGTGTAAATCAGGGTGATGAGGCAAAGAACTTATAGGTTGAGAAGGGAGAAGGGCTTGAACCCTTTCCAGAGGTTGAAGAATTTGCTTGAAGCCTTCAGCCAATCCCTGCCTAATGGCTGATGAGACAACATCTTGGATATCCCCTGGTCTATGCTCAAAGGTAGAGGCAGAAGGCCAAAGGCCCGCTGCTGTGGGAGTGAAGGTGGCTTCAGGCCTAGATTGAGGAGAGGTTCGAGGCCTGAGGGAGGGGGAGGAGCATAGGGCCCAGAAGCCTGTTGGAAATAAGGCCCAGATCTGCTTAGATCCTGAGGATCTGATTGTACTGCAAGAGCCTCAGGAGACCAGGATGGAGGATGGAAAGGCTCATAGATAACTTCTCCTCCCCTGGGAGGGCTTGGTTGGGGCCCACGAGTATCACCTGAAACATGCTGTAGTTACACTCCCTTCTGTTGAATATTTCTGTTGAACTGCCTCTCTAGGGCTGCATGTCTGCGCTTCTCTGCCCTCAACTCAGCCTGAGCTGCCTTCTTAGGGGCTAGAGCCTTAGCTCTGATTTTAGCAGCCACCTCCCTCTGGACCGATTGGTGCGTTGCCTACGTCTTTTTCTCTTACTGGGCTTAAGAGACTGTTCCACTGTGGGGGAAATCTCTGCCTGAGCCTTATCTTGCTCCATTTGTAGAATAAAGGCTCTTGCGTTGGAAAGAAACTGTTTAGAATTTTTTTGTATTAAGCCCCTTAGGGTATAAAATGGCCCCTGGGCTTATAAAATGGCCGCTCACCTCGTGGTGGAAGGCTTCAATCCAAGATGGCTGCTGACTAGAGGAAACAGGCTCTGAAATGAAGAATCGCTCCTTAGGCTATACAGAGCCCCAAGCGAAGTCAGCAAGGGAAAAACACACCAACCAGATACACGATCAACTGGCTTGAGCTCTTATCAGTTTGCCGATCGTGTTTACGATCGCTCCAAACTCCAAACTGTGGGGGAGGTCTGGAGACGCTGCCCAGCTTGCCTGCACAGAGCTCTGGTAACGCTGCTCCCAACGTTGCAGGAGAGAGAGCCCTGCTCTCCTGGAAGAGCAGCTGCCTAGATCCCTGGGAGCTGCCTGAAGCGAGGAAAAAAAGTACTGAAGATCGCTGATGAGTGCTATCTAACAGAACGCTTTCAGAGACACAGTTACTGACTGAAAGGAGCTGAGTCAAAAGCTGGGGTAACTTCCGGGGTCTGGCTTTTATATCTTAGTACAGACTCAGCTAAATGATGTCATAGGAAGGAGTCAACCCATCCTGGGCTCTCGATGCAGCATGGAGAACGAACCATATCAGCAAATAAATCAAGGAACCCATAGAACAGAAAATCTGATTCTTATTTATTACTTGTAACACCAAATCCACTAAGTATAGAATATGTACATTTTGTAACTCTATTAAGATATTTACTGGTAAAAATATGTAATCCGTAAGAGCTTCAAATACACTTTAGCTTCACTGAAGTTGCCCAAATGAAGTCAATTTCTTCAGAATACAAATATAGCATGGTTATTTGCAGAGGAAAACTTTATTCTGTACCCTCAAAGTAGACTCCAGTTTTAAAATGTGTGGGCTTTAACAAGTATTAAACATTGATACTTTACAGAACTATCTTCTCCTATTATCTTTTTTTTTTTTTTTTGCATTTCACCTTTTGTCAATCCTAAAATAACTATGCCCTCAAATTTATGTTTTACTTAAGCACAACATTTAAATCAACTTCTATACTTATATGGGTAGATAAAATAAAGTTATATTTGAGTCAAACTTAGTTTCAGAAAATTCATGGAAACATCCATGTTTATTCTTGATAGCATTTTTCCCAAGATACAGGTAATCCTTGCTTAACAGCCATCTGTTTAATGACCATTTACTAATTTGTTTTCTGTCCATCTTGCTGAAATTATAAATTTAACATGTGAAGTTACAGCAGTGTTGAATTGCTCCTTGAAATTGCATGTGGTTACATGATCAAAATTGAGGCACTTGATAGTCCACTCACATTTACGACTGCTAGCCACTTCAACTCCTCCCACCTAACCCCCAGATAATCTTAAGTATTTTCTTCCTCCTACTGCTGGCCTGGGATCTGGGTGCTTGTGGTGAGCACAGCAAAGAAACAGAACCTGGTCAGTTTACCTAGCCTGGCTAGGAAGGAGGCAGACAGATAGACATGTGACATGCAGAACAGTGTTCAGGAGAAGCTGTGGTAGCTCCCTGGAGAAAGGTCCCTTTAGCGGATAAGACTTTGCTGCCATGACATGCCAGCTTGTGCCTTGCCACAAACATCCCAGGGCTTCTTTCTTACCCAGGCCAGCAGCAAAAATTAGCTGGGGGTGACAGAGGACAGCAGGGGTAGATGGCAGAGATTGGGGTAAAAACCTTGATTGTGGGGAGGAGTTGAAAAGGAGGCAAGTGTGACAGGGAAGGAGAAGCATGAGGCCCTGGCCTAACAACAATGTAATCCTGAGCAATGACCAGCCACAAATGACACTACTGGAATTACCATCACTACACGGTACAGTCATATGATGTTTTGCCTACCAACTGCTTCATTTCATGTTGGCAACTCTGATTCCAATTAGGGCTGTTAAGCAAGGATTCCCAGTACTTCACTACAGGTACTGTATTTTCTGGTAGCTTTTATCCAATGCAAACCGGATTCAACTTAATCCTGTTTAGTTTTTTTTTTTGAAGTCAGTGAATTTGCTGTTTAAAAAAAAAACAACCCACCAGTGGGCTGCTCAAGGGTGCTTGGCAGTCTGTATGTTGTCCAAGTCTGCTCTATCTGTAACTTGATAATAGAAGACAAACAAAGGTTTAGCTGAAGTCTTTGACTTTGTCCAAACAATTACACTATGGCAGTTTAGTCATAGTTTTAACAAAGCACAATAATTGAGTTCAACAACACACTAAACCTTTAACTTGTTCCTGCTCTTTACTAACAGACTTGGTAGTAAATCACCAATCTTCAAACACTTAACCTATAATTCAACTATTGGCTAGACTTGCAAGGGATTTGAAGACCCAACTTGTTTGAATTAGAATATTTATTGTAGACAATTAAATCGCAAACTCAATAGTTGATTGCCCATTTCTCTGTAAAAAAGCAAAAAGCTTACATATTCATGCTTCAGGTTTTAAATTCTAGACTTCTTCCTCTGTGCTTCTGAATTAACAGACATTTGGCAAGTGGTTTGAGAAACATGGAGATGCATTAACATAATAGCCTGTGAACCATTAATTCATATTTCAGCAAGTTCAGCTGACATTATATGTTATCCCAGCATATGACCATCCTGTTTCTGTAAGCATCTTCTACCCAAGAAATCAGCAACATCCAAATGACAAGCTATCTTATGTCACTGATTGTATAACTTTCTGTTCTGTTTCCTTTCAACACCTGCTCTGAACTATTTCTGCTCCCCTTTCTTGATTGTGATTATTCTTTAGTTTCTTACACTCCATGTAGCACCATATATTACTTAAAATAATGAAGCTGGTCATGTCACTTGTTTGCAAAAGCAAATAAAAATAGAGTATGTGTCTATCCAAACAATAGAGCATGCTTATTAAGGGGACTGACACACTAGTTTATTAAAAAAACAGTATCATTGAAATCAATAAGCAAGTACACTTAACCAAGTTGTCATAAGGAATTCTATTTTTCATGTTGTGTTTCTCCAAAAGACAGAAGCATTAAAAGAGCTCATTTTCCCCATCTTGTTCTTTTGAAATGGCTGAACCGTAACCCTGAAACTTTACAGTACATGTTCAGCCTGAGGCAAAAAGCTTTTCACAGAATGTTTCTCTGCTTGAATGGTTTAAGTTTGCCAAATTAAATTGAAAAGAGGGTTTTATAGGAAATACAAGACCTATAATGAGGAACTTGTTAACATATATGAAAGTCTTACAGCATTTAAGGTAACTCTTAATTAGGTTATCTGTTCATATTTACATCATTTTATTAGAGTCATGGACAGTGAAGCTTCTTCAAAAGCATGCTAGCAGCAGGGCTGTTTGTACACTGCAATTCTGAAGCAGGAAAGAAATAATACAGTCCTTGACTTACGACCACATTTGAGCCCAAAATTTATTTTGCTAAATGAAACATTTTTTGCCCTATTTTACAACTTTTCTTGCCATTGTTAAGTGAATCATTGCAGTTGTTAAGTTAGTAACACAGTTGTTAAGTGAATCTGGCTTCCCCATTGACTTTGCTTGTCAGAAGGTTCCAAAAGGAGATCACGACACTGCAACCGTCATAAATATGAACCAGTTGCCAAGCACCTGAATTTTGATCATGGGTCCATGGGGATGCTGCAACAGTCGTTAAGTGTGAAAAACGGTCATAAGTCACTTTTTTTCAGTGCCATTGTAACTTTGAACTGTCACTAAATGTACTGTTGTAAGTCAAGGACTACCTGTAGTTGTACGTTCATTCATGTGCATGTATGAGTGGGTGTTTATCTAAAGCATAGAAAATCTCTATTTGCAAGGGTAACAAAAACAGTTGTCACAACGTCCACTGCAATCCTAGATATCAGAATCATAACCAAATTACTAATAACACTAAGTAATTGGAGCAGGATTATCAGTATCCTTGCCTCTGTAACAGAATCTTACATGATACAGAATACTTAGATTAATAAAATAGGTCACATAACTTCTTTTGGTAAATAGATATCAGGTTGCAAAGCAAAGCCATGGCTATAGTGATGAGACTTAAGAATACTTTTTAAACACCTGCAATCCCGGAGTACTATCATTTACGGTACATTCAATACTGCATTTGACTACTGATAATAACACTTGCTGATTGAACAAACACCATTAAAACAACATACTGTATCACATTTTTAATGACATCACTGGGTGGATATTCATTGTCTGTTAGAAAGCATACATGAAGCCGTATTCTAATAGGGATAATCAGTTCCCTGAAGAGGTAGATTGAAGCAGATGTTTCAATCAATGAGATGACTATCAAGTGTAATTTGCAGGGCCCTTGCCTGTTGGGAAAAAAAAAACCACATACACCATTGATGCTACCATTGCAATCTCCTTCATGAACTTCATGCTACAAACAACAAAGTGTATGTATGAAGAATTCAGTAAAAGTAATGAATAAGCACAAGACAAGAAACCATTGCCAAATATTCTGGCTTCTATCAATCCATGGTCAGGCAGAAAGTGTAAAGAACATGCAACATCAACATTACTCCTTTTCGAAACTAAAAAAAAAAATCATACAAAGAACAGGGTACATAATACTCTGGGAATTTCAAAAAAAATCAAGGTAAAGTCAGGTCATGTTTGCATTATTTGATGTCACTATTCAGGCATCCATCATAAAGGAAACAATGAACATGAATAGTATGCAAAGAATTATTTTAAAAAAATACTATAACTTTTCAGAAAGCACATAGCTTCTTAGCTCAGTTTTGCCAGAAATTACTTGGATGATCCAGCAAGCTACTGGAACGATGTTCAATGAACTGATGAAATGAAAGAACTTTTTGCCAATAATGAGAAAATTTTGGAGAAAATGAAACACTATACTTCAACATAAGTATCTTATCCTAACTATAAAGCACAGCAGGAGGGCTGCTTTGCAGCTTCATTACCTAGCTAGTTCACATATATTAGAGGAACAATGGATCTTGGAAAATATGAGCCAAATTCTGCAGAGGAATGTTAGGGAACTATCTGGGTTTAGGGCATGTCATTTAATGGGTGAAAATTAATTTTGGTATTTTTTTTTAGTGAGGGCTTCTAAAAACATGTGTTTTTACACCAAGAATTCAAATCTGCTGTTAATTGTATAACATTTAGCTAGTATTTGATCATATACCCCTCAAATACTGTTCACTTTATCATCTCAAAATTACACCTTGTGCTACAAAAATGAAAAAAAATTTCTGCATGAATCTTATCTAGCTAAGCAACAACTAATCCATGCAATCATAAATTAACATCAGAAAGCAATTATCTGAGTTACAAAAATATTTAAGTGAGTTTCATCAAATCTTGTTTTGATTTATTCTTTAACATCTCCTGTCCTTATTGCCTTTGTGATCCTTTATCCATGTGCTTGATCAGTAGAGAGATCCTTTACAACACTGTCGCTCAGTGAAATGAGAGGCTCACCAATTAAAACTCTGGTGAATGAAGGATCAATGTCAAGTTCTGTTGCAGTGTCTAGCATGTTGCCAATTTTACCTGCCCATTTTGTTGTTAGACAAGGTCTTCCCATCCAATTTTGTCATTAAATGTCATAGGGTTAACTCATTCATGTGGAGTGCATATACCAACTAGATCAACTCCCAGTCAATCTTGATCTCTACCCAGTGCATTGCACCACCTTCACAGCCAATATTAACACTTGTAGAATCTCCTCCAGTGGCCTTCAAGCTTTTGTCAATGTCGTTCTTCATAAAATACACCAGATTTATCTGCAATCTTGAGCAGGTTTTCCTATTTTGGAGGCTTTCTCTGGAGTGACATGATAAATCTATCTTCCACCTGGCTCACTGCACACAGAAAAATGTTCTTCTTTGATGGTACTGGGAAATTGCTGGTCTGAATTGTTTGCTTTCAGCATAACTTTAGTTGCATCTATATGGCCACCAAAGAAGATGCATTCTATTTTGCCCTTCTTACAGAGTTCATCGCATTCTTGATCTAGGGACTTCATAATTTTTCCTGGGTTCTCTTGACTTTATTGTGGGTCAACTACAAGTCTCTTATCTTCTTCGGTGATGAAGCCAGCATCTATGAAGGCAGCTGTGGTAATGGCATCATGGCACATAGACAACATTGCATCTTATGCTCTGCATAGCAACATTTGTTATTTCTAATCTATTGTGTTCTGTCTTTTCTTTTGAAGTAGAGAACATTTGTATTTGGTCTAAGGTCTCTTCATAACTTCCATCACTTTCCTCTTCATCTTCAGTCATATGTCCTTCATTTTCATCATAAGACATAAGTACTTCATTTGTCACTATCAAAACGTCTGAATACTTCTCTGCTTATATTTAGCGAGACTTTGTCTCTCATCATCTTGCTGCTTTTGCCTTTTGATCAGTCATTTCTGCTTGAGACATCTGGCAAACCAATCTGGTGAGATTCAAAAGAACCAATGTCTCTCTGACCTTTAGTAAAAGCAAGTTCCTTCAATGATATCGTAGTCTCCTTAGGGGAGGTATAGTTTATGTGAGCTGCTTTTCTGCAGCCAGCAGGGCAGCTGAATTCGACACACAGAACAATTTGACACTTGATGTCAAACAGTTTGTCAAGTTTCACAGTGAAAGTCTCTTTGACATCTAGCTTTTCTCTACCAAGAGATATGTTTTTGGCTCAATCTCAACTCTCTTGGATCTTGTTCAAAATTGTTACTTGTGAATTTACAACAGGGGACACAAAAGAATTGCTCACTTCCACTTTTCAAACACTTTTGGATATATGTCTCTTGCAAAACTGGCTGCTGGGTAGTTTCTAGCATCATCACTACTTTGTTCTCTTAACAGTAGCCCATATCTGAGAATGTCTCACAATGTTGGTAGTTCAGATGACAACAAATCTCTGCCAGTCCCAATTTGGTTGTGCATATGAGTAAATGTTCCCAGTCTTGTTCTTTTTTTAGAAGCCATTACATATCAGTTATTACACTCACAGGAAACGAGGCCAGCTATATTAACACTCTCAGACAAAATAATGTTTAACAAAAAGAGAAAGACAGCTGAACCTGTGAAATGAAACAAAATGTTAAAAAGTTATGATATTTATGTAGTTATTCACCAAGCACAACTGAACTATATTAAAGTAACCAAAAAAACTTTACAATCCAATCCCCAAAGCATGTCACAACTTTGAGCACCCATAATGTTTGGAAATTAAAAGTTGAAAAAGGGGTCATGGTCTTGTAGTGCAACAAAAGTATATCTACAAGTAAATCTGTCCAGCAGTACGTGTGAAAAAGAACTGTGTGATTTGGAGGATCAAGTGCCCGAAAGAAGCAACTGTGTGATACATTTGCATAAAAGAATAAAACAACCACTGGCTCCATCAACAGAAGTGTAAGGTCAACAACAAGAAAAGC